>NC_090249.1:51068192-51145692 GCF_037325665.1 Littorina saxatilis
ATCTGTCACTCGCTCGTTTTCTCTGTGTTGCTCTGTCATTAATTTTTGCTGAGTAAATATTTTCGATTGTGAACGTACTCTGAATATTCTGCCCTTCTTTTCAGTATCTGATTGTTGCTGTGTGCTTTTTAAACCTTTTTGAGTCACTTGATAAAAAGTGACTCTATGTAATCGGTCAGTGTTAGTCTGTCCGGCCGGCCGTCCGGCCGGCCGTCCGTAGACACCACCTTAACGTTGGACTTTTCTCGGAAACTATCAAAGCGATCGGGCTCATATTTTGTTTAGTCGTGACCTCCAATGACCTCTACACTTTAACGATGGTTTCGTTGACCTTTGACCTTTTTCAAGGTCACAGGTCAGCGTCAAAGGAAAAATTAGACATTTTATATCTTTGACAAAGTTCATCGGATGTGATTGAAACTTTGTAGGATTATTCTTTACATCAAAGTATTTACATCTGTAGCCTTTTACGAACGTTATCAGAAAAACAAGGGAGATAACTAGCCTTTTCTGTTCGGCAACACACAACTTAACGTTGGGCTTTTCTCGGAAACTATAAAAGTGACCGGGCTCAAATTTTATGTGAACGTGACTCATTGTGTTGTGAATAGCAATTTCTTCCTGTCCATCTGATGCCTCATATAATATTCAGAACTGCGAAAGTGACTCGATCGAGCGTTTGCTCTTCTTGTTTTTCTAATCCTTTTTTGAGCAACAGAAAATAAAGCTGAAAACAAACAACTTCACAAATGTTCTTAGGAAACCTTGCTCTCTCTCTCTCTCTCTCTCTCTCTCTCTCTCTCTCTCTCTCTCTCTCTCTCTTTCTCCCTCTCTCTGTCTCTCCCTCTCTCTGTCTGTCTCTCTGCCTCTGTCTCTCTCTGTCTCTCTGTCTCTGTCTCTCTCTCTCTCTCTCTCTCTCTCTCTCTCTCTCTCTCTCTCTAAGGACAGGTTGGAAGAAAAAGCATAGCATTAAACCTCAATCCTTCGATGATGCGTTAAAAATACCGTACTTGATCTCCTCTTATTCCCTCACCATAATACTTGTGTTTTGTAACAATTTATTTGCTATATCCAGACAAAATGGCAAACTTTAGTCCAATATTTAAATAACTTTTTCAAATGCCTCTTTAATCCCATCAAAACACAAATTTGATGTATCGTCTACAAGCTGTGGTATCAAATGTTGTTCATTTTGATTACGACTTCACCTGGTTTATAACAAATTTGAATGGTCAACATTTTAAGCGCACATTAAAAAAAAAAAACAAGTCGCGTAAGGCGAAAATACAACATTTAGTCAAGCTGTCGAACTCGCAGAATGAAACTGAACGCAATGCAATTTTTCAGCAAGACCGTATACTCGTAGCATCGTCAGTCCACCGCTCATGGCAAAGGCAGTGAAATTGACAAGAAGAGCGGGGTAGTAGTTGCGCTGAGAAGGATAGCACGCTTTTCTGTACCTCTCTTCGTTTTAACTTTCTGAGCGTGTTTTTAATCCAAACATATCACATCTATATGTTTTTGGAATCAGGAACCGACAAGGAATAAGATGAAAGTGTTTTTAAATTGATTTCGAACATTTACTTTTGATCATAATTTTTATATTTTTAATTTTCAGAGCTTGTTTTTAATCCAAATATAACATATGTATATGTTTTTGGAATCAGAAAATGATGAAGAATAAGATGAACGTAAATTTGGATCGTTTTATAAAAATGGTTTTTTTTTTACAATTTTCAAATTGTTAATGACCAAAGTCATTAATTAATTTTTAAGCCACCAAGCTGAAATGCAATACCGAAGTCCGGCTTTTGTCGAAGATTGCTTGGCCAAAATTTCAATCAAATTGATGGAAAAATGAGGGTGTGACAGTGCCGCCTCAAGTTTTACAAAAAGCCGGATATGACGTCATCAAATGTGTTTATCGAAAAAGAAAAAAAACGTCCGGGGATATAATTCCCAGAAACTCTCATGTAAAATTTCATAAAGATCGGTCCAGTAGTTTAGTCTGAATCGCTCTACACACACACACGCACACACACACACACATACACCACGACCCTCGTCTCGATTCCCCCTATATGTTAAAACATTTAGTCAAAACTTGACTAAATGTAAAAAAAAGTATGAAGTTCAGTGTTTGTTTTTCGATACACACTTTATTTATTTCTTTTCACATCTTCTCTCTGTGTTCTTTTTGATGAATTCTGTCTTTATATAACTGCTTTGTATAATTACTATAACGTTTAAGCAGGTCATCAATTCTCCTCAGTTCTGTAACGTCTAATCATGTCTTCCCTTTTCGTCTCGCAGTGAAGGTCACATTATTGTGTGCGACAATCTTCCTCGTGTATTCCCTCACCATCGCACCATCGTGTGGTAAATCCATCAGGGGTACGAGCAGACTGAACGCAGCTCAGAAACCTCGACACGGAAACAAGCATCGCAGGGAAACACCGGAACATGAAAGACCTTTGTTCTCCGCTCAACAACCTGACCATGGAAACACCGATGATGAAAAAACACACGCTGAAGCAAGGCCACTGCGGAAAGGAAGGCGTGGACATATCCTGAAGGCAGAGAGACCAACACGTCGGAATGGAGAGGAGATGAGTAAAGCAGAGCACAGAAAGGACGTCAAAGGTCACAAAGACACGCGTGGTATTCACCTTGGTAACCTCAGAAGAGAAGACAGCGCCGCTTTCCGAAGCTCGCTTCCCCACTGGGCAAAACAGCTGCTGAAAAGATGGGAGGCGTTGTTCTTAAGGTTGTATTTAAGTGTAATGCATTGTATTATATTATACATTGAGATGTTATTTTATGTTATGTGATGTTTTGTTGTATTGTATTGTGTTGCATTGTATTGTATTGCATTGCATTGCATTGTATTGTATTGTATTGTATTGTATTGTTTCAGACTACATCCCAAGTATAGCTTTACGACCACTCAACCCCCAACGACGACAACCACAACGACCACCACCACCACCAGGCCATACACATGGAAGGACACGACCACTACAACTACCAGAGCAACCACTACCACCACACGACCGCGGACATTCGCGAAACTTATTTTTACATCTCCGTACCCTGGAGATACAACCACTCGCAAACCAACCACAACTTTGGGTTTTCCTGCAACGCAAAAACCAACGACCACCGCGATAAAGACCACAACTTTGGGTTTTCCTGCAACGCAAAAACCAACGACCACCGCGATGAAGACCACAACTTTGGGTTTCCGTCAACACAAAAGCCAACGACCACCACAATAAAGACCACAACTTTGGAGTTGCCTGCAACGTAAAAACCAACGACCACCACGAGAAAGACAACAACTTTGGGTTTTCCTGCAGCAGGTTTGAAGTGATGGGACATACCCGGTCTCATCATCAGAATCAAGTGACCAGGACAACAGGATAACTACATGTAGAAGTTTAGACAATATGTTCAATACCCATCACACTTCTGTGATCTCAAAGTTTAGCAGACTGATTGGGGGTGCAGTTTCTTTTTACAGTAAGTTCAATGACAACGCGCCCAAGAAGAGAAACAGATTTATAACCAATAGCATTGTACGTGCCCATCACATCACGCACAACCATTCTGAGAGCTTAGAAATGATTATTCATGACAAGACGCTAAAGTAAAGTGATTCAGGCGCGTTAAAAAAAAAAAGGTTTATCCCAGCCCAACACGTCCTAGACGACAAACAGATACGACACAATGTACATAAGATTGTAATTATTAATGACAATTCAAGACACTGTGCTTGTCACTTTCAGATACACGGATGCCCTAGGGCTTTCAGTCATGCCTCGTGCATCTATCCAATTGAAATTATACCAAGTTTCTTTGGCCTTCTTGCAAGTGGTCGAACATTGCAATTTTTTTAACGAATTAGTTTTCATCATTGTACGGGCAGGAATGCGAAGTCATTCTATCTGGAGTAGTTTACGTTTAGAAATTGTGTTTGATTACGTCAGAAAATTGTAAAACGTAGTATTTGGTTCCATTTTGGCATACCCCAAACAGCCTTTAGTCTAAGAACGTGATCACGTAAAATGTGGATTGCATTTTGGCGGGAGATTCGAACTGACAAAACGCAACCAAAACAAAAAAATCGTATGGCCGGCAACACTAAAGGTATGCGTAGTCATCTGTGGGTTAGTTGAGTAAATGTTTCCATTGTTTATATTCTAATTTGTGTCAAAAACACAAATCGCTGATTCAACAGTGCTCTAAGCGGAGCATCATTTTTTAGTATTCTCAGAATAAAAATAAAGAGATGCATGAACAGGCTGATTCAGTTACAGATTATTGGGGTTTTTTTCTACAGTAATGCCAGCGTTAAACGTCCTGGAAAGCTGACTGATAAAGCAAGTATAATGCCTAAAAGAGTTTTTCAGAATAATTTAGACCTGTTCGATTCTAAACAATCGTTGATAGGTCCAGTAGGAACACTTTTTGATTGCATAAAACTTGCTCGAAATAAAGAATTCCACTCATTGCAAGTTTGGTTTTGTCCTAACGGTGCATGTGCGTGTGTGTGTGTGTGTGTGTGTGTGTGTGTGTGTGTGTGGCGGGATCTATGTGTGTGTGAGAGAGAGAGAGAGAGAGAGAGAGAGAGAGAGAGAGAGAGAGAGAGAGAGAGAGAGAGAGAGAGAGAGAGAGAGAGAGAGAGAGAGGATGATGATGATGATATTGATGATTGATGATGATGATGATGATGATGATGTCTTTTTCAAGGATAGAGGTTTAAGGCGACGCCTTTTCTTACAACCGGTCCTTACTTCTAATGCAAATGTCTAATAAATGATAAACAAGTAAAGCAACATGACAAATAAACACATTAAACGAACGACCCAGCAAACAATCGACAAATAAGCAAACAAGCAAATAAACACAAACAACAAAATGACAAAGTAAGCAACATACAAAGCAAAAGCGAAACATGCAACATGTTAATTGAGGTTGCACATGTAAAGTGATCGACGGTAAAATTCACACAATACCAACGTTTACACTAATGCTTACAATGATTATATGGTGTAAATGATGAAGATGATGAAGATGAAGATGATGATGATGATGATGATGATGATGATGATGATGATGATTGATGATGATAATCATGATGATGATGTTGATGATGATGGAAAATCGCAACATAAATTCCACATAATACATGTAATAAAGAACATTTTTGTAATTCATAAAGCAAAATTCATAGAGAGAGAGAGAGAGAGAGAGAGAGAGAGAGAGAGAGAGAGAGAGAGACAGACAGACAGACAGACAGACAGACAGACAGACAGACAGACAGACAGACACAGAGAGAGTGACAAAGAAAGTGACAGAGAGAGTGACAGAGAGAGAAAGACAGAGAGAGCTTGGGACATATAGACGAACAGACTCGACAGACAGACAGACAGGGGAAGGGCTCCTAATATGGACAGGCTCCTGATATGGACCACCTCCTGTTCTGACAAACTAACGGCGCTAGAGCGCTCAAAAAAGTTTTATTCGCTGTATTCACCCTCTCTGGATAACTTGCACATGTCAAAACAGTTGCAGAAACACAAATCTCAAAACCGTTAGGCTTTTTCTCTTTTTTTTCACTTTTGGCAGCGTTCACTCTAAATTTGCCGCCTAAAACGGACTCGTTTCTGCCCACAGCCAAAGCTTTTATCGCTCAAAAATTGCTATATATGACAGCTAAGACCGTATGTGTTACATGTTAGCAGGTTTGACCCCGAGTTTCTACTGCAAACAGAAAATAATAGCAAAATCTCAAAGTATGTGCGAGTCCCCTAATATGGACCACCTTCAACAAATCGAAGAAAAAAAAGCTAAAGGCTATTTTCATTAATTCATTAAGAAGCTTGCCGGAAATAACCTATAACTAGCCCTCGTGATTTAAAAAAAGAATAACAAAAAGTCTTCTTTTCGTGGAAGTTGATAATTTCACTTATTTTCACTCTGTTTTTGATAAGCTTCTTTAGTTTCCTGGTGTGCTTCAAATAATGCTCTCATCAACCCGAAACAGCTAAATCTAAAGCATATTTTAATTAGTCTGACTTGTACAATAAGTTGTATCATGTTATTTTGAAGTATAAGGAGCTTTTTACAGTGATTCGTGAAAACCGCTTCACTGGTCCATATTAGGCACCTAGGCTCCTAATATGGACCCTTTGTGATTTTTTCTGTATTTAATTTTTGCTGAATGTCTATCAAAGCTATTTCACTCTAATTAGGCCTAACCGTTAACCTAAGAGAGAAGGACTACCGAACACAAAATGAAACTTCTTCGTAAGAAAACAAGCTAGTTATTAGCATGAAACAAAAAGTGGTCCATATTAGGAGCCCTTCCCCTAGGTAGGCAGAAAGACAGACAGGTAGGCAGACAGACAGAGAAAGACAGAACACAAGAGATAGAGACAGACAAAGACAGGCAGATACAGACCTGGAAGCAGTGAAACGGCATGGCAGAGCGATGGTGGCCCTGGCTTTGCCAAATGCCCGAGAGAAAGGGAGAATGTACGTTCTGGCTCACCGATTCCGACAGACCCTAAATATTAACGCAAAATAGGCTTCTGGACTAAACTTTTACTAAAATGAAACATGCGACAAAATCAGAAAAATACTGCATAAATCCATACAAAAAAAATACAGTAAAGTAAGGTTGTTTTGAACCAATGCCGGGTCTGTCGGAATCAGTAACCCAGAACGTACATTCTCCCTTTCTCTTATACAACATTCTTAAGCTCAATACGCTCTCTCATTTACAAACTTTACTTCATATGTTCTTTCACTGTTAGAATTATATCTGATACATGCAATGTGACTGTCTAAACGAATAGTTAACTCTTTACAAGTGATTCTATTTTTACTTTTTCTTCCCGTCCTATTTGAATCCCCTTTTTTAAAAACTGCTTTTTCAGATCTTCTATATCGATTGGCTTGTTATATTCAGCTCGTGTTTTTGTTTGAATACTTGCTTTCTTACTTTTGTAGTCATCAAAGTCTGTTTGTATCTGTTTGAATTCTTCGTCAGAAACTTTTGAATCTTCAAGTGCTTTACTGATAGACAGTTTTAGGCTAGACAATTTTGATGATGCAAGAGTGGAAATGGATTCGTGTTTTTCAAGCTTTTTCACAATTTTTTTCATTATAGCTGATGCTATAAATGATAAACCACCAACTGCTGCTGCGACACCACCTAGGATTAGAGAAACTGGAGTCCCTACTCCGGTAGCTAACAGAATTGTTCCCGTTACACCTGCAGCTGATGCAAGGATAGTAGAACCAGTGCTGGCATTAGAAAGGCTGTTGTAAGTTGTTGAGTACTTACGTCTAGCGCGAGAATATTTTTCTAATTCATCTTCTAGTTGTTTTTGTATATTACTAATGTGTGCCAGTCTGAATTGTTGACTTTCTGCTGCACTTTCATCAATATTAGGATAAAGCTTCACACTGCTAGTCATCTTTTTAATGCAAAATATAAAATATTTATCTTAATTCTCACTGGCCAGTGTTTCTGCTAAGCTTTGAAGCTGTTCATTGCTTAACACCTTATCTGTATAGTAGAAAGCAATCAAATCAAGATAAGTAAGATTAATACTTCTTATTTCTGTTAAATTATTTATATCTGCGTTAACAACAACATTTTGGTTTGACGTCTGTTTTTTTATTGTGTTAGAATCCTTTTGAACAGCAATAAATACTCTGACTTCTTCAACATTTAATGGTCTCCAGTTGAGATTTATTCCTCTCATTAGAACAGTGTTTGTGGTTTCTTCCCTTTTCCTGACAACTATATCAAATATCATAGTTGCATTCTGCCCTATTGGAAGCTTGGGTATAAAATCGACAATGGTGTCAGCGTCCTTTTCAACACTTTGTTTTCTGTGAATGAGATAGTTGTTCTTATGGAAAGGTTTAACTGCAACTTCTCCCCTGCTGTTAAACGCAGGAACAAGGCTAACAATTAGTGGTTTAGCATTGATTGACTTACGGAATGTGTCGTCTTTTCCAACAAGAGTGTATGGACTCACAAATTCAAACTTCATTTCCCAGTCAATCTTTTTGATAACAGGACTAAGTACCCATTTTTTATTCTGATGTTTCCACATGTAGTATATGTCATCGACAATTGGATCAGGTACATTAACATCACGGATTTGACCTAGTTTGAGGAATCTTGGTTTCTTTTCATCGTCGATTTCCTTTCTCTTGTAATGACCAGTGTCTGTAAACTCGAATGCATACACTGCACCAACTTCAGCATTGCTCTCAAAGTCGATAGCGTCTGCTAAATCTTTCAACTCTATAGTTGAACATGCAACAGGATAAACTATTGTAGGTCCACTCGACATTTTAATACTCAATATTTTATGGAACTATTTCCAATGTAATGTTAAACAAACAATCAACTGGTTGTCCACTTTGATTTTTCAGATCAATGTGTAGGAATTCATGACACCCTTCCTCCAAGTCCTTGAACTGCAGTGTCTTAAATGTTGGCACGTGCATTTTACAAAAAGAGGCATCACTCGGTGGAAGAATCCTAAGCAGATCAGAACGCTGATCATTAAACAGATTATAGGATGTGTTAAGCTCTCTCATGTGAACAAACAGTACACTGTTAACATCCATGTCAATGGGACGTGTTCCCTTGTATATATTTGTAATTCCAAGCATATCAAGGAGTTTGGTTGGAAACTCAAATGATCTGTTTACTTCTCTAGTTTTGGGCATAGTAAGAGTAGCAATGAGACTTGCATGATTTAAACTCGCTGTAATACCTACTGGAGCAAACAATTCTTTCTCTAAAGTGCAGAAGTCATAGTAACCATCTTCTACAGAATGTGTTTTACCATTAATTCTAACCCAGTTGTTATTCTTTTTTTTACTGATATTATACCAAGTAACCTTGTACATAATTTCATGCAGTGCAACTTTCATTCCTCCATTTTGATTGTTGATAGGGTTTGCAAGTTTAACTGGCACACCAGTCTTCACATTTGTTAGTGTGATAAACATTTTTTATTCAACAACAAAAATGATTCAGTATAAATTCAACAAAGACGTTAAATACAAAACTGGACCATATTACAATCCAAAGACTATTTCTTTCCATGAGTTGGACTTTGCTGTAACAGAAACAGAATCCATTCGCGTTAAAGTGCCTGACCCATTCCATTCTTACCTAAATCCCCCAATCAAAAATGATAGTGTTCCAAAGATGTGGAACTCTCACCCAATTCAGTTCTATCAGAATCAGTTAAACTTTGCAATATTCTGTGCAACCACAGGATGTGGAGTGTCCTATGCAGACCACATGAATAATTCAAACTTACTGACAAAGTGTGTGTACACATTTCACGTTTACTATCAGTGCAGGAGAATCTTGTCTGAACTTCAGGCACCAATGCCGCATGAAAAGAGCTGGAACCCATTCAACAATAGGATAAACATGAAAGTGTATGAGCGTCTCTGCAATGAATTCAATATAGATTTTAAGACCGACTTTAGGCAAAAGCAAGACAAAAACCATGGCATGGGAACACTATATTTATGGGGTGTCCACAGGAGGTATAATTTTGATTACTGGCCAGGTCATACATCTTTTTCTTCAAATGTGCAGGTACAGTTAGGATCAATAGAACAACAGCACCACAATGCATGGACTACTTTTATATTAGACACCGGCAAAGGTTTCACTGGATCAGGTGTTGAAAGGATCAATGAATCTATCCGAACATATGCGTGGTGCTTGCTAGGCTCGCAGGCACAGACACGATCAAACATAATGAGAACAAGCACAGGGTTTGGTGCACAGAAACAGTTGTTATCAAATTTAGAAGATGTCATAAACTCTGCAGTTGATCTGCCTTCCAGCATCAAAAGGTATCAAGACTCTCTCCGTTATGCAAGATCAAAAGTTGACTTTGCTGTTGGTAACGGCCTTTACATGTTACCTTCTGATCTCCAGCTGCAGATTGGAACAATAACAAATTATAACAATGAAATCATTATTGCTAGTGACACCCAGCCGCTTGGAAAGGGTGAAGAACTGAATTCAGAAATCAGAACGATGTTACAGCCATATCACAATGAACAGAAACAAAGCGTGACAAGTGAAGATCACGCTGCAGGTGAAGATCATTCTGTCACTAGGGATGATCAAGCTGTTAGTATTAGTGATGATCATGAATCGCAGAAGACTGCTCTAGTAATTGGTGGAGTGGGTGTAGGCTTACTTTTGCTTTATTCTCGTTAGCAGAACACCTGCAATTAAAACTATTAGAGTCCAGAGATGTTCAGCCATGAAACCAACAACTTTACCTGCAAAAGATAACAGCCAGCTAACAATTGAACCAATGATTCCTGGAAGTGCATCCAAAGCTTTTGCTGCTAGTTTCTTTAATAGTTCTGCAATGTGTTTGAGTTGTTTCTTTACCCATCCCGGATCAGATGGAGATGAAGGTGAAGGTGGAGGTGGAGGTGTGACAGTGCCACCTGTGAGTGTTAACACTAATGTGCTTATTGCAAATCCTAACGCAGTTAGTATACTAGCTATTGTGATTCCCTGCTCTCTGAAAAGCGTTCTAATTCTTTCAGCAAGAGTTGTGTCTTCGTAAAGGATTCTTTGAATTGTATTTTTTATTCTGCTGACCTGTGTTCTCAGTTGTTCTCTATTGTTACTTAGAACTTCTAACCTTATGGCTTTCTCCTCCTGCAAATCTTTTAAACGCTTAGAAATTCTGTTTTTTACTTCTTGTTCTAGGTTCAAATCATCAGCATCAGCAAGTTTTTGTTTCTCTTTGTTTATATCTTCATCCAGCTGACCTAGTTTTGACAGATTATTTGCTATTTCACCTCTGATGGTTTGTAGTGATTGATTAAGGGCTTCTATTTCTCTCATAGGTAATAGTTCATGTGGAGTCTTCAGTGAAGTTTCCTCAGAAAAAGAAGTCTCTATCTCTTGTATAAGTTGATCAGCCTCTTCTGCAAGTTTATTAAGATCTTGCAATGGAACAGATTCTATTTGAGTAGCAGTTGGTAGTCCTAGTTCTGCTTGTTGAAGTAAGGAAACAACATGGGAAGATGATGACCGTGTGCTAGGCACAATATCTAATTGCCTAAGTCGATTAGCAGTAAGTTTTTGTTTTAGTGAAACTTTTGATAGAAACTTAGCAGGATTAGATTTATATGTAAGTTGGACTTTTTCTCCTTTATCGCTAGTTGTATATAAATGATTTGCTTCCATTTTGAACTGGTTTGGATCTAAAACATCAGGTTCTTCTCCTAAACTTTTGTAGAAATCTCTAACTTTACCTTCCAGAAGTTCATGTCGTGCCACCTCATAATGCAGTGAATGATGGTAGGGAACCAAAGGGATTGCTTCGCTCATGTCGTCCGCTGGCTCAAATAAATCTTCAAATCCACCTTCTGCCATTTGTAACTTATTTTTTATTTTGAAAATAAAAAAAGATGGCACAATCGTTCGGTTCTGTTCTTGATCCTTACAGAAGGCTGAAAGAACCTCTCGGGGTAAAAGGAATAAGGCAAACAGTTATAGTTACAAATAATCCTTCTACTATTGATCAGAATGAAATACTTACTGTTAGGTTTCCTAATCTAGGTAAGAACGATGTTATTGTACCAGGCACTGTAAGACTATCATTCAAATTAGAATTAGAATCTGGCTCAGATGAAAATAGGACTTTGGCTTATAATGTAGGAAGAGCAATTGTGAGGAAGATTACTGTCAAACTGGAAGGGCGGGAAGTGATGTCATTGAATAATGCAGATGTATTTTTAGTTTATGCAGATAATTGGTTGACTGACAATGAAAAGAAAAACAGAGTGTTTCAAGGGATTCAGTCAGACAATGGGATAAAAGTTAGAATAGGAGCAGGAGATAAAGCTGACAATAACAAAAAAGATAACGCTGTCAATGTTGCTTTTGGAAACAAATTTTGTATTCCACTTGACTTTGAACTCATAAATTCACATCCTCCCTTCTATCAAGGAGCATTGCGTGACAGGCTGTCATACGACCTGACTTTCAATAGTTATGATCGTGTTATGCTTTCACAAGACCCGGAAGCAAAGTATAAGGTGTCTGGAATTTCTTTAGAGTTTGATGTTGTAAACCATCCTGAACTGGCTAGACTTATAGAAAATCAGTACAGTTCTAAGCTGCCTATCTATTATGAAAGAGTGTTGAATCACAGTACACTTTCAAAAAGCCAGGCCGATCCAATCTGGAACATTAACTTGAATACACCAGCTAGGTCAATGAAGGGAATACTTATGTTGTTTGAGGAACCAAAAGATTCATATGAAAGGCAAATAGAAAAGTTTTACAATCCACTAATCAATAGAGTATATTGCACAATTGAAGGGCAGCCAAACCAAATATTTGCATCTGGCATGCTGCCATACCAACACTATGATGAAGCAAGAAAGTACTTTACTGGAGGAAGATT
Organism: Littorina saxatilis; assembly: GCF_037325665.1. Taxonomy (NCBI): domain Eukaryota; kingdom Metazoa; phylum Mollusca; class Gastropoda; order Littorinimorpha; family Littorinidae; genus Littorina; species Littorina saxatilis. The sequence continues at coordinate 51,080,693 of NC_090249.1, forward strand.
GAAAGACCCAACATCTGATCTTGTGGCTAAAGATCTACATTTACACGGTGTTGGCGTAGAAGATTTCTTAACAAATAAATATGCGTTATGGCTGGATCTCAGAACAACTGACGACAACAAACTGCATGGAAGTGGAAGGCGAATTGAAAACGGATCAGAAGGAATCACAATACAAATTGAAAAGGAAGTAGGGAGTAGTAGTAAATCAGTTAAGATCTACGTGTTTGTTGTGTCAGATGCGCAGTTAAACATCTCTGAAAGCAGATTACAGGATATTGTTTATTGAACGTGTTAAAATGAAGTATCTAGATTTTCTTCCAAAAGATCCACACTGTTCTTTGATTTGTGGGGCAACAGGTTGCGGTAAAACAAGATATGTTTTGGATTTATTACAGACTGTTTACATAAATCACTTTGAACACATAGTCATATTCTGTCCAACCATAAAGCATAACAGAACATACAAGGAGAGAAAATTCATATGGTCTGATCAAAATATATTTATTGTAAATCCTTCTGATCGTCTAAATGTTTGCTTGGAGCATTATTTCGATCTTTTTCAGAACACGCCAACACTGTTTATTATTGATGACTGTGCAGCAGAACGTGACATTGTTAGAAAGAAAAGTGCACTAGCAAAGCTTGCATTCAGTGGACGACATGCATTAATATCAGTTTGGATATTAACACAAAAATACAATGCAGTTCTGAAAGACTTTAGAGAGCAACTCAAAACAATAACATTGTTCTATTCAAAGGACCGTGACAGTTTTGAAGAGTGTCTTCGAGAAAATGATGTCATTGAAAACAAACAGGAGAGAGAAAGAATAAAGAATAATCTGAAATCTTCTAAGCACTCGAAACTGGTTTTAAAAACTGATCAACCAGTTCAGTATGTATGTTTGTAGAAATCCTTGCTAAGTTCTTACTCAAGTTCTTACCAAGTTCTTACTCAAGTTCTTGTTAAGTTCTTACTCAAGTTCTTACCCAAGTTCTTACTAAGTTCTTGTCAAGTTCTTGTCAAGTTCTTACTAAGTTCCTACCTAAGTTCTTACTCAAGTTCCTACCTAAGTTCTTGTTAAGTTCCTACCTAAGTTCTTACTCAAGTTTAATTTCTAGATTTTAATTTTATTCTGCATCAAAATAAAATGAACTGTGATGAATTGCTGATGCAGACTGCTACAGATATTGAAATCTGTGACAGTAGGACTATACCTGATAAAAAAGAAAGATTGTATTCACTTGCTGTTTGTGGAAAAACAAAACACTACCTTGGGCAGCAGTTAACTGTGGAAGAAGTACAACATCTTTCCTCAGAAGATATAGAAAAGTATCATGGACGGTATGAATCAGTGCTTGGTTCTAAGATGGTTAGAAGTATTGGACAGACTGTTATAGGTTTGTACACAAAGATTTTTGGACATTTTACACCTCTCGACTCGGAGGAAGACTTAACACATGATCTAACTCATGACCCTGTTGTTTCCAAGTCCCTCGAATCTCTTGCCTGTGGCCTGTATTATCGATTTGGTGCTTTATTAGTACCATTTGTTGCTGGATTAATTACTTTCAAACACATTAATTTTCAGAATAAAAAAGATGACAGATCAGTTGAAGCAGACAGTGGAGCAGACGAAAATACCAGAAGTGAACACAGTGACAAAGAAACCTGGTAGAGTAGAAGCAGGAAAAAAACTAGCCGAATGGAACAGACAAAAAAAGTTAAATCAAAAGGCAAAGCAGAACATTATGTCTGAAGTTGAGCAGACACCAAACATTCCTGAAGTGACTAAGGTCACACAAACTGATCAAGAATTAAAATCTTCATTTCTATCATACAGAAAAGTAGCTGTAGCAGCTGTTGTTGGAGGAGGTGGATACTTGCTTTACAAACTTTGGCAAGGCAAATATAAAGTGTCAGAAAGACCAAAATCAGAAACACCAAAACCAGAAACACCAAAACCAACAAACAAAGCAGTACAAACAATAACAAAGCCCACAGTAGTACCTGCAGTGGATTCATTTCATATGGAATAATTTTAATATTTTAATTTTGATAACATAAAAATGAGTTCTGAAAAGACAATAGTTAATCTAGTTTATCACGCTGCAGTGATTGGAGGCTTGAGTGTAGGTTACACAATGCTGGGTAAAAGTCTCCTCAGAATGAAACCAGCCGACTTGGGAAAGTTAGACTTCGAAGACGGTGCTAAACTAATTGGTGTTGTGACAGCTTCCTTTGCAACAAAAGACTTCCTGGTGAAGCAAGGAATTATTCCAGAAAATATAAACATGTAAGACAATAAAATGGCTAGCTTGGTTATGATGGTGGGAGGTGCGATTGTAAATGCGCTTGCATTTTCTGGCAGCAACTATTTGTTTTCTAAACTGCAAAATGGTGAAGAGAGGGAAAGGCACAACAAAGCCATGGAACAACTGGCGAAAGCACAGGATGAATACGAGAAGAAACGAATTGCGCAGTTAGACTTTATGAATGATAAACTCAGGCAGCAAGGACATGCAAACAAAACCTTTGCCAATGTTGATGCAGCCATTCAAGAATACTATCTTGTAACTGGAAAGAAAATGAAGACAAGTGCTCCTCCAAAACTGGGTGACTTTTATCAGCCTTCAGAAGAGCAGAAAATGGGGGAGATTGTTTTCATTGTTATTGGTATGGCTGTTGTTTACTTTATTGCGCGTGCTGTCAAATCTTAATATTCTGTCATTTAAAAAACCATGAGTGATGCTTTGTTATCTAAAATATATTATTCCCCAAAAGGATACTGGAAAGGAAGAACTGCTATTGACAAGCTCAGTGACGCAGCAGGTGTTTCTCAAGATATAGCAAAGAAATGGTTGTCAAAGCAGGCAGTTTGGCAGATCTATTTACCTGCACCAAGAAAAATTACACGACCACACTTTGTTAACATTAAACCGAATGACACTCATCAAATAGACCTGCTCTATTTACCGCATGACACAGTCAGAAGGAAGAAATATAAGTATGCACTGACTGTAGTTGATGTTGCAACAAGATACAAAGATGCTGAACCGTTGACAGAGAAAAGTGCTATAGCTACAGCTGTTGCCCTGCAAGAAATTTACAGACGTGGACCACTAAAGTATCCCAGAATGATTCAGTGCGATGATGGTAAGGAGTTTAAAGGAGCTGTCAACCAGCTTCTGTTAAAACATCATGTTACAGTGAAGAGAGGTATTCCAGGAAACCACAGGTCACAGGCTATTGTTGAGAGCTTTAACAAACAGTTGGCAGAAAAACTGTTTTCATATCAGTACCATCAGGAATTTTTGGACACAGAAAGTAAATTGCGTAACACTGAATGGGTCAAAAGATTACCATCAGTACTTAGAGCAATGAATCTGGAGGTATTTAAAGCTACAGGGTTAAGACCAGTTGATGCAATCAAACAGAAAACAATACCTGTTGCTCCAAAGTCAACAACACCAGTGGCATTACTACCTTTCAATCAGAAAGTCAGATATTTATATGCACCCGGTGAAGCTGAGGGTGACAGCAGGAAGCGTGCAACGGATCCAATCTGGAGTATTGACATTCATGAAATCAAGAGAGTAGTAGAGACAAATCCACCTATATATTACTTGAGAGAACCAGCACCGCAAAGAGCCTTTGTAAAAGAGGAATTACAATTAGTTCCACGTGGTACAAATGTTAAATGATTTTTTATTTCAGATTTTATAGTGTTAACAAAAATGGAAGCTCTGAGAAAGAATTCTAAGCAACTTCATTTTTTTAATTTATATTTTTATTTTGAGTTATAAAATCAAACTCACAGCGATGGAAAACTCTGTATTAGAATCTTTATCGACAGTATTTGACACCGTTGAATTACAAGTAACGGATCCTCAAAATGTGCAGTCCAGTGTGCAAGACGCCATTGAACAAATTCCAAACAATTTATTGATTGAACCTCCAGTAAAAGTGCAGATAGTCAGTTTAATAAAATACAAAACAGTCAGTGATGAGGTGCTAGAAGTTCATGTTTCAACCAGACAACTAGCACTTAATTCTATGGCAGAATTGAATGGAAACTGGGCAGATGAAATGATGAAACGGTTTGAGCAAGCTGCAGAGGATGCAAAGATGAAAGGATCCGGATGGTCAGAAGGTGAAATTCTAAAAATAGAATTGAAGCTAAGTAAATTTGCCCCCATCAGAGGTAGAAGTTACATACCTTTACCTCCTGCTCTTGTCAAAAAACGTGCTGTGCTGAACATAAAGAATGATGATGACAAATGTTTTATGTGGTGTGTTCTGGCAAGACTGTACAGTGTAAAGAAAAATGCAGAAAGAGTGTCTAACTATCATGCATACAGAAATAAACTAAACTTTACTGGTATTGAATTTCCTGTCAGCATTACAAGCATTGACAAATTTGAACAGCAAAACAAACCCATCACCGTAAATGTTTACACGTGGGATGAAGAAGATGAACTGAAACCAGTCAGAATATCAAAGAACTCACCAACGATTGGTGATTGTGATACTAACCATGTTGACATGTTACTAATGACTGATGGTGTAAAATATCATTACACTTTGATTCGTACAATGAGTAGACTGATGGCGAGCACAAGCAATCACAATAGTAAACAAGACTTTTGTAGGCGATGTCTCTTGCGTATTCCATCAATTCATGCAGCACTTATACACAAGCAACATTGTAAGAGCGTTGATGATGCGGTTGTGAAGTTAACAACACCACCGCCAGACAGCAAAGTGTATTTTAAGAATGTATGCAAACTACAGAAAAATCCTTATGTTGTTTATGCTGACTTTGAATCTATCATTGTGCCATATGAAGGACCTTTACCAAAAGACCTACCTAAAACAGTAACTCTAAGTAATCATCAAGTCTGTTCATATGCATTTATTGTTGTTAGTTCAGATGGTAAACATTCTAAACCGCAATTGTACAGAGGACCTAATGCAGCAAAGAACTTCTTACAGCAAATGAACCAAGTGCGAAATGACTGCTCCAAACAACTGAATCTTTCAGACATTGTTATGAAACCTGAAGACCAAGAACAGTTTAACTCTACCACACAGTGTTGGATATGCGAACAAAGTCTAACACCAAACACAGACAATCCAATAGTAAGAGATCATGATCATGTAAGTGGGCAGTTCCGAGGAGCAGCACACAGCAAATGTAATCTACAATTAAAGTTTGATCCTAAGACTTGGAAGCTTCCAATCTTCTTCCATAACTTGCGCGGTTATGATTCACATCTGATCATGCAGGCAGTAACTGATGAATACAAAGCAAGATGCATTGCGCAGTCTTCAGAAAAGTACATGGCCTTTACTCTGAATAGTTTATACTTCTACGATTCTGCTCAACATCTGATGGGAACACTTGAGTCTTTATCTTCATCACTAACTGCTTTCCCAATCACATGTAAGTACTTTGACAGTGACTTAGTTAGAAAGGGAGTCTATCCATATGAATACATGGATTCGTGGGAGAGGTTTGATGAAGATGAGTTACCACCAAAGGATGCTTACTTCTCACGGCTGAAGGGTAAAGGTATAAGTGACGAAGACTATGAACACGCTAAGACTGCATGGAATAAATTAGGATGTAATACAATGGGTGATTATCATGATCAATATTTGTTGGCTGATGTTTGTTTACTTGCAGATATATTTGAGAATTACAGAAGAACATGTATGAAGCACTACAATCTAGATCCTTCACATTACATATCTGCACCAGGCATGAGCTGGGATGCATTTCTTAGATTTACAGGAGTAAAGATTGACTTGCTATCAGATCTACCTACACTTCAGATGATTGAAAATGGACTACGTGGAGGAATCAGTATGGCTTCACACAATTACTGCAAAGCCAACAACAAATACTTGGACGACTTTGATCCTATGAAACCTTCTAATTACATCATGTATCTAGATGCAAACAATTTGTATGGTTGGGCAATGTGTCAGACGCTTCCACTTCGGAACTTTAAGATCTATTCAGGACCATTTTCACAATGTGTTGTGCTGACAATATTAAAAGCAGGCCCAGACAGTCGAAAGGGATGGATACTAGAAGTTGACTTAGACTATCCACTATCACTTCATGATCTACATAATGATTATCCTTTAGCTGCTGAGAGGTTAAAAGTAAACCCAAGAGAACCTCCAAAGCTGGTGCCCAATCTGTTTCACAAAAAGAAGTATGTGTGTCACTACAGACTGTTACAGTTTTACATTAGACATGGATTAATTTTGAAGGCTGTTCATCGTATAATTTTATTTGATCAAGAACAGTTTATGAAACCTTACATCATGAAAAACACAGAACTGAGAACCAAAGCCGCTGATGCATCAGAGAAAGACTTTTTTAAACTGATGAACAACAGTTGCTTTGGTAAGACAATGGAAAACCCACACAAGAGAAAGGATGTTAGACTTGTTACAAGAGAAAATGAGGCCATCAAGCTGACATCCAAACCACAGTATCAAGACTTTAAATACTTTCATGAACAGCTGTATGGTATCTTAATGAAAAAACTTGTAGTCAAGCTTGACAAACCAGTATTCATAGGCTTTACTGTGCTAGAGTTGTCAAAACTGTTGATGCTTGAGTTTTTGTATGATTATTTGAAACCAAGATATCCCAAATCGAGAGTACTTTACACAGACACAGATTCATTCTTACTTGACATTCCAGCGGATGACATTTACAAAGATCTAGAAGCTGAAAGTCCTGCAGTAAAAGGAAAAGATTCTTTTTATGACACTTGCGACTACCCTAAAGAATCACCATTGCACTCAAATGTTAACAAGAAGGTTATTGGAAAGATGAAAGATGAAATGAATGGGAAGATAATTAAGGAGTATGTTGGATTGCGTGCAAAGATGTACAGTGTTGCAAGTGAGAAAGGGGTGGTTAAAAAAGCAAAGGGTGTAAGCAAACAGGTTGTAAAGTCGAGCATATCGCATGATAACTACAAGGAAGCACTGTTTCAGAAGCGAGTGTTTCACCATGACAACCCTAAGATCAGTTCCGCGCTTCATCAGATCAACACAACTATTGTAAACAAGAAATCTTTAGATGCTAATGACACAAAGCGCGTTTATTCATCACCAGAATATTCTTATGCAATTGGGCACTGGAGAATAAACGCGGCTCCAAATAGTCTGAGTGTGTAATAAGAATTTTTGTCAATCGGGAAAACCCGCTATGACAGCTTTGTTCTGACTGCAGCGGGGAAAAGGAAGTTGCTTGCGTTTGGGAAGTGTTTGTGAAAGGGGAGTACTAGGCTTTGTTGAGTTTCAAAGCAGCCACCAAGTACACTTGTCAAAGCTTGAATCAATAAACAAGTCATTTGCATAAAGTGCACTCGGCGGCCGCCTGAAAAGGCAGCCTTTAGAAGTTGTTTGACGGGTTGGAAGAAACATCAATAGCAGGCAATACAAAGACCTGGCGCTCCAGGCTGGAGCGCTCTGCTCAACCGTGACTGACTTCTCACAACTGAGTGTAGTGACGGGTTGGAAGAAACATCAATAGCAGGCAATACAAAGACCTGGCGCTCCAGGCTGGAGCGCTCTACTCAACCGTGACTGACTTCTCACAACTGAGTGTAGTGACGGGTTGGAAGAAACATCAATAGCAGGCAATACAAAGACCTGGCGCTCCAGGCTGGAGCGCTCTACTCAACCGTGACTGACTTCTCACAACTGAGTGTTTTCTACCTGAGAGGATCGTGTTTGGAGTTGTAGTGGTTCTTGCATGGGAGAAGTCCAATATTTTCTGATCTCCTCATTACTTTCAAACATTGTCTTCAAATCTTTTCTCAGAGAGTAGATTTCAATGAAAGACAGACCAACTGTAGAAAACCTGCTAAAGTATGGTTTCAGCAAACGAGCAATCTCTCTCAGTTTGCGTGAATAAGCTGGTGAGATGCCAATGTTTGCCTGCAACCACTCTTCCCACTTGTTTTTGTGAATTCCTCGTTCCTTTTCTTCCTGAAAGAATTTGAAAGATGCATCCAGAAGAGAACCATACTGAAGGTTAAAACACATACTGGTGGCCTCCTGTCTTTGAATCTGCCTGTATCCTTCCTTCAGCTTTTCAATAGCAGCATCTGATGACCCTATTTTCTCTGAGGAAAAAAAGAAAACTTCTTTCCTAACTGTCTTACTCACATCAACCTCTTTTGACTGCAAGTATTGATGGAGTTCTTCTGGTGACATAACCTTTCGTTTTTTCACCTGCTCCCCATACAGAGATGTCAGTTTTCTTTTTGGTTGGGAGAGAAATCTAGGTAGTTTCCTACTTTCTGATGGCCCTTCTCTTTTCATTCTATTCAATACATCAACATAATTATTATGATGAAATATATGCTCCTCAATGATACCAAGTTGTTCTACACTCCATCTGCTTTGTTGATCCATATCTTGAGGAAGAAGTTCTCTCTCTAATTCTTCAGAAATGCTATCTTGAGACATAAATATTTAGCAAATATAGTGACAGTAAAAACACTTCTCTCACAGAAAACACAACTGCGCGGTTGGCGACTCCGGAATGAAATGACAAAATCACCAGGCTATGTTACTATCAACACCAAGTGGTGGGCGGACGTGACGTAACTGTTGCTATCACATAATTTAATCTTGTCTTGCCATTGGAGGAATATAGAAGACTAGCTTGCAGGCCTCGCAAAACACACGCTGGCTCAGTGTTTGTCTTTACCAGATCAATACGGTAGTGTTGCCGACGACGGGCAGATTGGATTAATATTTCAATGGAAACTAAATTTAGCGTTGTATGAGAGAAAGGGAGAATGTACGTTCTGGGTTACTGATTCCGACAGACCCGGGATTGGTTCAAAACAACCTTACTTTACTGTATTTTTTTTGTATGGATTTATGCAGTATTTTTCTGATTTTGTCGCATGTTTCATTTTAGTAAAAGTTTAGTCCAGAAGCCTATTTTGCGTTAATATTTAGGGTCTGTCGGAATCGGTGAGCCAGAACGTACATTCTCCCTTTCTCTGCCCGGATGTGTGGGTCCCCGACAATGTGACAAAGATGCTCCCCTGCAACATATTTACATTAACCAAGCACACATTGCTGTCCAAAATGACGAAGTAGTCGATCCACTGTGAAACATTGCGTCATAGAGTATGACACAGTGGAGGTTCTGAACTTCACCAGCAATTCTTTTTGTGGCACAATGGATAACGACTTTAAGTAGACTGACGTCTTATCTCGTCAGAAAAAGAAAATCAGATTTACTGCAAACATCAGTCCTTTAACAAATTGTTGACGATCTTAATCTTATTAGGCATAGCGCCATTTTCAAATCTGAGAAACAAAGGGACGTAAGAGCTTTTATATGTTGATGAATTCAAATGCGAAGCTTTTTGTGTGTACAATAGAAACATGTTGGTGAGATAAACACTGCCCTTTGAAGGTGAAACATGGTCACTGTGAAATAATGATCGGTTCGCACGTTAATTTGCTGTGAAATAAGCCGGCCTCCGTCAGAAAGATAGCACCGTAGTGGTATTGTCCGTTTGTCTTTCTCTTTCGTGTGCACCGGTGATCTCTCAAATATCACTGCACTCACATGTGCAATGAAACATGCTACTTTAAGCCAATAAGAAAGCCTCACACATCATTTCTATACTGTACTTCAGACCGCAACACGGTGGCCTAGTGGTAAGGCGTCCGCCCAGTGAGCGGGAGGTCGTGGGTTCGAACCCCGGCCGGGTTATACCTAAGACTTTAAAATTGGCAATCTAGTGGCCTGGCGTCTGGCATTATGGGGTTAGTGCTAGGACTGGTTGGTCCGGTGTCAGAATAATGTGACTGGGTGAGACATGAAGCCTGTGCTGCGACTTCTGTCTTGTGTGTGGCGCACGTTAAATGTCAAAGCAGCACCGCCCTGATATGGCCCTTCGTGGTCGGCTGGGCGTTAAGCAAACAAACAAACAAACCGCCCTGATATCACCCTTCGTGGTGGACTGGGCGTTAAGCAAACAAACAAACAAACAAACAAACTGTACTTTCCCCGCGCCGGTTTCTACCCCAAAACTCGACTTAAATAAAGCATCAAACGGCGCGTCATAGTCACTCGTGTGAAGTCCTTTGGCTTTGCGACACGGAATTTACGGACTCAGTCTCAGCAACCCCTACTGTTCCTATCTAACGGAGAATGGCTTATTTTTTCTAATAATTGTCTGTTCTCGCGTTTGTTGACTGTGCAATAATTATCTGTTTGTTGACTGCAATAATGATCTGTTCTCACTTTTGCTGCACTAGTTATATTTATCTGTTTTAAGTTTTTTGACTGCAAAAATTATCTGCAAAACTTATTTGTTTAACGTTTTTTGACGGGAATAATGATCTGTTCTCACGTTTGTTGCATTCGCAATAATTATCTGTTTTACGTATTTTGACTGCAATAACGATCTGTCCTTACGTTTGTTGACTGCAATAGTTATCTGTTCTCATGTTTGTTGACTGTACAATAATTATCTGTTTTACGTATTTTGACTGCAATAACGATCTGTCCTTACGTTTGTTGACTGCAATAGTTATCTGTTCTCATGTTTGTTGACTGTACAATAATTATCTGTTTTACGTATTTTGACTGCAATAACGATCTGTCCTTACGTTTGTTGACTGCAATAGTTATCTGTTCTCATGTTTGTTGACTGTACAATAATTATCTGTTTTACGTATTTTGACTGCAATAACGATCTGTCCTTACGTTTGTTGACTGCAATAGTTATCTGTTCTCATGTTTGTTGACTGTACAATAGTTATCTGTTCCCACGTTTGTCGACACACTCTAAAGAAAAACAAGTCGCTTAAAGCCATATCAAAACATTCGTTCAATCTGTCGGCCTGAAACTAAAAGATCGACAGTGAAAACCCAGGATCACTCTTCAAAGATGTGTGAAAGTAGTCGAGAAAACATCTGACTTTCGGTGTAAGAAAAACTAAAACACGTGTATTCTGTGTCTCTATTAAACACTTGAATTGTGGCATACTCTGTGCTTCGTTACGGATGTGAAAAATGAGGCCACTGAGCCTTGTTTGGTTGTTTTTGTGTGTGTGCCTTTGTTTACTTGCCTAATATGACTGGTAAGAACCGATATACAAAGTGAGGACATCACTGCTATCATTAAATATAAAACTAATTGATTACCCGTGTATCTCCGAAATTACTTTTGACACTAGAATTCTGCTGTAAATGTCAAACTTATGAGTTGATTGCACAGTACGAAATTGCGTAGGTCCCCATTGCTTGTAATCGTACATTACATTGTCATCAATCTCACGAGTTTTCATTCATAACCAGCTGGGTAGCAAAACACAATATTCATAAATGACAAATCGAGGCAGTAAAGGGGTTTGAGCTTCAGGTAAAACGTGAATTGTCAAAGTAAAAACTATGCTGTTTATTTGATGTGTGGAACCATCGCTGCTTGGGATTCGTGTTTCCGATGACAACGATTGTAAACATTCACTCCCAAAGACCCAATCGATGTTGATATTTACCGCGACGACTCACGGTCAATTTGCAACTAAGCTGTGCAATCGCAAATTGTCTTAAAACACTTAAGGCTAGGAGCTACCTTAAAATACACCGTTTTTCTCTTCAAGTCATTTGATCACAACATTAATGAAACAGAACTGTTTGTGGTTTGTGGTGTGCATTTGTTTCAATATATGTGGAACTAGAGGAATACCCGGCTTCGCCGGGGTGAATCGCGAGACAGAGACAGACAGCGTGGCGGTTCACCACAATCACCTTTGAAGGCGAAGTCCTCTCAAACGGGATTGAGAATTTTAGAGCTTATTTCTAAGCCCTATAATTATTATCTGTTATGGCTTCTCAAATGCCAGAACATACAGACAGACAAAAGCCGCCAGACCCCATCACAACCAGAACTCTACAATCCACAGGTGTTGCCTCCACACACACACACACACACACACACACACACACACACACACACACACACACACACACACACACACACACACACACACACACACACACACACACACACACACACACACACACACACACACACACACACACACACACACACACACACACACACACACACACACACACACACACACACACACACACACACACACACACACACACACACACACACACACACACACACACACACACACACACACACACACACACACACACACACACACACACACACACACACACACACACACACACACACACACACACACACACACACACACACACACACACACACACACACACACACACACACACACACACACACACACACACACACACACACACACACACACACACACACACACACACACACACACACACACACACACACACACACACACACACACACACACACACACACACACACACACACACACACACACACACACACACACACACACACACACACACACACACACACACACACACACACACACACACACACACACACACACACACACACACACACACACACACACACACACACACACACACACACACACACACACACACACACACACACACACACACACACACAGAAGCCGTATATATATAAATATATAGAGATAGATGACAGTGGATTTTTCGATAAATAGATTCGACCTTTGCACTTTTTCAGTGAGGACAACTTACGGGTACATGCAAGGAAAGCCCACAACTTCTAAGGCGAACAACTCTGCAGAGTCTGCTGTGAATGGCGACGGTAGTCTCCCTGTCACACTCGACCCCCTTTGAATGAACTTTGTCCCCAAAGTTCCGAACCATGGACCCGCCAAGCTTAGGTCCCTCCCAGGTGGAATGGGAACAGCACGAAAATGATTCAGTGGCCTGAACATTTCATGTCGAGTCCCATCGCTGTCGACGACGCCAAATGTAACCGAGTGCCGAAACACCACAATCACCTTTGAAGGCGAAGTCCACTCAAACGGGATTGAGTATAACTGTTATGGCTTCTCGAAGGAAGGCCTGAACAAAGAAACACACCAAAAGCCGCCAGACCACATCACAAACATAACTCTACAATCCACAGGTGTTGCCCACACACACACACACACAAACACATGATCTGACTTTAAACGTTTCTGCATTGTTACTTTTGGTCTCTGCCCAAAGAGTTCAGACCATTAATTTGAATAATGTTGAATGTCTTCATTTTCATCAAACAGGTTGTAGTGTATATATTCCAGACAAACTTAAACATACTACACCGGGATCTTATGACCATACATTAGAATTGCCAGTGTCCACTGTAAATGAGAAGCTGCGTGTGGTTAGGTGTCTCAAAGATTACCTTACACGTACAACAAGTCTGAGAACAAATACTGAAGGAACATTACTTTTGTGCTACCAACGTCCGCACAGGCCAGCGTCAAAAGACTCTGTATCCATATGGTTAAAAACTGTGTTCATTCGCTCAGGAATTCATGATTTTACTTCGCATAGTTTTAGAAGTGCAGCATCTTCTGCAATGAAGCAATCGGGAATACCATTGAACACCATCCTCAAAGTGGCCGGATGCAGAAACATTTAGAATGTTTTATGATATACCGGTAAAGAGCAACTGCGCCAGTTCTTGGCAGAATTACTTCTGCAAAAGGTAGAAATTTAACCTACTATCTAGCATACAGATTCGCAGATATGTTTACCTGACAGTAACATTCTTTGGTATGTGGATCTTATAGTGTCATTCAAGACACATAGTGTGTGGTGAAATATATCTCAAATGGTTATATTCCGTTCATGACAAGTAAGTCATGCTGACGGTCAATAGAAGTTGACTTTTATGTTCATGACATTGAGTCATGCTGAAGCTAATTATTTACATTTGCATTCTGTATTCATGACAAATAGTCATGCTGATCAGTAAATGTTGAATTTTATGATTCATAACAAGTCTAGTCAATAAAACTTGACGTTGAGTTTACACCTGTCTTAATCTTCACTGAACCTGTAAGGTTGAATTAAGAGTAAGTGTGTGAAAATGTGATCATGTTTGTCAACAACAACTTTGAAGTCTTACATTCCCACAGTGATGGGAAACTGCGGGAAATGGAATTCAACACATAAACGAGTACTTACTAAGTTGAAGTTTGTGTAGAATTCCATGATTGCAGTTTACCGGAACGGAGGGTTATGTGCCCACCCTCAAGTTCCCTACCCAATTCTGTTGACCAGTTCTATCTGTTCTATTTTTACTGTTATTTGGTTGATGACAAACTTGTACAGATCATCAAATACTTTCCGTCGCGATATAACCTTGAATGGTTGAAAACGACGTTAAACACCAAATAAAGAAAGAAAGAATCAAATACTTTCGAGTTAATGATCTGTGCCATAAAGAATGGCTATTCATTACGCATGCGCATCTCACATAACCCTCCGTTCCGGTAAACTGCAATCATGGAATTCTACACAAACTTCAACTTGGTACGTTTATGTTTTGAATACATCCAGCTGCATGTTTTGTGAATGGTGAAGGGTAAAACATTTTCACATAGCCTTTTTTTTCTATCACGCTGACAAACGAAATAACATTTTCACAACAAATGCAAGCCGACCAATGGTTGCAGCACATTTCAGGCTACATGACTTCAACAAGAAAGAAGGATTAGAGGGAGAAAGAGAGAAAGCCTAACACGGATCTAAGAAAACAGCTGTCACAACATTTTCATTTCCTTATGTATTATTAATAACACGACACCCGCGTCTTTGTCTCCTAAGGGCGAGGAAATAGCTAAGTCGGTAGCAGCACTGGCTTAAAAAACCAGGTGTCGCTATCGACGTGGGTTCGATCCCCACGTTCGGGGAGGGGTTTATTATTTTTTTTAAAGTAGTGAACATCATTGTAATGCACAACTAATGCCCGTCAACATGTCTGAAACTGTCTAAGATTTGTAAGTACTATTATTGTACGTACAGGTCTTTGACGGGTGCGACGTTGAGGTTGCATGCCGCAACACTTGTTATCCACCTCCCTTCGCATATTCTGGTAGTGATGACAAACACACCAGGAAGGCCATGAGGCTGCGCAATCATGAATATGGCTTCTGTGGGAAAGATCCTCTGCTTAGATTGCAGGCCATGTCCAAAACCGGAGACGAGAGCCGCTCAGCAATGGACAGGACCAGCTCCTTTAGCTTTTCCGCGGTCATCTCGTTAACAATTCTATGACCAACACAATTACAAGTGCTATTGTCATGAAATAATGTGGTGCATGTAAATTTGTATCCATATGAAATTGACATATCTTTTTTCATATATACTATTATTAAAAAAAGTTGCATATTTATACTTAAAGCCATGTATAATGTGAATCGCAGATTTTACAGATGATATGTTTGCCTTATGTTGACTACTTGACTTTTGGTTTTTTTGGGGAGGGGTGTAGTTGTGTGTGTTTGTGTGTGTGTGTGTGTGTGCGCGCGTGTGTGTGTGTGTGTGTGTGTGTGTGTGTGTGTGTGTGTGTGGGGGGGGTGTATTCCAGACTTGAACGTTGGATTCGTACTCTATGTGCTGCCGACTGCTTCTTTATAAACCCACTTGAGTATACTTTCCTGGCACCTCAAGTAGTTCCTGCCAAATTGCGCATGATGGATATGCGTCCCGCTTTTTTAAATTTGAGGTATCCATATTGGTTTCTTATCACATGTGACGCCGCGGTACATCAATTCCTCTTCTAATTTAAGTGGTGGAATACCCAGCCTAAAGGTGCTCAGAAGACAGAGGAAAAGGGTGGTGGAGGACTTGTCTTTGTTGATGCTTACATTCCAGTCAACTGCCCATGCAAACAAGTTGTCAATGGCTTGTTGCATTTTATATGTGGCTGTTGTAGCATGTTCCGCTAAACACCACATCACCGAAGTCGTCGGCATATAGAGAAGTATGGATTTGATTTGGGAGTGCTGTAACCAAGTTGTTGATGAATACTTAGAATAGAGGCGGCGTTAGCACGCCTCATTGGGGGACTCCATGCTGTGGCAGTACTTCCATGCCTTTTTGAACACCTACGGTGTCTCTGGCTCGGAAGTTGAAGAGGAAGAACATTATCCATGTTGCTTGCCACGCCACATCTTTGCAGAATTAAGAAGAACCCATTTGTAGAGACTTTGAAAAAGGCTTTATCGAGGTCTATCCAGAATGAAGTCTGGTTCAAGATGCCAGAGAAGGAGCTATTTTTCAGCTGTAAATCTTGGTCAATTGGCTATTTGTGAAGATATATTTTTGTGAACAGATTTTCATTGTCTCAGAAAAAAGTCTCTGCTGACCTCCAGGTTTTTTTTTTTACAACTTTGACCGTGTGCCGTGTGTGTGTGTGTGTGTGTGTGTGTGTGTGTGTGCGTGTGTGTGTGTGGATGGTATGCCTGCCTGAGTGCACGCGTGTGTGTTTGAGATAGACAGGGAGGTGCCTGCAAAGAAACAGACAGAGAAGAACAGAGAAAGCACTTGTAATATGTTATGTCTGTCTGATACACTGCTTGTCATGTATGCATGAGCATTTCTTTTTAAAGAATTAAACACACACACACAACCGTACTATGGTCCCGCAGTGGGGCACTGCGGTTATGAAATTAAAGGCCCCTCCTGTTTTTGGAACCGCAGGAGCTTTCTAGTTTGCTGTTAGGTAGATTTTTGGTTCCTCTTTCCTGTCATGCTCTCTTTTTCTTCATGAATTCTTTTCTTTTTTCTGCCTTCTTGCTCATTCACCTGTATTTTTTCCAAAAATCTCTTCTCTTGCCGCTTGTCTCGCGATTCATGTATAGTTTAATCTGTTAGTGTTCTGATGTAAGTCCAGCAGTAGATAGGTTAAGCCTATTTTAACATACTGGAAACTGGTAATCTTCCAGTAGGTATTAATTTAGTTTTACTAAAGCCTGCTGGGACACAAGTAATGGGTTAGTGCATTTGTAAACAGGAATCGCTTGACAAGTGGCCTCCTTCATCCCCCCCTTCCTCGTCCTGATATGGCTCTGCGTAGTCGGCTGGACGTTAAGCAACAAATAAACAAACAAACCGTACTATGGGGGAAGACACATACAGGCACACGCGCTCGCAGACACTTACAATTGGCGAGGCTCAAATATTGTTGCAGTTTTATTCAGTCAACTTTTTTCAGTTGTAAATGCACAAAAAATAAAAGGGCTCAATGCCCACTGGCATGTTTGTCATGATATTCAATTCTGTCCTTTGATGACATAAGAATTGTGAAAGGGGTCACCAATTTCTGTTGAAAGAGAAAAAAAACATAATTAAAATTAACACGTATGAATACTATATGTTCGGCATTCACAAAGCAGTGAATCTAAGACAACTTTAACATTCATTCCATAACTTTAAGTACCATGAGACAAAAAGCTTCCCGTACTTTTAAACATACAAGCAAAAGAAAGAAACAAAACTATGATTCCTCCTTTCTCAACATTGGGACTGATAAATGTGGATACTACAGCCAGATCTAACGATAACTAATAATAACACTCTGACAAAAAAATCAACACAATCAAACACAAAATACAGATAAACAAAGAAAGAAATCATCAACAAGAACAACAAAAGGATAAAGTTAAGGTTTCATATAGCCCTGTGAGGTAACCCTCAATGGAAATTGGGGCTGCTTTCTCCCTGGGGAAAGCGAGCTGCCATAAAGTACGGCGCTACCCAATCCTTCTTTTCCTGCATGCGCGTATTCTTGTTTACAAACCCTGAGACTTTCGCTGTGAGCTTGGGATCTTTATCATGCGCATGCGTGCACACGGGGGAGTTCGGGCACAGAGGAGAGTCTGCATAAAGTTCACTCAGGGAAATAAATCCCTTGCCGATAGCGACAACTGATTTTTAAGCCAGCTCCGCTACCGACTGAGCTATATCTCCGCCCCAAAACAAACGAGTGTATAAACAAACAACCGAAAATGCGCTCATAACCTACATCCGTCGACGTTGGCATGTTAGAAGACGAAGCTTTCCGGTGCCGGTGGCTCGGTCGTAGACACCAGCAACCTGGGGCAATTAATATCGCCAGAAGCAGGTCCCGTCCAATCCTCCAATGGCCCACAAATCCTGGCCGCTCTACGCAAAGCGAAGCATCCATACCCGGCGTTCTGTCTCATGGCCAGACAAGCGTTGAAGATGTCGATTGGAAGACGTGCTGCTTCCTCTTCGATACAGCGGCCGACTCTTGGCTGTTGAAAGAATAAAGGGAAAGAGGCTAGTTATCTTATACTTGATTTTGTTATTGATTTATTGCAAGGATGAACGGTTGATTGAGTGATTGATAAATTGATTGATTGGGTAATTGGGTGGGGTTTTTTTTCGTGTTGGATGCAGCGTCAGTATCATGTCTAAAAGCAGGGTAAGTGCAAAAAGGTGATTTTGATTTGTTTTTGATTTGGTGCTTGATTGTTGAATAAGTTGGTTGGTTAGATGGCTAATTGATTGATTGATTGTGCGGTTGATTAATTAATTGATTGGTTCATTGGGTGTTTATTTCGTGTGGGATGCAGCATCCGAATCTTAATTGGCTGCATGAAGGGCAATACAAAAAAGAGGTTAGCTGGATATATTCTTGAAGCGTTAAGTCAACGTGGTTCTTGCTGCGATCAGTTCGCTGAGAGATTTGGTAAGGCAAGAGAAAACAAATGTGTTTTATCGATTTTTAATTTTGTGATTGATTCCCGTTTCAAATCCTCAAAGAAAATTATCAAAGAGCAATATTTCTTTTGTGTTCTGATTAGATTCACTGTGTGTTGTAGCTGCCAGGAGAGGCCATCAAATTGCCCCTAAAACTGCTAAATGTCGTTTACGGCTGAGGGCTGGGGGTGTGGGAGGAGGGCCCTTCACCCCCACCCCCTGGGGCTCACATACTGGTGTTGCCTCAGGATCCCATCAGGGCTTATAAGGTCCTTGGGCCCTAGTCAGTGGTTACTTCTTGTGCATTCATGGGCTGCAACTCCCACGTGAACTCGTGTTTTCCACGAGGGAGGTTTTACGTGAATGACAGCACACCCCCCCCCCCCCCCCTGCAATTTAGGCGTTCATACTATGTTTTAGGGGATGCGTGCTGTGTGCTTTTTCTCTTCTCTGACATGGATTACAGGATATTTACCGTGCATACCTTGTCTCATGCACATGAGTTGACCGGGAAGATCGGAAAAATCTTCACCGTTAACCAACCAGACGAGGCTGGGATTCAAATCCTTAACCTTACACACGGAAGACCGATTTCTTAACCACTGGGCCATTGTGCTCGTCGTCATTGTTTGCAGACAGGACTTACGTCTGTGAGAAGGAAACCACAGTAGTTGATATCGTCGATCTGCTGAGTTGATGACTTGAATAGGTTGAAGGAGCGACTGCATTTTCCCGCCAGGCGGTTGTCCCTGAAAGACACCCTCACTTTAATTACTGTACTCAACGTACGCATTTGTACATACATCAGCTGGGTGTTTTTAAATTTGTTTAATCACGCGGGTTAATTAAATATGTAACTACGCTACATGGTGTTTTCTTTTTCTTTTTTTTAGCCAAAGAAGACTCATTATTCTCAGAGTGAAATGCTTTTTTCACTTGAGTGTGACTTCTCCAAATAGTCTCTTTGTTTTGAAAGTTTGTCAAAAAACAATACACCCCGAAGTACTTCAAGATTAAAACTCAGCCGCGTGATGAAAAGTAAAATCTTGAACATTGAACACTACTTTTTGAGATTTGCACTGCAACCGCTTCGGTTCAGTATATTTCGGATACATCTTGGTGGCAATTAATCACACAATAAGCTTCCAACTATATCTTCTTTTTTTTTTTGAAGCGATGTAACTTTTTTAAATTTTTTTTATTCTCTTTTTGTGAAGTTTTTTTTTATTATTTTTTTATTACATGTATATACTGTACATTACAGGACATTCCAACTATATCTGCCGAAACCTATGCTAGAAGTATTTTTGAAGATTTTACATGTGCTTTTGGCGCTATTGGCTGAAAATAGAGAAACAAAACTGATCCTCTGCGTGCTTGGTTCTTATTGTATGATTATTGGTTGTTCTTTTGCGTAACATTTAGGGAATGTGATTTGTGGAAGTACCCCCGTACACGATTTTGTAACTTATTGAAAGAGTTAAGCTCACTTCTGATCTGGCTCCTCGGCCAGAATGTCGTAGAGGACGGCAGTGTTGTCGTTGGTAAGGTTGAGCTGAGCAGCACGGTCGTTGTAGAGAGAGCGAGGATCACTGGGCACGCCACACGCTCCGAAGGGATAGTCTCCCAAACCCGCGTACCACTGTGGGAAGACAAACCAATGTGAAGGTCCACTCCTCCTCGTCAAAACAGGTCAAGCTTTTACAAGGGATAAGACCATCCCTCCACTTGGTCACATAGTAAACAAGGGCAGGTCAAGCCTGTACAAGGGATAAGACCATCCCTACACTTGGTCACACAGTAAACATGAGCAGCTTTTACAAGGGATAAGACCATCCCTACACTTAGTCACACAGTAAACATGAGCAGCTTTTACAAGGGATAAGACCATCCCTACACTTGGTCACATAGTAAACATGGGCAGGTCAAGCTTTTACAAGGGATAAGACCATCCCTACACTTGGTCACACAGTAAACATGAGCAGCTTTTACAAGGGATAAGACCATCTCTACACTTGGTCACACAGTAAACATGAGCAGCTTTTACAAGGGATAAGACCATCCCTACACTTGGTCACACAGTAAACATGAGCAGCTTTTACAAGGGATAAGACCATCCCTACACATGGTCACACAGTAAACATGAGCAGCTTTTACAAGGGATAAGACCATCCCTACACTTGGTCACACAGTAAACATGAGCAGCTTTTACAAGGGATAAGACCATCCCTACACTTAGTCACACAGTAAACATGAGCAGCTTTTACAAGGGATAAGACCATCCCTACACTTGGTCACATAGTAAACATGGGCAGGTCAAGCTTTTACAAGGGATAAGACCATCCCTACACTTGGTCACACCGTAAACATGAGCAGCTTTTACAAGGGATAAGACCATCCCTACACTTGGTCACACAGTAAACATGAGCAGCTTTTACAAGGGATAAGACCATCCCTACACTTGGTCACATAGTAAACATGAGCAGCTTTTACAAGGGATAAGACCATCCCTACACTTGGTCACACAGTAAACATGAGCAGCTTTTACAAGGGATAAGACCATCCCTACACTAGGTCACACAGTAAACATGAGCAGCTTTTACAAGGGATAAGACCATCCCTACACTAGGTCACACAGTAAACATGAGCAGCTTTTACAAGGGATAAGACCATCCCTACACTTGGTCACACAGTAAACATGAGCAGCTTCGATGCTCTCTGTACACACTGGTATTTGTTTTCAAAGAATTAATTTTGTAAAAGGCACTGCTACCTTTTTTCGGAAATTAGTTCATCAACAAAGTAAAACTCACCACAGCAAGCAGTGATGGTGTTAATTTATGTGAGTAACCTAGTGGAGAGATGGTCATATCCCATGGAAAAGCCTGGAAAGATCTGAGACAGTGAGGCGAAATCGAAAGGTTTTCACGATGCAGAGTGGGCCTATAAAGGCGTATGAAGGACGAAGACCTTGTTCACATTATTCCTGAAACGTACCGTAGCTTGTTGTGGGGCCTGGATGGTGAGTCCGGGCAGCTGTTTCTGGTGTTTTGCCCTGCGGCGGTCAAAGGCTCGGTATTTGATGCGCGTGCCGCAGGCTGGGATGTCCAGGGTGGCGAAGTTGTTGACCTCATCAAAGCTCGGGACGATGGTCACGCCATCCAGCGTGTCCTTGGAGCTGCCCCAGATGCTGTCGCGGTGGATTGTGCGAGCTTGGTACTGTCAAACGTGTATGAAAATAGACGAGAAACGTTACTGAGTAAACTTGCTAGTCTACTGTCTTATATGAAATATAAACTTTGCAGACCAATTCGATGGGCTAAAACCAGAACCAATTACCTCCAAATAACATGTTTTGCAACTTTATAGTTATTTGACTTATGGTAACATGATTCTCACTTTCTGTGAAGGATTCTTGAAAATCTTGCATAATTGCGTATTTATAAGTCATAATTTGTTCTGGCTCCAAGCATTTCTCCTGCTCATCTTGGAAGCAGAACCCTCTAACTCCATCCAGGTTGGAAGCAGAACGTGCTAAGTTCAGTTTAGTCTGTTCTGCTACTGAGGCCTGTGGGGAAAGGGGAGTGTTTCACTGCGAGCCAGATGCAGCCATCGTCACCTGACCTCTTCTGCTTGCTGTGTCACAGTCACTTTTCCTGTTTTCAGCGCAGCCAGATAAGCGCACATTCGCGGTAGTGGTATCTGGTCTTGACCCTTTCTGTGTGGTGTAGGATTTCCTCCAGCACACAGAATAGTGTAACTAGCAATAGTAGAGTCTGCTGTCGACAGAAAAAGGAATTTGATAGACTGTGGGAACTAAAACAGGTCAGTGACACCTGTCAAGTGTCAGTATCCGAATTCCTGACTCCGGATGTACAGGGTTTAAACACAATTAACTTTCCTGTGATAAAGAGTGTATGAAGAATGAATTAGGAAAGATTGCAGTCCCATGATATTGAGGGAGGAGGGTGGTAATAAGGGGGTTGGGGCCGGGGAGGGGGGTTGGTGGTAAAGTGGGTGCAAGGGGGTGGGGTGGGGTGGGGTGGGGGGGGGTGTGCTAAACTGACAAAAGGATGGTCCACTTTCTGAAAACACTTGAACAGAGAACAGCTCTCTGCCATTTTTACATCTGCTGTACAGTCAATTTGGCTGTTGCTCGAGTCAGGACACAGATTCAAGTGAGTATCTTCATGTATTATGTTTTTTCCCCATTTGAACAGACCATAAAAGCTGAAATTCAGATTCCTTTTTAAAATATATAGGGGATTAACCTTCTGATTCAGTCTAAATCCTGTATCTGCAAACTGATTCCTAGCTTTTTGTGGTTTTTTTCCTAATTGTAAAACACAGGCAGGTAAATGTGTTTGTTTCAGCGTGAATGTTCTTGCGCGCGTGTGTGTTTGTTTGTGTCAGTGTGTGTTTGTGTGTGACGGTGTGTGCATGTGCTCATGCCTTAATGTTGTAGTGTATCCATGCAGCTCTTTAGTGTTTGTTAAAAAATTAAAAAATGTAAGTGAGTGTTTACAGTATTTGTGTATGCTTGTAAAGATGGATAAATGAATGATTTGGTTGATGGATTTTGTCAGTTTAATTGACTCTAATATATTTTGTTATTCAGAGGTTATCACAATGTCAAACTGATGAGCATGAGTGGTCAGAGTGTAATCAAGTACTAATGTTTCATTTGTTTGTGTGAATAGAAACACGAAAATTATCCAAAGTTTTAACGCAGAAGCGATAATACGGAGGCAATTACCTTTTTTTTTAATTATCGGTTAATAATTTTAAAATAGAAGTACATGTAGTAATTGCCTGTTCAAAGGAGATAACATTCATAGTATCCATGTCTTTTGCAGACGCTGTTTGAAAGGAGATGAATCATCAGGCCGTCCAGGCAAGTAAGAAGCACCATGCATTTCAGGAGACTGTCCTTCGGATTCACGGATTACGGTTGCATAATCTCCTTTCTGCCAATGCTAAAAGTGAAACCTGATGACTTTGATGCGTCTCCATTGGCAAAATCTACCCCAAAATATGACGATTGTGCTGTTTCTTCAATCGAAGATCCTTTTGAGAACATGGTGAATGGGGGTTATCCTCCTGTTCGAGTCATGCATCAACTCCAATACTTGCTGATTGTGATTCCACCCCTCAAAAATGAATCAAGCTACCCAACTCCTGTACATCTTTCTCCTGTGTGTGCTTCCACAGTTTCTGTTACCCTGTAGGTGTATTCACATCAGCTTGTAGTATATATGTCAGACACTGCTCCCGGTTAAGGTGAAACTACCACAGCATCTCTTCCATCTGTTTATGGAACCCCAACAAAGAAAATTCTGTCATCGATGAAGGAAGCATCCTATGTGACACCTCATGAGAACAAGTTCAGCCGAACTCAAAGACTCTGCAACCCGGGACTACGGGAAAAGGTGTGTTCGAAAAGCGAAGACACTCAGAGATGAATTTTACACAGGAATAACTGGTCAAACGGCTAAGACAAAAGCAGTACAGGAGGTCGACTGTTAAAAGTGCAAAATGTGTATTATTTATTTCGACCTTTCTGCACAACATTTTTGTGAAGAGGAAAGTACAACCAAAGGTAAGAATGCCTATTTGTTTTCTTGATAATGAACAGAGCATGCAGTCAGGATCTAAAGCTCGTGATTTTGTTACCATTTGCATTGTGTGGTTAAAATGCGCCTTCAGCCTTGTGTTTATTCGTTTGTTTGCTTGCTTGTTTGCTGCTTTGTTCGTTTGGTTTGTTGTTAGTGTTATTGGGTTTGTAGTTTTTGTGCGTAACGCAAAACGATATGAGCTG
Organism: Littorina saxatilis; assembly: GCF_037325665.1. Lineage (NCBI taxonomy): Eukaryota > Metazoa > Mollusca > Gastropoda > Littorinimorpha > Littorinidae > Littorina > Littorina saxatilis. The sequence goes on from NC_090249.1 coordinate 51,105,215, forward strand.
ATACAACATAAGATTACCGTTGGGATTTCTTGAAAAACACAATAAAAAAAAAAGTGTAATGATTTCAGAGAGAGTTTTGTGTGTGTGTTGTGGTTTTTTTTCGCTATGAAAAGTACCGGCAATTTAATTTTTATTTATGCGTGTTGCGTTCATTAGGCCACACAATGAATGAATACATGAGTCCTTGATGATATTTTTGCAAGTGACTTGACATTTGTTTGTTTATGACGGTAATAAACTTTGAAAAACGATTTGAACTAATGTACAGTATAAGCTTTGCTTGGAAGCAGAACATGCTATGTGTGAGGAGGCTGCTTCTGACTGCTGTAGCACAGGCCACAGTGGGGTCTGTGTGGAAGTCAGAAGCAGCTATGGTGCGCTGGGCTTTTCTAGCTCCAGAACTGAGAAAAGAGCAGGAGTGTATTCTGGAAGCAGAACAAATTATACCTTTTTTGCATATGAAAAAGTTGTTCAATTAAATACATTTCGGCTTCTGCCATAAATGATTTTATGACGAGCTACAACCATCTTTTAGCCTAACATTCGATGGAGGCTAAAGAACACACTTATCCCTAAACGGTTCAGTGGTATGCAGACTCAGTGTCACGTGGGAAGAGTCTAGCTTTAGCCTCTTCGGATCCTGAGTCTACACAGAGAACAACGCTAAACGAATTTGCTACAAGGAAAAAGAAAAAAGACGACCAAGCATCCGCAAGCGACGATCAGGGTTTCAATTTTACTCTCTTTTATCTTTAGTAGTCTTAAGTTTATTAGGTGAAAGAATCGTGAATTTTGTCAGTAGATTAATGACTTTAACTTAATCGATCGGAAGCGTGGGTCGACAGAAGACCGGTTTCCTTTGTTCCCGGGATGGCAGAACGGGGGCTGGCACTAACAATTAACAGCCACAGCGCTGGAAGTGATTTTGCGCTGGAGGATATCGCCTATCGCTACACTAGAGGAACTCTTTAATCTGCTACCTTTAGTTGGGGACAGTGCTGCCGTCGGGCAACGTTTTCGAACTTATTCCTCCTGACTCAGTGAATGTCGTAACGAGCTAAAAATAGAAGTAAGCTTCCAGCAGCATGAGTTTACACTGTGCACGCGCGTGATGAGTCATGCGACCTACTTTGGACAAGCAGTGGAATCGGGTTGCTTTTAGAGTGGCGAGTTTCACCCCAAAGCTAACAAGCTTACCTGCCCAAGTTCGAACGAGAAATTCGGAAGTAATCAATTCCATCGAATATTCATTGAGGATGAAAGTAGCTTGTTCATTTCAATGCTTGTGATTCTCTCAGGTGCCAGGATAAGGTTCCGTTACTCTCGCTTACCCCATAACACATGCGTATGCATGCATAAAGAGCGATTACTTCCCTTTGTTTATTTGGTGTTGAATCACTAGCTTTGGAGTGCAAATGTTAGCAATACTAGTGGCGTAGCAGTAGCACTAACAAAAATTAGAAGTTCACCCAACAGCAAGAATAACAAGCAAGCCGAGTATGCAGGGCAACAACTGATAACAATGTTAATAATAATATACTAATTGTTTAACAGTTACTTAGTTGATCAGGTAACAACATGTTCGGGAGGCCGACCTCCTAGAGCAACCCAGGGGAAGAGACCGACAAGGCCACAGGAGGAGCTGCCTAGGCCGAGGGAGGCTGAGAACAAAATACAGCGCCGGACAGGGACCGCAGCTGCGTCTTCCCACGTGCCCAGCAGTGACAGTGACAGCCAGGGGGCCTGGTTTGAAGAGGCGGAGCACGCCAGCAGACAAGTACCTCAACAACAGCAAGGTACTGATGCGGGCTTCGTTAACAGGTTAAAATCCCTAGAGGTGGCGGCCAATCAGGCTAGACAAGATTTTGAAGCCAGGATTAGGGCGTTAGACTCAGGCTCAGAACTTTATTACAAAAGGATAAAGGTTTTAGGCACAGCCTATTCTTCCAACCTGTCCTTTATACAACACATATCAATCAATCAATATGAGGCTTATATCGCGCGTATTCCGTGGGTACAGTTCTAAGCGCAGGGATTTATTTTAATTCTTATTTTATGCAATTTATATTGCGCACATATTCAAGGCGCAGGGATTTATTTATTTATATAAAGACAGACGCACATTACAAATATGAATTCAATCATATAAAATACAGAAATACATTGTATGGAATGCAACACAATGTGCATTTAAGGAATTACATAAGGAGAACACAAAATTACATTGACATAGTTATACCTTTCATTGGGAATAAAGTTGCTCCGATCAGCTACACATCCGTCAACACTAGTGCAAAATGTTTAACAAAATAACAATCGAACAAGACATTTCATTCACGAATGATGTGTGAACGTGACTGTCTCTTAAACATTTTCACTGAAGTTGCATTTCTTATCTGTTGGGGGAAGGAGTTCCAGAGAAACGCTCCCGAGAAGGCTAAGCTCGATTTGTAGAGGTCTATGCGAGGTATAGGAGGGACGAATTTTTGGGACCCATACCCCTTTAGGCATGTTTGAAATGTGATTGCAAATATTTAGGACAGTCGTCATTTAGAATTTTATACATGAACACAGTCTCGTTTAACGTCAACTGATCTTTCAAGGGGAGGAAATTCAAGAGCTTTAGTTTATCATCCGTGGACCTATTCAAACCATGCAGAATAAGTTTTGCAGCTCGGCGATGCAGGGAATTGAGTCTTTTTAAATGAACATCACCGCAGTTATCCCAAAGTGTCGATGCGAAGTTTATATGAGGCATTATGTGGGCGTAATAGAACATTTTAGAGCTGGTTGTAGCAAGTCAGCAGGGGCAAAGCGCTGAAAAGGGGGAATCAGGCTCTGGGCAGCCCTTTCACTTTGGTAACGGACAAAAGTAGCTGCGAGGCGGTTGACACCCCTCCAAGCCAGGGCTTAGATGGCTTAGCCACCTCGCCCATCTGCCTGGTGAAGTTAGTTCATACATTAGAACAGTACCCCAATCAAGCTGATGCTCAGGTTCTTAGGGAAGGATTTTAGCCAGGGCTTTAGGATACCATATCAGGGAGAAAGAAAGCATGAAAGACTTGATTGTCTCCCCTGTGGGGTTGGTGGAAGTTTACACCAGGAGAACACAGACTGATATTTGATCTTTCATAACCTCATGAGGATAGTTCGGTTAACGGAGGTATATCAGCTAAGCTATGCGCCGTACAATACACAACTTTTGATGCAGTAACATGTATGAATGGATATCAAGTCTGCATTCAGACTCCTTCCTTTACACCCTTTAGATTTTGGATTGATGGGCATGTTGGTCGAAGGCATGTTCTTTGTTGACAAGGCACTGCCATTTGGATGTTCTAGCTCGTGCCCCCCCCTTTTTGAGAAATTTAGTACCTTTCTAGAGTGGTGCATGAAACAAGCTAACTTCTCCTGTGATGTAATCCACTACTTGGATGAATTTCGTGGGGGTGGTGCTTCGAGGAGCAAGCTCACGCAATGTTGGACAGTATGCTATCAACTTTTTGCGATTTAGGAGCCCCTATTGCCCATTGCCGCAGACAAAGTAGAGCGTCGCAGAGAGGCATCCGGAAGCCTGCCCAGTATTGGCCATGCAGGCTTATCTACAAGTCAGACCCAGCGGGTCAGGGCTGCTCTTCAAGCATTTTGATGGCGCGCCTCTAAGCCGCTACCAGTTCCAGGCCATGCTGAAAAGTGGGGCGAAGGCACTGGGCTGGGAGGTGAGCAGATTCACCTCCCACTCATTCCGCATCGGGGCGGCCACCACAGCAGCTATGAATGGCACGCATAGGGGCATGAGTGGCCTGTACCGTCACAGCATGTTATTCATTTTGCTGCCCATCTCTCACTAACGGGAAGGGCCCATACAACGGCTCGCACCTATTTGGCTGGGATTGGTGCAAAACACAAGCTGAATGGATGGGATGACCCCACAGAGCATTTCCTGTTGAAGAAGTTATTGCAGGGCATGGCTAAGCTGGATAGACGACAGGATCAAAGGAAACCTATCACTTTTCAGAGACTCAAGGATTTAATTGGTGTCCTCCCGGGGGTGTGTGCTAATATTTTTGAACAGGCACTGTTTACAGCAGCCTTTTGCTTTGCCTGCTGCAGCGTTTTTGGTTTCTTTCGGGTCAGTGAAATAGTGGGCCAAGGGAACCCAGTAAAGGGAGGGCGAACTGGGATCAGTTATGCTGATGTACTTACTTACTTACTGCCTTTCACGCCTGGTGGCGTGTAGGGCAGCGACAAAGGACCTCTTATGCTGATGTGGTACTAGGAGAAGACCTGACCGTCCATATTGCGGGGTCGAAAACAGACCAAGCAAAAAGGGCGAAAAGGTTGTGATGCGTAGAGTCGAGAGGCATCCCCAAGTTTGCCCAGTGAGAGCGATGGAGGCTTACCTTAGGGTTAGACCATGTGGACCGGGCCCGCTGTGGAAGCACTTTGATGGGTCATCACTGACCCGATACCAATTTCAGGCGGTTCTAAAGAAAGGGGCTAGCGTTCTGGGTTGGAAAGTAAACAGGTTCACTTCCCACTCATTTCGTATTGGGGCAGCAACCACAGCTGCGGTCAATGGCACGCCCATTAGAGACATTATGGCTTTGGGAAGGTGGGGATCACAGGCAGTGACAAAGTATGTCAGGCCCGACTTGGAGTGATAGTATGGGTCTTGTGTAAATAGAATAGTGGCCAGGTTTTCACCGCCAAAAGATTTTGTGTGTTTTGTATGAGGCTGGTTCACACCGCTGCAGCGTTTGTTTTTACTTTGTGTTTTTCTTTAATATTTCAGAGTTACTGCTTTGGAAGGTTGTCACCTCCAAGTAGTGACGACAAAAGGTACATGTATAGAAATGAGTTCATGTTTTAGTCCTAATCCACCTTCTCTATCGTAGTTCCAGGAGTCCTTATCCTGGGATCAAGTCTGGTGGTCAGGCTGCAGCAGTTCTGCAGTACAAAAGGCACTGGGCTTCAGCTACCGCTGCCGGTGGTGTGGGCTGGGAAGTCCGGCCTTGGGTTTCCCCGGGCTCGGGCCAAGCTGATTGAAGCACTGGAGGACGCCCCCTCACCGAGCTATGTGGTACTCCATGTCGGAGGGAACGACGTGTGCCGGGTTGACCAGAAGCACTGGCGTGAGGAACTCGATGAACTGGTATGCTTTGTAAGGGCTTTTTGCCCGAAGGCGACCGTTGTCTGGTCGGACATGCTCCCGCGAAATTCGTGGAGACATGAAAGCTTTTCCAACGGGGGAGAAAATTCCCGCAACAACAAAAAAAAACACAAAAAAAACACACAAAAAAACACAAAACAAAAAATTAAACCGAAAGGCGAGAGGCCGCATTATGCAAGAGAAAGAAAAGGGACGGATTGTTTACCACCCAAATTTTGACCACAGCTACCTTGCCGAAGATGGGGTGCATTTGAGCACCAAGGGGCTGGACCAGTTCAAAGCTGACTTTGAACTGCAATTAACAGCTATGATTTTAGGCTAAAAGGGGGCTGGAATGGGTACGGATTGGCGAAAAACATCTATAGAATAGCTGTTAGGTGGCGGAAGATAGGCATGGAAAAGGGGAACACTTTACATGTCTGTCTATTTCAGTTTGTTAAAGTTTTAAAACATGTAATTTCTAGTGAAAATGAAACCTTTTTAGAGCTTTTCGTAGCTGTACTGCAGGACCCCAGTGTGAGCCCTAACAAGCCACGGGATGTGGTGCGGTTCGGGGTCCTGTCACCTCCAGATAGCCTGAAAGCCTAGAATTCCTCTGTGAGGAGCTGGGAGCAGCGCACTTACAAAAGCAGCAGCATGTATGCCTAAAGAAAGCACTGGGTTGGTTTACATCACCCACATGCTAGCTGAGGTAGTGCTAGGATGGTCAGAAAGACCTGTTGCTGGTCAGTCAATCTGGGGCCAGCTAACTGGGGGGGAAGGGGTTGCTAATAGTGTTCACTTTAACCATGTCTATCTGCTACCTATCCGTGCCCATTCATATGCCAAATATGTATAATACAAAGATTGCAACATGTGGAAAACATGAATAAATGTGAATTGAACTGTTCATACCTCTTGTGTCTTCAACTTACCTCCCTTGGCATAGTAGAGCGAATTGCTGATCATCACTTTTGTAATTGCATTGACAAAGTATAATTGGCCCAGCATAACTGTAACGGTTATTTGGATTGGTATCCTAACTGCGATCGCCCAGTTGAAAAAAGGTTATGTGTGAGACCACAACTGGAGGATCAGTGGTAGGATAGTGATTGGGATAGAATGTCATTTGTGATGCCAAGGGTGGTTTTTGTGTTGCATGGTTGTTGTCTCGTAATAAATACATTTCGGCTTCTGCCATAAATGATTTTATGACGAGCTACAACCATCTTTTAGCCTAACATTCGATGGAGGCTAAAGAACACACTTATCCCTAAACGGTTCAGTGGTATGCAGACTCAGTGTCACGTGGGAAGAGTCTAGCTTTAGCCTCTTCGGATCCTGAGTCTACACAGAGAACAACGCTAAACGAATTTGCTACAAGGAAAAAGCCCACCCTCCATCCCCTTTGTCATGTAGTAATGTGTAATAGTCGCGTACCTAGTTTAACACTCATTTGGATAAATATGCATAGTTTGAATGAAAAAGCCCACCCACCATCCCCTTTGTCTTGTCTTGGTGGTAATATTTACTTAATTGCTTTAACACGTGTGGTAGAAATGTATAATTTGTCGTCCTTTAGCGTATCATCATGTTTTTTGCGTGCGCGCGTGTGTGTATGTTGTCTGCTCGGCACGAATGGCGGAAGATAGGCATGGAAAAGGGGAACACTTTACATGTCTGTCTATTTCAGTTTGTTAAAGTTTTAAAACATGTAATTTCTAGTGAAAATGAAACCTTTTTAGAGCTTTTCGTAGCTGTACTGCAGGACCCCAGTGTGAGCCCTAACAAGCCACGGGATGTGGTGCGGTTCGGGGTCCTGTCACCTCCAGATAGCCTGAAAGCCTAGAATTCCTCTGTGAGGAGCTGGGAGCAGCGCACTTACAAAAGCAGCAGCATGTATGCCTAAAGAAAGCACTGGGTTGGTTTACATCACCCACATGCTAGCTGAGGTAGTGCTAGGATGGTCAGAAAGACCTGTTGCTGGTCAGTCAATCTGGGGCCAGCTAACTGGGGGGGAAGGGGTTGCTAATAGTGTTCACTTTAACCATGTCTATCTGCTACCTATCCGTGCCCATTCATATGCCAAATATGTATAATACAAAGATTGCAACATGTGGAAAACATGAATAAATGTGAATTGAACTGTTCATACCTCTTGTGTCTTCAACTTACCTCCCTTGGCATAGTAGAGCGAATTGCTGATCATCACTTTTGTAATTGCATTGACAAAGTATAATTGGCCCAGCATAACTGTAACGGTTATTTGGATTGGTATCCTAACTGCGATCGCCCAGTTGAAAAAAGGTTATGTGTGAGACCACAACTGGAGGATCAGTGGTAGGATAGTGATTGGGATAGAATGTCATTTGTGATGCCAAGGGTGGTTTTTGTGTTGCATGGTTGTTGTCTCGTAATAAATTGATTACTAGTGTGCATGACCAGTGTTACCTCTAAGTCAAGTGTGTAAAATATGAGGGCTACAATCCTGTGTTTACTATTTGTTATAAGGGGTTGAAATCTTCAAGTGGCCATTTCTCAAAATGGTGGAAATCCAGTTAGATGGTTCTGGTTTTAACCCATCGAATTATTAACACATGTTATATACCCCAACTCAGCAAACACGTTGCAGCCGTTATCATTTCTTTCAAACTGTTATGCCGTCAAAGGCACTTTACTTAGCCATCTGGCAATCAAATTCTTACACAGGGGTCTTGTGATCGCTGCTTAAAGCAATACCCCCATAGTCGACCCGACAAAAACCTAAGGTAACAAATAAAACAAAATTGACGAAAATTCAGAAAGGGCACAACTCGACAACTTTGACATACATACGGGGAGATTCTTTACTTATTCAAGACACGTCATTTAATCTGGCTATCTCCCTTGTTTTGTGTGTGTTACGTCATTCATACTGATGCACGTGTCGATCGCATGTGTAGTCGTGGGAGGTATGTGTGTCAATTTGAAACTTTTAGGGACCTGTGCCAACAAACGAGTATTAGTTTAAGGAGAATTTGTAAACATTACAAGAATTTTTGCATACGTTATGGATAATTCCGGAGAGAGTTCTGGACACCAGGGCAAGTATGAACAAAGTGGAATCTGGAAAATAAAACTCTCGTCAAACCCACGTCTGTAGGGATCAAATGGTTTCCAAGCCAGCGAGCTACTAACTGAGATATCTCTCCCTCCCCCTTCCTACTACCCCCTACCCCCCATGGTGGTGATGATGATGATGATGATGATGATGATGATGATGATGATGATGATGATGATGATGATGATGATGATCATCATCATCATCATCATCATCATCATCATCATCATCATCATCATCGTTATCACGATTAAAGACTTATTTTAATAATGATTTGATAAACATAGCAAAACAGTAATTTGTAAAGATCTCCTTACGTTGTAGATCTCTGTATCGTTGACGTTGTACTCGACAGTCTTGTAGACTTCCACTGCTGTGTGTGTCATTGAAGCAGGGTCGCTGATGCCCACCGAGATATGCACACTCCTCACCACGTAACGGCCGCGCAGAAGTTCGTTGGTCGCGTAAACCTCGAATGAACATGTTCCGTGGCCGCTATGTGAAGCCACGTTTTTGGTGACGAATCTGGATAACAAAACTGACATGTAGATGTCCAATACAAGAAAACTATAACTGGTTTTGTTTAAATATTACGAAATAATAGATAAGAATAATAACAAATTGTTGCAGCCTTTTGCGGCTACTTTACGAACGCAAACAAAAATGTGGCCGGAGAGATTATTCAAACATTTCTTTAATACCAAGACCATAATACGAGAAAACAACTTCTAAGAACACATGAATAGGGTGCCCGTACGAAATAGATGAGCTGCACCAACAAAAATGGAAAGACAGAGAGAGAGAGAGAGAGAGAGAGAGAGAGAGAGAGAGAGAGAGAGAGAGAGAGAGAGAGAGAGAGAGGAAGGGGGGGATATAAAGAAAGAGAGACAAAGACAGACAGACAGACAGACAGACAGACAGAAAGGAAGAAAGAAAGAAAGAAATACATACAAAGACAGGCAGACACAGACCTGGTAGCTCTGAAGCGACATGGCAGAGCAATGGTGGCCAAGGCTTTGCCAAATGCCCGGATGTGCGGGTCCCCAGCAATGTAACAAAGATGCTCCCCTGCAACATAATTACATTTTATTCCCCCCCTCTGCTTCTTTCTCTCTGTAAACGTGTAGGGCTAGTTATTTTTCGGTAACTTACCCAACAACCAAAATCACTTACCCAACAACGGGCCTGAATCCTCGATAGCTCACAGGTTGTTGAGTTAGACTTTGAGGGAAGTAGGCTACTTTAGCAATTGAAAAGTTCCGAACGCTCTAATGTACGAAATATACATCTCTAGACCAAACAATACAAACATACTGCATTTAAACTGGCAACTACAGGCTTGAACACATTAATCTCCATATAAAATCCATGAGTTTGGTTGTTTTCTAAATCCAAATCTAACGCTCAGTGCAGAGAAACTCGCTTTAGATCTCTTAATGGGTGCAAGCAAACTCCCAAGGCAAGTAACTCTCGTACTCTGCCTAGCGACAAGAGTAGTTTCCCTTCCAAATTTTCTGAACTGAGTTGCTTGGACAAAAGAGCAATCCGACGGTTAGTTTTCGACAATATTTCATTTTATAAACAGATCACACGCAACCAAGTGCACACATCTCATCAATTTAAAGAACATACAGCGGTTTCATACATTATTTTGCCCCAGAAAACTGAACTTCATACAGTTTTTAACGTTGGAACACGGGTGCAAAAGTTCGTCTGCTGGTCCCATTCAAAAAAAGAACATTTCCTGATTGATACCAAAACATGAACAGAACACACACGATCTGCCTTTGCCGCCACAGCAGAATAACAACATAACTGTGTACTTGATTTTAGTCCAAAACAGGGAAACTGACAAGAAATGTTGACAGAATTGAATGATTTTCCCTGAACTATACAACCGCGCATTATTCAATCGCCTGCGCAGACTGGTTGAGTGAATCGGATTCGATCAAACTTTTGCGCAACAACTCCTCTTTTCTTTGAATAACTGAAGAAAGGAGGAATAAAGAGGTTACATACCTCGTCTCAGTGATTATTAAAAATAATGGTCTCAGTTCGCGGTCATGAAAAAGCTCGCTGAAGCTCGCATTTTTTATGATCCGCTAACTTCGACCATTATTTTTAATAATCACTGAAACTCGGCATGTAACCTCTACAACATAGCACACATTGCTGTCCAAAATGACGGAAGTAATGGATCCACTGTAAAACATTGCGTCATACAGTATGACACAGTGGAATTTCTGATTAAAAGAGTATTTTTCAACACATAAACTTCACTAACAATTCTGTTTATGGAACATTGGATGATGGCGTTTCGTAGATTGGTGTCGTACCTCGTCAGAAAATAAATCCGATACATGTATACTGCAAACATAATTCAGTTGACAAAATGTTGAAGAACCTTATACAGATCTGAGACACAAAGGGACCAAAGTGCTCTTAAATCAGATGCAAAGCTGTTTGTATGTACAACATAAACATGCTGGTGAGATAAACACTGCCCTTTAAAGGTGTACTATGGTCTCTGTGCAATAATGATCTGTTCTCACGTTTGTTGACACACTCGATCTCTGCCTGTCCCCTCTGGCCAGCGGGACAGCGACAGCGGTTGTCCTCACAGGTGGCGTTGAACACACACTTCCTGCCCTGCTTCGTGCACACCGGTCCAGACTCTGAAAGAAAAAAAAGTCGCGTCAAGCGATATCAAAACATGTGTTCACTCTGTCGGCCTGAAACTAAAAGATCGACAGTGAAAACCCAGGATCACTCATCACTAAGACTACTAAGGCAAAATTTAAAATTGTAGGTTTTTATAAGATTTTAGGCAAGAGTGTGTGTGTATGTCTTATGTCTGTCTGCTTCACTTATCCTCTTACCTGTCTGTCACCCTGTCCAATCTTAGGGGAGTAGGGGTGTCTTGTATTTTAGTGATTTTTGACTAATGTAGGGTGGAGGTTCAAAAAGAATCTATTATTTGCATTATTACTAAAGAGTATACATTATAAATGATACCACCACCATCATTACCCCCCTCTCGCGCGCTCTCTCTCTCTCTCTCTCTCTCTCTCTCTCTCTCTCTCTCTCTCTCTCTCTCTCTCTCTCTCTCTCTCTCTCTTTTTTATCAGTATTGTAATCTGCATGTGATGTTATGCTCCGGCCATACTTAAGTGAACGGTATGTTATATGTCCGTCTGTCGGTTAGGTCCTAATGGTGTATGTCTTGTATACTTGCCATTTACATATTTATTACACATGTTGAAGGATGAATGAAGACACATTGTAGACGGATACATGTTATGGATTAAAAGCCCCACGATGATGTGCTTGGCAAATAAAAAAATAAAAAAAATAAATAAAAAAAAGACTACTAAGGCATGGCCAGCCGAGACCCGCACACCGAGACGGATCGAGCTGGTCCTTGCGTAGCATGCGATCATAGGACCTAAGTTGCATAAACCTATTTTCTGTAATTGGTAGCCAGATTTCACGTCATCAAAGACATTTATCAAACAAAGATAAATGTGAGCGGTGCCAGTGTGGATTAGAAGGCCCCATCAAGGCAGAGTCTTTCCCGTGTTCAAGACTCGGCTCACCATATCAGAGCTGGTCAGCCATTAACAAAGAATACGGTCATCCCTCCACTTAAAAAACAACAACAACAACACCAACAACACAAAGACAAAGTCAACTTGCCGTGTCCAAGAAGAGGGATGGTCGTATCCCATGTCAAAGCATAGGGGGATCTGAGATAGTGTGTATAACACGGGTAGCTAGTACTGCGGCTTTTACGAACTTGACGACAATGGTAAGGCAAAAAAAAAAAAAAAATAGTCTGTTTACGGTAACCCGACCGACCCTATTTTTTTCGCGCGACCCTAGACTTTTTTTTGGCATTTGGAGAAAAAAAAAGAAAAAAAAATCTTTTGTTTTTTTTGCAAAATAACGTAAAAATATGGTTTTTTGGGGAAAAAAAAATAAATCCCGACCTACCGACCCTATTTTTTTGGCCCATGTTAACGTAAACAGACCTATTATTTTTTTTGCCTAATAGTAAATATATATATAAAACAAAAAGTAAGACTTACTTCCCATGGTGATTTTCTGGTGGGTGGCTTGCTCGCCATCTCTCTCACTGCTGACGACAGCCACTGGCAGGGCGCAGACAAGCACACACGACAGTAACAGCTTCCCCCACACTGGTGGATGATGATGATGATGATGATGAAGATGATCATGATGAGGATGATGAGGATGGTGAGGATGGCCGGTGATGGTGGTGGTGGTGGTAAAGAGAATAAGGAGGGAAAGATGAAGATAATAATAAAATAATGTCCAAGTCGTTCAAATATGTGAATTATTGTGACAAATATTGAAATAAGACGAATCATTTATCCAAGTTCAAATGTGACGTAAAAAGTGATAGTAGCAAAAACAATAGTTAAGATGTGTAGATTGAAATATTCTTTAAAGTTATAACACGCAAACGATAAACAGAAAGCGATGAAGAAAAAGTGGAATGAAATCTAGAACAAATCTAAAGAAAGCCTTTGAAAGTAACCTAACAATGTTCTAACTGCACTATAAGTATGTAACAATAGAACAATCATCGAAGGTCAAGGAAACACTGAATCACTTACTGTTTGGTCGAGTGGGTGGAACTCTGAAGTAGAAACAAGATGGTCAGTTCCCGTAAGCTTGGTTGAATCACGTCCAAACGCACGAGTTTTATATCAGCTTTCCCGAAAGTTTCCAAATACACCACGTTGCTAACGTATCAATCTTGTCAGGGCCAAATTATGGGGTGAATGTTTACACTAACAGCTGTTTCTCTGATCTTCAAGTGGAGTGATTTTAGATCGTTAACCAGGGATAGTTCTGTGTGATTGGGCTGTGTGCAGACTCTTAAATCAGATCAATGTATATAAATCAGGTTACTGCTTATAAATCAGTATGGTCATTTCAGATTAGTTACCTGCAAGTCTTGACGTAGGTAAAGATGTGTGAACAAAGTCGAGAAAAACACCTGACTTTAAGTGAAAGAAAAACGAAAACACGTGTATTCTGTGTCCCCATTAAACACTTGAATGGTAGCATGTTGTGTAACTCGTCACTCATCAGACAAATTAGGCTACTGAACCTTTTTTGATTGTTTTTTTGTGTGTGTGCCTTTGTTTACTTGCCCGATAGGCCCGGTAAGTCCAGATCTACAAAATTAGGAATATAAGACTGGTCACCATCGCTGCTATCATTGAAAATAACACAATGCTTATCCGTGTATTTCCAAAATTACATTTGACCATAATAGGTCACTGCTGTAAATTCAAACGGAAGAGTCGATTGCACGGACCGAAATTGTGTGGGTCCTCATTGCTTGTAATCGAATCGTACATGACAATGTATATCTGTTGTGTCCAAACAACAGTTTAAAACTTTAAGATCTGCAATCTTATATTTATTTGAAGATTTTTTGAGTGTAAATTGTTGCTGTAATGAAGATTATTATATTGAAGATTGATTGAAAGGTGCTTAGAACTATATTAGGATTTTCGCCATATAAATACCCTTATTATTATTATTATTATTATTATTATTATTATTATTATTATTATTATTTAAGTTATTGAGACATCCCAGTGCACTAAGGGATTTATAGAGCAAATCGAGAAAATTCATTATTGAACGAAGCGCATAGCGCTGAGTTCAATAATTATTTTCGAGATTTGCTCTATAAATCCCTTAGTGCACTGGGATTGTTTCAATAACGATATTGTCAGTACCGCCATAGAAAAAAGAAGATTCCAAACGCACATTTTGCAACGCGCATTTGAATAGGCATAACTGTGTGGTCAGGTCGTGTACAGTAAAGATCTACTTTTGTGTGGGGTGTCTCAAGTGTGTCGTGCTTTCGTCACACGCATTTTCATTTCTGTTGGTAAATTCCAGTGTAGCGTTAATCTGAACAGTGATGATCTTTCAGAGAGACCTCATTTGAACTCGGAGAAAGGACTGTGCTCTTCATTATTTGCGATTCGAAACCTCCAGTCGAGCTTCGACGGATTGACTGTGCGGAGTGACTCCCCTTGAATTGACTCGAAGCGGGACTCGACGGTTCGCACATTTTCAAAACAAATGTGGCATATTTCTCGTGTTGTATCTTCACTCATCGGGGAGTCTGATACTAAATATGAACGGTAAGAATGCTCTGAACCCTACACGTATTATATCCCCATCGTTTTTTCGTTCACATTTGCCCAACATGTTAATTTGCTGAGCGGGGTTAATGTCGTCTGCTAGGCTACCCTGTGCAATCGAACCACTGCAGTCTGCACTGAGTCTGCCCGCATGAGGCAGGCTGGAGTCTTATAATATGGTAAGAACGTTCTGAACCTTACACGTTTTCGATTACGATTGTTCTTGCCTTGAAATAATAATTCGGAAACCATTCATTTACTGAACTGATGTAGTCGTATTTCTGTGTAGTCTGCTACAGAGTCGATCGAGTCAGTCTTCCAAACTGGTCTAGCTGGTACGTTATCGGAATAACACTTGTGTTTTCTGTTAGCCGCTGGGAATTGTATACTAACTCATCATTTGGTAATGTGGATGATAAGCTACATGCCACAAACACGGCATATGAGAAGAATCTATGCAAGTCGGCGAAAATTAGATGAAACACAGCGGCTTCTATTTTTAGATCACTGGCACTGGCACAGGCACATGCAATCTGTCAGAAAAAAACCCACTTCTGCTTTAATTGAGAAGCAGGGAATTTATGGTCATTTGGTATTGTGGAGAATATAAGCTACATGTCATTAATTAATTCTGAGGATGAGAGCACAGTCTCGCTTAGGCAAAGGGCGGAAGAATACGCTCTGTGGAAAAGTTAGCGCACTCCAGGAGTGCGCTAACAGTTTTAGCGCATCGCCATTAGCCAATCAACTGGTTCACATCAGTCATGTGACACCAGTACTTTCTGACAATTATTATTATTAATCTGAATTTGAAAGAAAGAACGAGCTCATATTACTGATAATTACAAATGACAGCTTATGTGTCTGATACACTCAAATAAACTGTTTAATATAAATCATCACATCGGAATGGTAGGCCAACTGTCCAAACTGAAACTAACAATAAAATCCGCGAAGTGGCCCTCCCCTTTGAGCTCTTTATCAGTAAACATGCTCTTTTGGGTACACTTTATTTGCGGCTAATTTGAAACTAAACCAAATTGAAAGTGATGGCTAGAGCTTTGTTCGAAACGAACAAAAGTCTTAGGATGCAAGAAAAAAATTGTTATGCTGTACGACTTGCTGAAATTGACAGTCCAGTCTGTTTGTCGGTCTGTCTGTCTTTCTGCCTGCCTACTTGCCTGTGCTTCTGTTTGCGTGTGTGTGTGTGTGTGTGTGTGTGTGTGTGTGTGTGTGTGTGTGTGTGTGTGTGTGTGCGGTTGCGCGTGTGTGTGAGAGAGAGAGAGTGTGTGTGTGTTTGTGTGTGTGTGTGTGTGTGTGTGTGTGTGTGTGTGTGTGTGTGTGTGCACCCTTGAAGTTTCCTTTCTGGTTTTTACAGAGGTGAGTCACAATATGATATTTGCATTCAGTCTATAGCACCTGGGTTTTCATAAATCAGTAGGTTAGTATAAAGAGACCGCCAAGAGGCCTTGTTTTGCTAACACGTGGACATAAAATATAGTTGTTTTGAAACTGAGCACACGAAGGCGCGTATTTGAAACGTTTTCACTGCTTCACTATGTTTGTGTTTGTGCCCTCGTCGTATATTACGCGCTCTAAAAGTGGATTGGCATGAAACGTGCATGTAAAAACATGAATCATTGCATGTACTGCTGTTTTCGAAGAAAGCGTTTATTTTAGACATTTATTTTGTGGTGTTGCCGTTTTCATAGTGGCAAAGAATAATTTAATCCGGAGCAATCTTGAGTAACACGTGTCCTACTATTCACATATATACTCATCACAAAATAAATAACAATTTAACATTTGTTTTGCATCGACTTTTAAGTAACGAGAGACAGTAAATACCCATAACCAAACCCACCAATTACTCACCCCATACAATCAACCAGCCAAGCAAAATGTGAGCTACACAAAACGCCGCTTTAGTCACTTTATTTAACAGGGAGATTTTTTATTGCAGCAGTACAAAATGTTTGTTCTCGCCTTCCACGTTTTCCTTTTCACAAACGTAAATTAGGCGTTGCTGTCTTTTCAACACTAACATAATTATATTACAGTTGAGTCAGTCCCAAAGCCAAAACTCTCGTTAATACTCTTTGCTAGGTTGTTCATGCTGTCGTTTGTAATCATTAACGACGACTAGATTCAAAATATAAACTATCCTGCTGTTCCCACTTGTCCCTAACAATGGTGCATGAGTCGTTTTGGCATTCTCGTTAAAGGAATAAATAAAACAAAATACCGAAAATTAGCCACCTTACAGACCTTATTTAAATATCATTTAGAATTTGACTGGAATATTGCTTATCAAGTGACGTTTAAAGGGGAACTTCAGATTTGGTTTGTAATTCGGCCAGAATCAGAAACTCCTAGAGCAAGGCAAACTTTTTTGCGCAAAACGTGAAAATTGAGGATGATGTTCAATTAACCGGTTTGCCACCAGATAACCAGTTGTGACTTGTGTATATTCCCTGTTGTCTGCTTGCTGCGAAATGATGTCAAAAATCGACAGAAAAAATGTATTGCCCATACACAGCTGCTTGGTGACACTGAAAACGTCAGCAATTTTCATCTTCATTATTACTCATTATTTTCTTGCAAATAATTCAGATTTCCACTACTCACGCTTTACCTCAGCAAATTTCGGACACATTTTGGCAGCAAAATTAAAACAACGTTGAGTTCTTGATAATTATAACCAAAGAGGTCACCCAGGACAAAATCTGATGTTACCGAATGTTAAGTAAAGTGCCACAAAAAAACAAGCAAGAACAAAACAAACCACCCTCAAAATCTGCAACAGTTACTCGTGTTCGTAAAAGTATATCGGAGATCGAAGCAGTGTGTGCATGTTTTCTCACTCTCCGTCGATTATCCGCGCTGCAAGCAACACATTAAAAGCCCTCGTAATGACCGAATTAGTGACCTGAAGGTCACACCTGTAAAAGAAGAAGAACAAATAGACAGACAGAATAAAACAGAAATGAAATGGCAACGGAGCAAGTAGCTTAAACTCACAACTGATTATTATCAATAACTAACAATTAAAACCAAGGCTCTGCAAACAGCAGAAAAACTAAGACAACTAGCTTTGTGTCCAAAACTGTGGCTGGTGGTGTTCCTTTGTACACACCATAACAATATCCCTTTTCTAAAAAAACATTAAAAACACAAACAAACCATAACAAAAACTAAACTAAAACACACCAAAGCTTATCCTTTTAGATAAAAAATATAACGACTTTGCCTAGGCAAATTAAACATTAATCGATTAATAAATGACCTTAACCACGCAGTTAAAACAAAATCTGGTCTAAAAGAAGATGATCCACAATTTTCACTTTTGGCGCTAATAGGCCTCCGTAGAATGATCTCCGGATCCTTTGGAAGACTTAGGGGCAGACAACAGGAGGTCCTCTCCACTGCTTGTCGCAGTCATTGATGAGGGCGACAAGAAGCGAGCAGTCAGATGTGGAAGCTGTTGACTGCTTGTACTTGAGACACGAGATGAAGGCTTCGATGGGTTGCACGCCCTTGTCGTCCACGGTGCACTTGCGCACTTTTCTCTGCAATGTGAAGACGACGACCAGTGTCAATCGTAATTGAAGAATCCCGGTGTCTGTTTGCATATAGAACATCTAATCATAGGAGAAGACAGTCTAAGTATTTATTGTGGGGAACGGCTTATCTCAACACAATGACATTTTAAGCGGATTGCACACCTATGAACACTGATCTCGAGGCACGCTTTTGCACGTGAAAATATAGACCAATCACGACATCGTGTGAAGTCAGGCTCTCGGTGGTGATTGGCCTATAATGTCATGAGCCTGAATGTTTCAAAGATGAACAATTCGTTCACAACCCATAAGCCTACAAACCCGACGGAGTTATTTTCGAACATCGTCTATTGTTAAGGGAAGAGGTGGCACGAATTTTTTTACTAAAATCCTTCCAAAATGTGTTTTGGGTTTCCTGCAATATTAGGTACTTTGAACACCCTAGATTCATTGTGTCATGTTTATTTTGTCAATTGTATCGTATTTTTTGCAATAAAGTGATGAATTTCAAAGTGAGTGCACATGCATGAGTGATAAAAGTCAGAAAACTTGCTGAAAAATCGATGTTTTCAAGGGCTTGAAACAGCCACTTTTCTTCCAAGAAGACAAACTCGTTGCACTCGACACGATCCATCGGGAATTCCCGTTTGCTGGTGACGTCAACAATACCCCAAAATAGCCCGTTATTTTCGCTCAACTGTCAGAGCACAAGCATACTATCCGCGACAGGAATTCCCGGATTTGCAAGATTGACCGTCGATCTATGAGAGCTCTTCTCTGGTTGGTCATTGTAACTTACCATGGCTACTGGCGCATGCGCAACAAGCCTTATCCGCTGTAAACACAACATCGGTTTGTCGATCGAATTACACTACCGTCTATCAGTCGGCCAGCAATGTTCACTGCAAAATTCAACGATAGAAAGAGGTTTGTGGGGCAGGCATCGGGCAAGAGGAAGAAGCAGCTTGCATTAGCTCGAATAGCCGAACAAGAAAAGTCCACGGGCGATGAAAACGCGCCCCGCGAAGTTGGCGCAGCGGAGTGTGTCGTTTTGGATGGTGGAGGTGATGCACATTTTTCTCATCGACTTCAAGTCGAACCTCGGCCAGTGTTGTGCGATATACACGACAACCAGCAGGAAATAGAGGGTGCTTCAGCCTCTGCGAAGAAGCTAAGAAGATTCAGTGGTGCCGATGACTTGCAGAACGCACAAGTGCCAGCCGATGTGCCTGCTGAACCGAAACGTACATGGTGTATCGTTGAGTGTGGTCAGCTCAACTCGCTATTATCGGATGTGAAGTGCCCGGAATGCGAAGCAGGACATTTAACGATACGCGTTGGAGAATCCATGGGCTTGTCCCAAGAGTTAGCACTTTGCTGTGACAGCTGCCAGTACAGACGGTCAGAATTTTCTTCACCTAGAGAGAGCAACCGCAACCACATGAAGAATGTTCCCTTTGACGTGAACAAACAGATTGTCCTATACTCGCATGAGATTGGCAGTGGGTACTCAAGTGTGGAAAAGCTGTGCACAGTGTTTGGCATGCCCGTGATGAACAAAAGCTCATATCAAAGAATTGATAAAAAGGTCAATGCCAGCATCTTGGCCGTAACAAATGTCACACTGGTGGAAACTGTTGAGCATGTAAATGTTGCATACAGGCAGACCTTTCCTCAAGGTAGAGCAGATGTCCAGTTTGACGAAGAGGATGAAGACGCTGCCTGGGAAGAAGATGACGGTATTCTTTGGGTAGATGTTGCCTTTGATGGCACCTGGCATAAAAGGGGTTTTTCATCACATTATGGTGTAGGAGTGGTGGTTGACGTTCTCACTGGGTTGGTGCTCGACTTCTCTGTAAAATCCACCTACTGCCACACATGTGCCATGAATAAGGAGAAATTGGAGGAGATGACCCCTGCCCAACAACTGCGATGGGAGCAGCAACACCGGGCTGAGTGCAGCATCAACCACCAGGGATCTGCAAAGTCTATGGAGAGGGATGCAGCGTTGGAGTTATGGGGAAGGTAAGAATATAATCTGTATACCCCCACCATAGCCTATCTTTTAATTTTTGAAGTTCAGAACAGAGAGAGAGAGAGAGAGAGAGTGCACGAAGATTCGATTATGAATTAGTGACAATAACAAAGTTCATTTATAGCCTTTTATAACAAAACAAGAACAAAACAATACTACTGTGAAAATATTTTGTAACACAACACCCCCTTATAACTTTATAAGCAAATCCTGAACTCATAAATTGTGTTCTGCAAGTAGAGGTGCACAATTTGCTTGCCTACACAATGGGTTTTCTGATTTTTACTGTGCTGCAGGTCTGTTGAGCGTCACAACCTCAGGTACAGAACTATGCTGTCGGACGGAGATTCTACGGCTTTCAATGCTGTGGCTGCAGCTCAGCCCTACGGTCCCACACGTCCCATCACCAAGCTGGAATGTATCAACCACCTCCCCAAGAGAATGGGCACAGCTCTCCGCAAGGCAGCAAAGGATGAAAGGCTTGGTGGAAGAGGGGAGGGGCGACTAACAAAGGAAAAGTGCCAACGCTTGCAAAACTACTTCCGTAGCGCGATCCTCAACAACCTTGAAGATCAGCGAGCCATGGAGCAGGCGATCTGGGCCACTTTCTTCCATGTAACTTCAACGGACGAGGACCCTCACCATGACAGATGTCCAGCTGGGCCAGCCTCATGGTGCTTTTTTCAAAGAGCCAGGGCAGAAGAGCAACCACCACCTCCACACGCAGAGCACAACGGCACCGCCTTGTCCAGGGAAGTCTCGCATGCTGTTCTGCCCATCTACAGAAGAATGACCAATCCCATTCTTCTCAAGCGCGTGGCCCATGGCAAAACCCAGAACAGTAACGAGTCTCTGCACAATGTCATGTGGGGACACTGCCCCAAAGAAATCTTTGTTGGGAAAGGCCGGGTGGAAGCAGCCACCGCTGAGGCTGTTGCGAAGTTCAACAGAGGCAACTTTGCACTGGCACAGGTCATGGACCACATGAGCTTGCCAATAACTGATCTCATGGAGGCTGCTTTGGCCAAGAAAGACAAGGTTAGGATTCAGAAAGCAGAGAAAGCAACAGCTGTGGCCGCTGTGGCAGCCCGTAGGGCAAGATGTGCGGGTCGTCAACGCCAGCTGGAGCAGCAAGAAGACCAGGAGGGGGAGGTGTACGGAGCTGGACTGATGGGAGACGGGGGAGAATAAGTAACTGAACCATTTCAAGAAGTCCGTGAACAATACAGGAGCACTCATATCATCTTTATTTGGCCATCTGTCTTCATCTTTTTTACAGAAACATTTCACAAACTTTCAATCACCATTTTCTCAGAATATGATTTTCAAGGACGGTAACCACGCGACGAAGGTCTTCACTTCTCATCTACTTGTGGTAGACTACCAATTTTTTCACCCCAATCATTGTAAATGAATTCGCCCCGTAGTTACAGGAGCGCTTTTTCAAAAAAATTATGTTTTTTGTTTTTTATGAATTAGAATAAAAGCCTGACATAGCATTTTCATGCGAAAATATAATGTCGGCCAATTTTTTTTTTTTTATGGAAACTAAGGCTGATACTCACAAAAATGCTCTGTAACTACTGAGAAACGCTACTTGTGAGTTCATAACAACAAATATGAGGTTGTTAGCTTGAGAAATTTCTAAAATATCACGCTAGAGCTGAATAGACCGTTTCATGTTTTTTTGTCAAAAATCGAGCGTTTTTACCCATAAAAAGACCCTCAGGCAATTTTTTTGCACAAATGAGTCTTTTTATGTGTTTTTGCTTGATAATACGTACAAATATTGCAAGAAAAAGTGCAAACATCCAGTAGAAATTTTTCGTGCCACCTCTCCCCTTAAATTTAAGAAAAAAACAGTGGTATACCGACAGGGATTGTTTTCTGTCGGAAAAAAAGGGACTTCTATTGAAAGTTGTTTCTGAATGTTGTGTGATGGACCATGTGGAATCCGTAAAAAATGTCATTGTTGTTGGGATAAACCGTTCTCCCAAACTACTATTTAGACTGTCTTCACCTATAATTGGATGTTCTACACACACACACACACACACACACACACACACACACACACACACACACACACACACACACACACACACACACACACACACACACACACACACACACACACACACACACACACACACACACACTCACTCATAATCCTCCACCCACCCACACGAAAAAAACAGATCAAAAATCACAAACACACACACACACACACCAGGGGCTCACATCCATGAGAGGTGGCATAGGACAAATGTCCTGGACAATGCAAAAGTGATAGGACATTAATTTTGTTTTGAACAAAAATAAATCAATAGGACTTTTTTTGTGTGCAACAAAACGTAAATTTAATTAAACTTGACTAGTTTCTTGTTACAAAGGTAACAGAACAAATACAATAGTTTTCTTGAGCAATGGTTTTATCTGGCTCTGGCTGCTCAGAGGCCGGAGGGAGTTCAGTTTCAGTGGTACTAGCCGCTGATGAAGGCAGAGATTTGAAGTACAAACGCTTCTGGCCTTTTTCTGGCACCAATTTTCGTTTCGGCGACATGTTGCTTTTTTGGGAGAAAAAAAACCCGCGAAGGGAGGCAACTGTCAACCGGCTTGGAGCATTCAGAGTTGCGACCCTTGGAAGCTCTTCTCTATAAAAAGCACATAAAGTCTCCCCAAGTTTCGTCTGCTTGGAGAGACACATCGCTTCGCAAAACATCGATAAAATAGCAACTCAAACTACTGTAAATTGGAAAGTACTGACAATGTCCGGATCAAATAAAAGCATAATCGGTCAATGACCACTTTGTGACAAAAACAATAGGACCATATGTCCTCTTGCATGAAAAGAGTACAGGACATTTGAAAAAAATATCCGTGTATGTCCGATGTGGATGTGAGCCCCTGACACACACACACACACACACACACACACACACACACACACACACACACACACACACACACACACACACACACACACACACACACACACACACACACACACACACACACACACACACACACACATATCATACACAAAGGAAGGGATCTCACTCTGATGAGAATGTCTCCACAAGCGTTCAGGTCCCGTGTCTTGTCGGCAGAAGTCTCAAAGGTGTCCATGGCGGTCTCACAGTTCTGTCTTGCGGGATTGTCACTGCCGATGGTGCAAACAATATGTCTTAAATTCTGTTTTGTGCGTTGAGTTATGTGTTTGCTTTGTTTTGTTTTGTTCCGTGTCGTTGTTGTCATTTGTTTGTGTGAGAGACAGTGTGTGTGTGTGTGTGTGTGTGTGTGTGTGTGTGTGTGTGTGTGTGTGTGTGTGAGTATGAGTGTGTGTATGCCTGCGCGTTCATGTGTGTGTGTGTGGGGGGGGGGGGGAGTGTGTGCTTGCGTATGCAGGTATGTGTGAATGCGTGCATGCGTGTGTATATGTGTGTGTCTGCGTCTATAATTTATGTGTGCTGTTTGTATTTTACTTCTGAGAAGCCTTCTCTGTCAGTATATCGTAGATCACTCCCAGGTCTTTGTTGAAGAGACCCAGCCCAGTAGCTCTGTCGGCGTACAGAGTCTCGTTGTCAGTAAACGTGCCGCACAGTGAGTGCGGGTAGTTGCCGAAGGTCGGCAAAAACTGCACACACACACATACACGCACACGCACACACACACAGACACACACGCACGCACGCACGCACTCACACACACACACACGCAGACACGCACGCACGCACACACACACACACACACACGCAGACACGCACGCACGCACACACACACACAAACACACACACACACACACACAGCGTCATTATAAAATCACCCTGTCACTGTCCCAAAAGTCAAAACATAATTAAAGAAAAAAATAACGCAAACTGCACACATTTATCACACTCACACTGCCACTGTCTGCAAAGACAAAACATAATTTGAGAAAAACAACACACCCGCAGAGAGACAGTCATCACACACACACACACACATTGTCACTGTCTCCAAAGACAAAACAAAAGAAAAGAAGACCAAATACATACAAAACAATTCGAGAATACGAGTGCACGAAAAGACGAGTTCCGAAAATTTGTATGCGTTCAGAAAGAGTGAATACCCTTGCTATTACGGGGATGAACAATAGAGGCGCCAATCACTAACGATGTGTGTGTCTTAAACACGTGGACAGAAGCACGTGTACATTTATTTGTCCGGGAAAAAACAAGGGTATTCACTCTTTCAGAACCCATACAAACCCGACAGAGTTATTTCCGAGCATCGTCTATTGCAGCTCACGAATGCAGAAGCAGAACCATAAACTCCACCAGCAAAACTTCTACTGCCGCTAAAAAATGTAAACGAGGATGAAAGTTTTCCTTTATATGCATGTTATTTATTCTCTCAGGGGCCAGAAGATTAGTTCCGCATTACTCTCACTTACTCTCGTTGCACATGTCGAATGAATTGAGAGCGCTTACTTCCCTTTGTTTCTCAGATTCCATCGCCACTACAGTACTTTCATCAGCAAAACAATCCACCCGCCACCACTTACTTTCGAGTCGGGTGGGGCCATGATAGAGATGCCAGGTAGCTGATGCTGTCTGTGCTGGGAGCGGTCGTAGGCGCGGTACTTGATACGGGTGGCGCACTCGGGTACCCACAGCACGGCGAAGTTGTTCTCCTCGTCGAAGGTGGGATATACATCCACCCCATTCACGGTCTCATGTGTTGCGGATCCCCACACTGACTGTGTCCTCGTGACGTTGGACTGGTACTGTGGTCAAAGAGCAAGACGAATACCTGGTTACGGTAATCTGAGCGCAGTTTTGGTTAAATTGCGGACTCTGTATTTTTATTACTCAACAAAAACGAAAAGACCCCCCTCCCCGAAACAAAACAAAATCAAAATAAATAATAGAATAAAACACGCACGCACGCACGCACGCACGCACGCACACACACACACACACACACACACACACACACACACAGCAGAGACAATTTGGACTTAGTGTACACCTGAGCCTTTGTGAAAATAAAAACAAACGAGGAAAATAAAATAAAACGTCAACAAAATCGAATATTGTCATTTTTACATTTAGTCAAGTTTTGACTAAATGTTTTAACAAATATAGAGGGGGAATCGAGACGAGGGTCGTGGTGTGTGTGTGTGTGTGTGTGTAGAGCGATTCAGACTAAACTACTGGACCGATCTTTATGAAATTTGACATGCGAGTTCCTGGGAATGATATTCCCGGACGTTTTTTTCTGTTTTTCGATAAATTTCTTTGATGACGTCATATCCGGCTTTTTGTAAAAGTTGAGGCGGCACTGTCACACCCTCATTTTTCAATCAAATTGATTGAAATTTTGGCCAAGCAATCTTCGACAAAGGCCGGACTTCGGTATTGCATTTCAGCTTGGTGGCTTAAAAATTAATTAATGACTTTGGTCATTAAAAATCTGAAAATTGTAAAAACAATTTTTTTTTATAAAACGATCCAAATTTACGTTCATCTTATTCTTCGTCATTTTCTGATTCCAAAAACATATAAATATGTTATATTTGGATTAAAAACAAGCTCTGAAAATTAAAAATATAAAAATTATGATTAAAATTAAATTTCCGAAATCGTTTCAAAAACTATTTCATCTTATTCCTTGTCGGTTCCTGATTCCAAAAACATATAGATATGATATGTTTGGATTAAAAACACGCTCAGAAAGTTAAAACGAAGAGAGGTACAGTAAAGCGTGCTATGAAGCACAGCGCAACCGCTGCCGCGCCAAACAGGCTCGTCACTTTCACTGCCTTTTGCACTAGCGGCGGACTACGTTCAGTTTCATTCTGTGAGTTCCACAGCTTGACTAAATGTAGTAATTTCGCCTTCCGCGACTTGTTATATATTTCATTGTGAAGGGTCTAGAAAAACGGTTTGGGTCGGGAGGGAAAAAATAAGGTCGGTCGGGGAATTGGAAATATACTTTTTTCTTGGCTTGGAGGCGTATTGAAGAAGTCTCCGATAGTGATTCTATCGGTCAGAGAAACAAAAAGCTCACGATAACCCCCTCGACAAAAATATGAGGAAAGAAACAAACTTGCATCAGTCTCGAATAGCAATTCCAGCTGAAGAGACGATACAAGTCGCGTAAGGCGAAATTACTACATTTAGTCAAGCTGTGGAACTCACAGAATGAAACTGAACGCACTGCATTTTTTCACAATGACCGTTGTCCGCCGCTAGTGCAAAAGGCAGTGAAAGTGACGAGCCTGTTTATCGCGGTAGCGGTTGCGCTGTGCTGCATAGCACGCTTTACTGTACCTCTCTTCGTTATAACTTTCTGAGCGTGTTTTTAATCCAAACATATCATATCTATAAGGACAAGGACAAGGAATAAGATAAAATTGTTTTTAAAACGATTTTCATTTTCATTTTCATTTTCATTACTTTATTGTCCCATCGCTGGGAAATTCGGGTCGCTTCCTCCCAGTGGAAAGCTAGCAGCAACGGAGTCGCGCTACCCAGGTGTCTGCGTGTTTAGGTGTATTCAGCCACCTGCACTTATGGCAGAATGACCAAGGTCTTTTACGTGCCATTGTGATGACACGGGGGTGGGACATGGCTTCCGTCTCTGGGTCTGCACATGAAGTTGACCCGTGTCCGTCCCGGCCCGAATTCGAACCTGCGACCTTCCGATCACAAGTCCAGTGCTCTACCAACAATCATAATTTTTATATTTTAAATTTTAAATTTTCAGAGCTTGTTTTTAATCCGACTATAACATATTTATATGTTTTTGGAATCAGAACATGATGAAGAATAAAATAAAAGTAATTTTGGATCGTTTTATAAAAAAATAGTTTTAATTACAATTTTCAGATTTTTAATGACCAAAGTCATTAATTAATTTTGAAGCCTCCATGCTGAAATGCAATACGGAAATCCGGCCTTCGTCGAAGATTGCTTGACCAAAATTTCAATCAATTTGATTGAAAAATGAGGGTGTGACAGTGCCGCCTCAACTTTTACAAAAAAGCCGGATATGACGTCATAAAAGACATTTATCCAAAAATTGAAAAACAGATCTGGGGATATCATACCCAGGAACTCTCATGTAAAATTTTATAAAGATCGGTCCAGTAGTTTACTCTGAATCGCTCTACACACACACACGCAAAGACACACACAGACACACACACACACACACAGACAGACACACACACACACACACACACACACACACACACACACACACACACACACACACACACACACACACACACATACACCACGACCCTCGTCTCGATTCCCCCTCTATGTTAAAACATTTAGTCAAAACTTGACTAAATGTAAAAAATAATAACCAACCAACCAACCTCGACCAAATATATGCAACAGATAGCTATCTATCAAACCCAGAGGCGCTTGTCGTATGCTAATTAGTCTAATTGTCTTGAATACGCATCCAGTTTATCAGAAAGAAGTTTGTTTCGTTCATGGGCTGAAACTCCCACGGCTTTTACGTGTATGACCGTTTTCATTTAGGCAGCCATACGCTGCTTTCGGAGGATCCTCAGAAAGAAGCGACTCACGTTGAAGATCTGGTCCTCGCTGACGCCGAACTTGCGGACCTCAAACTCGTGATGGACCTGCTCACCGCTGTCCTGGGCGCTCAGCGAGATGCTGACACTCCGCACGTAGTACTGACCCATGTTGAGCTCGTTGGTCACGTACACCTCCACCGTGCAACGCGATTCAGACGTGGCCGCCGTTCGGTGTTCTGTCAAGTACCTGAACATAGGAAGAAATAAAGCTAAAGGAATCCATGACAAGAAAGACAAACGCAGACGCCAAAGCGCGGAAAAAATAGTGCACGCTGTTGAGTGGTATCATTCATTGGCTTCCTAAAAAAAAAGTCAAATTTTTCGTGTCAGATCACATGAAAAGTGTGTGTTCTGTGACGAATCTGGTTGAACATGCGGTAAGAGTGTGTTCTGTGACGAATCTGGTTGAACATGCGGAAAGAGTGTGTTCTATGACGAATCTGGTTGAACATGCGGTAAGAGTGTGTTCTGTGACGAATCTGATTGAACATGCGGAAAGAGTGTGTTCTGTGACGAATCTGGTTGAACATATGGACAGAGTGTGTTCCATGACGAATCTGGTTGAACATATGAAAAGAGTGTGTTCTGTGACGAGTCTGGTTGAACATGCGGAAAGAGTGTGTTCTGTGACGAGTCTGGTTGAACATATGGAAAGAGTGTGTTCTATGACGAATCTGAACATACGAGAAGAGTTTGGTCTGTGACGATCCTGAATATACGAAAAGCGTGTGGTCTGTGACAATCCTGAACATACGAAAAAAGTGTGGTCTGTGACAATCCTGAACATACGAAAAGAGTGTGTTCTGTGACGAACCTGAACATATGAAAAGAGTGTGTTCTGTGACGAATCTGAGCATACAAAAAGAGTGTGTTCTGTGACGAACCTGAACATATGAAAAGAGTGTATTCTGTGACGAACAAGAACATACGAAAAGAGTGTGTTCTGTGACGAACCTGAACATACAAAAAGATAATAAAGGAATGCAGAAATGGTCCACCTCAGATACACGCAGGCAAGCGGAAGGTGTAAGGTAGCACTTACCTGGTGAGACGATAACGGCAGGGCAGGTCGACATCAGTGCGGGATAGGCCGTAACTATGGAGATGTGGATCGGCAGACACCGTACACAGAAAGTTTTCTGCAAAAAACATATTTATTGTAATGAAGCAAGGACACAAAGTTACAGTCACATAACCAGTATGAGATCAAAGCCTACACCGAAATCGACGAATGGCTGCCCAAACAGTGGGGTAAAAACGGTGCTCCACGTAAAAACAAGGTATTGCGAATCTCCCTCCTTTAGCTCCCTTTTACACAGAAAGGCTTAGGAGGATCGAGTCTACCTCTGAGAAAAGTGATACACTTTTTTTTCAAGTGAAACTTTCTGTGAGTTCAAGGAGTGCTGAGACCAGACGTAACACACAACATAGGACTGAACGTGTTTCTTTCTGAAATAACGACTGAAATTTGAATATTGGGATCAGACTTTTCCGGAGAAAAAACCCACCCCGCAACTTATGACATTTTTAAGATTCTTCTGTGGACATGTAAACTAATCGACTGTCAAATAATCCCACACGATGAAGAGGAAAAATTGTAGAACACAAAACATTGTAACTTTACTGATGGAAAACAATCACTTTGTCCCAACTTTTGAAACTAAATTTCATGCATGACACACATTTTTCAACACAAACAAACATGATTATTAAACATGTAAAAGTGATAAAAAATCTTAACATGTTACATCGAAGGTATTGTATCCCTTTAACCACAGTTTGACCATATGAACACCCCTTAACAATTAACGTGCTAAATTTTGAACTGTGTTGCATCTACTAACCCTACCCCATATCACTTGGAAAAAACAAACAAACTTATGGCCTATCCCTGAGAAAATGTCAATACAGTAACATTAACTTTTTAAACGTTATTTTTTGTGTAAGTGCAAGGATTGGTAAGGAGAGAAACAAAACGAAAAGGAGGCATCAAGACCTTATATATAAGGTAATGTATGAAACTTAAATATTGAGTATTTGACTTTTGCACAAGAATCACCACTGAACAAATCAGTCTTAGAGAAAATAAATAAGTGGCGTAAGGCGAAATAACAACATTTAGTCAAGCTGTCGAACTCACAGAATGAAACTGAACGCAATGCATTTTTTCACGAAGACCGCATACTCGTAGTTTCGTCAGTCCACCGCTCGTGGCAAAGGCAGTGAAATCGACAAGCCAGAATAGTGCGGTAAGGGTTGCGCTGAGCAGGATAACACGCTTTTCTGTATCTCTATTCTTTTTATCGTACTGAGTTTTTAATTTAAACATATCATATCTATATGTTTTTGGAATCAGGGACCGACAAGAAATAAGATGAAATTGTTTCTAAATCGATTTCGGACAATTTATTTTAATCATAATTGTCATATTTTTAATTTTCAGAGCTTGTTTGTAATCCAAATATAACATATGTATATGTTTTTGGAATCAGAAAATGACAAAGAATAAGATGAAATTGTTTTCGGATCGTTTAAAAAAAATTTAATGACAAGTTTCCGATTTTTAATGACCAAATTCATTAATTATTTTTTAAGTCACCAAGCTGAAATGCAATACGAAAGTCCGGCCTTCGTCGAAGATTGCTTGGCCAAAATGTCAATCAATTTGATTGAAAAATGAGGGTGTGACAGTGCCGCCTCAACTTTTACAAAAAGCCGGATATGACGTCATCAAAAGTATTTATCATAAAAATTAAAAAAAAGTTCAGGGATATAATTCCCAGGAACTCTCGTGTCAAATTTCATAAAGATCGGTCCAGTAGTTTAGTCTGAATCGCTCTACACACACACACACACACACACACACACACACACACGCACACACACACACACACACACATACACACACACACACACACACACACACACACACACACACACACACACACACACACACACACCACGACCCTCGTCTCGATTCCCCCTCTATGTTAAAACATTTAGTCAAAACTTGACTAAATGTAAAAACAAAACAAAACAAGTCGCGTAAGGCGAAATTACTACATTTAGTCACGCTGTGGAACTCACAGAATGAAACTGAACGCACTGCATTTTTTCACAATGTGCAAATGGCAGTGAAATTAACGAGCCTGTTTAGCGCGGTAGTGGTTGCGCTGTGCTGCATAGCATGCTTTTTTGTACCTCTCTTCGTTTTAACTTTCTGAGCGTGTTTTTAATCCAAACATATCATATCTATATGTTTTTGGAATCAGGAACCGACAAGGAATAAGATGAAACTGTTTTTAAATCGATTTCGGAAATTTTATTTCAATCATAATGTTTATATTTTTAATTTTCAGAGCTTGTTTTTAATCCAAATATAACATATTTATATGTTTTTGGAATCAGAAAATGATGAAGAATAAGATGAACGTAATTTTGGATCGTTTTATAAAAAAAAATTTTAATTACAATTTTCAGGTTTGTAATGACCAAAGTCACTAATTAATTTTGAAGCCTCCGTGCTGAAATGCAATACCAAAGTCTGGCCTTCGTCGAAGATTGCTTGGCCAAAATTTCAATCAATTTGATTAAAAATGAGGGTGTGACAGTGCCGCCTCAACTTTTACAAAATGCCGGATATGACGTCATCAAAGACATTTATCCAAAAAATGTAAAACAGATCTGGGGATATCATACCCAGGAACTCTCATGTAAAATTTCATAAAGATCGGTCCAGTAGTTTACTCTGAGTCGCTCTACACACACACACACACACAGACACACACAGACACACAGACACACAGACACACACACACACACACATACACACACACATACACACACACACAGATCTGGGGATATCATACCCAGGAACTCTCATGTAAAATTTCATAAAGATCGGTCCAGTAGTTTACTCTGAGTCGCTCTACACACACACACACACACAGACACACACAGACACACAGACACACACACACACACACACACACACACACACACACACAGAGAGACACACATACACCACGGCCCTCGTCTCGATTCCCCCTCTATGTTAAAACATTTAGTCAAAACTTGACTAAATGTAAAAATACGAGTTTTGAGATGTAATACCAGTCCTGATATCAACAATTTCTGTGTACATTCTGTCTATCTTTTTTCTTTAGGACACGTCAGTTGGGCGAGTGACCTATTTTCATTGTTATTCCTGTTCACAGGGGTAGACTCCAGCCTTGAGCAACTCAGCTCTGACACATATCTTAATTGAGTCATACGTATCTACGTCCAAAGAAAGAAAACAAACTTGCATCGGTCTCGGATAGCAGTAGGCAGGTTTCACAATCTTCAATCACAGACTTCCTTTTTTTTCAACAAAATCAATCTTGACAGAGACCTTTGAAATAATGTTTTTATTAAAGCCTTACATCCTCCTGGATGGAATCAAGACAAAAACTTGTATGCAGACGCATTCTTGTCGACATAATGTGATATCTTGTTACAGTACTCTATCAAACAAAGGGATAGACTTAAACAGAATTGGATAACCATTTATTCAAAGAATATTGTCCAGAGGCTTTAATAAATTAAGCAATAACAATGCAAGCAAAATATCATTTCCGAGCTCAGTGAAAAAAGCAGCAAATAAGGACTAATTATGGGAATTCCGTTCTTCTGAACTGCTATTTCGCTGTGATGCACGTCATGAGCATACCTTCAAAAAGTAACAATGTTAATTGCACTCCATTTCTCTTTTTTTTTTTTAAGTAGAATCATTGACCAATGAAAATAAAACGATCTTGGAAAAAAAGTTGCATATTCTTAGAAATAAATACCTGAAAATGTAACCCTACCCTCTAAATGGTGACATCATGACAGCGAAAAAAATACCGAACAAGTCATGTGAAGCGATAATAAAACATTAAGTTGATTTGAAACTAAAAGATCAACATTGGAACCAGGGACGAGTCATTAACAATGCTAGTGAGATTTGGCTAGCCGAAAGCAGAAGACCGAGACGGGTTGCCTCTGCGATGCATATGAACAAAAAAGGCGATTTTTCTCATTTGAGCAGATTTTCACACTAAGCATGACATATCTGTTTATACATTGGGATCCAGGAAATCGAAAGGATACAATACAATGACTTTTGAATCTGTAATCAAAAGTGTTATTATTATTTGCAATTTTTAGAATGTTATGTAACAAATTTAATAATACAATTCTGAACTTACATAACTTGACGAAATGTAAAACAAGTCGCGTGAAGCGATATATAAACCTGTAGTCAATCTATAGGCATCAAATTGAAGGATAAACTCAAAAAAACAGTCATCGGCGAGACTAAATTCAGATAGTCTTGGTTAACCATACCCGAAAACCGTCACGGGTCACACTCGTCTCCGCGAAGCATACTCCACCTGTTTTCTTTAATTCTGAACGCGTTTTTAAAGTAAACATTACATATGTATATATATTTTAAATCAGAAAAAGATAAGAAGTACAATGCAGTAATGTTTGAATCTGTAATGAAATATTTGTTATTGATGACAATTTAATGAGCGAACTTATTCGCTTATTTTCAAGCTACATAGCTCTAATGCAATATCAAAGTCCCGACTGAGTCAAAGATTACTTGACAGTTCCGCCCCAACTATCACAAAAACAGAAAAGATGTCCTCAAAGACTGTGGCAGAGTACCTTAACGCAGTCCTAGTATATCCACTACAGACTGAACTGTGGCATAGTACCTGGACGCAGTCCCAGTATATCCACTACAAACTGAACTGTGACATAGTACCTGGACGCTATCCCAGCATATCCACTACAGACTGAACTGTGGCATAGTAATTGGACGCTGTGTCAGTATATCTACTACAGGCTGAACTGTGGCATAGTACCTGGACGCTGTCCCAGCCCACTGCAGACTGAACCTTAATTGGCACAAGAATCAGAGACGAAGAGGTAACCTTAGCCAATGGTGAAAAGGTGGTTAACAACAACCAAGAGCTGTTCTCTGATTCTGAGTCTTGCCATTTCCACTTGAACATCAGCGCACACTTTGATCTTTTTTTTTAAATCCAAGTTGAGGAGATGCAGACCATCGAGAGTGTTGGCCCTACTTAGAGCAAGATGAGATCATTACACCCTAAAAGTGTGCACAGTTTTAGAGGTCTAGCTTGAAAAACATCAGAGATAACCCCAACGTTAAGGTTTTTTGTCTACGTACTTGGGGATGGACACATGTGAATCCTAATACTCACCATTACATAGGTGAGTCAAAAACACTGCCCTAAAGTTTGGCATTTGGAAAGTTAAAACAAGTCGCGTAAGGCGAAATTACTACATTTAGTCAAGCTGTGGAACTCACAGAATGAAACTGAACGCACTGCATTATTTCACAATGACCGTAGTCCACCGCTCGTGCAAAAGGCAGTGAAATTAACGAGCCTGTTTAGTGCGGTAGTGGTTGCGCTGTGCTACATAGCACGCTTTTCTGTACGCTTCATTTTAACTTTCTGAGCGTGTTTTTAATCCAAACATATCATCTATATCTATATAGGGCTTGTGTGTGTGTGTCTGTCTGTCTGTCTGTCTGTCTGTCTGTCTGTCTGTCTGTCACTTCGCGATGCACGGCCAAAGTTCTCGATGGATCTGCTTCAAATTTGGTGGGCATATTCAGGTAGACCCCGGACACAATCTGGTCGATGAAAATTTTCAACACGTGCTCTAAGCGCGGCGCGGTGAACCGATTTTGGTTTTTCTGTAGATCCATTTCCAGTAACTCTTCCTTATCTTCTCCAGTGTTTTGCGCGTTTATCTTCCTTCCTTCGTGTGGCGTCAATCACGTCAACACGTGCTCTAAGCTGGCTAAGCCGGCGAACCGCCACGCCTGCATACTCCGTCTCGCGATCATTCCGGCGAAGCAGGTGCGAACCGCAACGCTGCATACTCCGTCTCGCGATTCACCCGACGAAGCGGGTAATCATCTAGTATCTATATGTTTTTGGAATCAGGAACCGACAAGAAATAAGATGAAAGTGTTTTTAACTTGATTTCGTAAATTTTATTTTAATCATAATTTTTATATTTTTAATTTTCAGAGCTTGTTTTTAATCCAAATATAACATATTTATATGTTTTTGGAATCAGAAAATGATGAAGAATAAGATAAACGTAATTTAGGATCATTTTATAAAAAAATTATTTTAATTACAATTTTCAGATTTTTAATGACCAAAGTCATTAATCAATTTTTAAGCCTCCAAGCTAAAATGCAATACCAAAGTCCGACCTTCGTCGAAGATTGCTTGGCCCAAATTTCTATCAATTTGATTGAAAAATGAGGGTGTGACAGTGCCGCCTCAACTTTTACAAAAAGCCGGATATGACGTCATCAAAGACATTTATCGAAAAAATGAAAAAAGTATCTGGGGATATCATTCCCAGGAACTCTCATGTAAAATTTCATAAAAGATCGGTCCTATATGATCGTGACTGGCTGTCTTTCCAAGTTGGAACGTTTTCAATCTGCTGTCTGACGTCATCAAAGTGTTGAAAAACGTACGGCGATGTCTATAAAACTCTCACTTGACCACAACATTCACAATGCCGTGCATTCAAGGATTGAAAAAAACACGGGCATTGATCAGACACAGTCATTGAATGTTGTTATTTTACACATGAATCTGCTTAAAATTTGGTAAGAAATGACCGTCAATCTAGTAGTGCCGGGCGGTCGTGAGAATTCAAGATTTTCAGAGACAGACAGTAAATAACGTGTTCTGAAATGAACACATGCCGAAAAATTCTTTAGTCAGCCAGTTGATCATCTGCCTGACAACGGATAGGAAGTGTAAAATTGGTCGCATCATGACAATTTGCTGTGTATGGCGGTTATAACAGACGATTTGTCTGCAGGGCGGTCGTGAGAAAAAATGAGACGGACACCTTGCCCGAGTGACAAAATGACCAAGCGCAAGTAGAATAAGCCGTAGTTAGCCTTTCAAAACCATTTCATGTCGTGATTTGATGGAAATTCCTACTTATTAAAAGCATTTTACGTCCAAACCTTTTGACAGCCATTCAAACTGAACAGATTTGTAATTAATGTTTTTGAGACGGACACATTTAGAAAAAAGACCGTTTACTTCGCATGCGATTGTATCGAATAAATATAAACACATTCATTCTTTTTTTTTTAACTAAGTGTGTTCATCTATCTCTGTTCTTTGGTTTCTAATGTACTTTTAACTGGATTTCTTTGTGTGTTTTTGTACTGGTGCCTTTGTCTATTGCAATGTGGCTAAAAAGGGAAATCGTGTCCGTCTCATTTCTCACGACCGACCTACCTCTTTCGCAGGTGGGGAATACAAACTTGACTTGAATTTGATCAAAGTTTATTTTTCATATGTAAATTCCGAGGACATTCGACACAGACCAGTGAAAATTCACGACTAAACAAAACGAAACGTTTTATTTAATATCAAAGTCAGGGACATACCCGACTCTGAAGACCGTGAAACCTAGCTGCTGAAGAGACGATACAAAAACATTAGCAAGATCTAGATGTGGCACTTTTCAGCACGTGTACGAGTAACGTCATCAAGTTTAGTTTTATGTCACGCGTTTGCCAAGATCTGCAGTCTTGGTGGGAGCAAAACAGCGTATGCATTTGGAACATTGGAGAAAAAAGTGAGTCACGGGTGACGCAATATCTACACGTACACATACAGGTCTTAATTGCTACACGTTTGATCATCTAGAACACAGTAGTAACCAACCTTATTCCCCCCTCTGCTTCTTTCTCTCTGTAAACTTGTAGGGCTAGTTATTTTTCGGTAACTTACCCAACAACCAAAATCACTTACCCAACAACGGGCCTGAATCCTCGATAGCTCACAGGTTGATGAGTTAGACTTTGAGGGAACTACTTTAGCGATTGAAAAGTTCCGAACGCTCCAATGTACGAAATATACATCTCTAGACCAAACAATACAAACATACTGCATTTAAACTGGCAACTACAGGCTTGAACACATTAATCTCCATATACAATCTATGAGTTTGGTTGTTTTCTAAATCCAAATCTAACGATCAGTGCAGAGAAACTCGCTTTAGATCTCTTATGAGTGCACGCAAACTCCCAAGGCAAGTAACTCTCGTACGACAAGAGTAGTTCCCCTTCCAAATTTTCTGAACTGAGTTGCTTGGACAAGAGACTGCAATCCGACGGTTAGTTTTCGACAATATTTCATTTTATAAACAGATCACACGCAACCAAATGCACACATCGCATCAATTTAAAGAACATACAGCGGTTTCATACACTATTTTGCCCCAGAAAACGGAACTTCATACAGTTTTTAACGTTGGAACACGGGTGCAAAAGTTCGTCTGCTTGTCCCATTCGAAGAAAGAACATTTCCTAAACGATACCAAAACATGACCAGAACACACACTATCTGCCTTTACCGGCACAGCAGAATAACAACATAACTGTGTACTTGATTTTAGTCCAAAACAGGGAAACTGACAAGAAGTGTCAACAGATTTGATTGATTTTCCCTGAACTATACAACCGCGCATTATTCAATCGCCAGCGCAGGTAGACTGGTTGAGTGATTTGGATTCGATCAAACTTTCGCACAAAAATTCCTCTTTTCTTTGAATAACTGAAGAAAGGAGGAATAAAGAGGTTACATACCTCGTCTCAGTGATTATTAAAAATAATGGTCTCAGTTCGCGGTCATGAAAAAGCTCGCTGAAGCTCGCATTTTTCATGATCCGCTAACTTCGACCATTATTTTTGATAATCACTGAGACTCGGCATGTAACCTCTACATCTACCCCGAAAATCCAACGTACTGCGCCATCAGAGATTCAAAGACTGCTCAGAAAGGCTTAAATATAGTACAACTAAGGCGCCATTTTGGAAAGTTTTCTGACGATATGAACCTTAAAAAGGATAACAAGGGACATTCGCTGTAGGCTACTGTAATTTTGAAACATCTGCAATGATTTGTTCAAAACTGCTCTGAAACGATACCATTGTTTAAATGAATTTTAATCAGCGAGCGGTTTGCTTCGCCCAGCTCTCCTCTGTCAGGAGTCATGACTTCCCTTCGTCATCATACTTTATTTAGTTTTTAAAGATATCCATTCGCCAAAGCAGATTAAAACCGTTGGGTAGAGGAAGTCAAACCTATAGTCTAGCAAACGTATGTAAATTCCGTGCCATACAGGGCTAAAACGCTTCGCATTATAAAGAAACACACTGGCCGTTAGAGAATATCACCGTGTGAAAAGACTACCTAACACAGCATAGATTTGAAAATAGAATGCTCCAACACTAATTTTATTCAACACCCAAAACAAACCCTGTAGCTCTCGGCTCAATTTCAAATCTGTACCTCTAGATCTGTACCTCAGGGGCGAAAGGTAGGACGAAAATTATGACTGGCGCAAAAAGGAGTCACAATGCGAAATACAGTCCGAAATGCCCACTCAAAACAGAGCCGTTTTAAATTAGAGTAACTGAGGGAGGGAAGACTACTGTTACTGAAAACCCGGGATCAACGATAGCTTTGAGGTACTGCGACCAGATTTGACCCTTACCGTTGTCCACGCATTCTATTTCCCCGTTGCCCTTCTGGCCGGGCGGACAGACGCACTCCTTGTCCACGCAGTCTATGCCGGTCAGACAGCGGCGGCCGATCTTGGTGCACGACACGCCGGAATCTGCCACAAAATGCAAACATAGATTAGACGATGTTCGGGTTTGTATGAATTGTGAAAGAGTGAATACCCTTGCTTTTAGTGGGACAAATAAATGTGTGAAGTTCCTGGAGAAATAAAATAAATCCCATAAAAAAAACTTGAGACCCGTACTGTGTACACATATATCCATTCGCTTGCGGTTAGTCACGATGTAAATCGTAGTTTTTTGTGTGTGTCTCAGTATAGTTAAAATGACAGAACCATACACACAAAGACTGCACCAGATTTTCAAAGCCTCCTTTGGCAACCGTCCTCTGATTAAAGGGAGGCAATGCAGTACGCCAGTAAGCGGAAGGTCATCTAAGGCAGACATAAGTAACTTCCCTTGCAGTTCTGCTGCCTACAACGGTAACAAGTGGTAACTAGACCGCAGGAGCCGTTCGATCGAAGTATCCTACTTTTAAATGCTACCGTAAGAATAAAGGAGTACGATACTTTTATCGACTGACCTATGGATACATCAATCAATCAATCAATATGAGGCTTATATCGCGCGTATTCCGTGGGTACAGTTCTAAGCGCAGGGATTTATTTTTCATTTTTTTAATTTTAATTTTATGCAATTTATATCGCGCACATATTCAAGGCGCAGGGATTTATTTATGCCGTGTGAGATGGAATTTTTTTTTACACAATACATCACGCATTCACATCGGCCAGCAGATCGCAGCCATTTCGGCGCATATCCTACTTTTCACGGCCTATTATTCCAAGTCACACGGGTATTTTGGTGGACATTTTTATCTATG
Source organism: Littorina saxatilis (assembly GCF_037325665.1). Taxonomy (NCBI): domain Eukaryota; kingdom Metazoa; phylum Mollusca; class Gastropoda; order Littorinimorpha; family Littorinidae; genus Littorina; species Littorina saxatilis. The sequence goes on from NC_090249.1 coordinate 51,144,384, forward strand.
CCTATACAATTTTGCCAGGAAAGACCCTTTTGTCAATCGTGGGATCTTTAACGTGCACACCCCAATGTAGTGTACACGAAGGGGCCTCGGTTTTTCGTCTCATCCGAAAGACTAGATATGCTCCCGTGACTAGACTAAAGGTAGGAAGTTAAGGTCAGTGACAGACAGACAGACAAACAGACAGACAGAAGTAACAGTAAGACAGAAAGGTAATTTGCCCAAAGCAGCGATTAAGTTAGTAACAACACAAAACAGATCATAAAAGCAATATGAATCTTCTTTAAAATAAGTGCACCCGATGCTTAATGTGTCAATTGGATCTATTGGGTCTTAATGAATCTATTGGGTCTTAATGGGTCTATTGGATCGATTGTGTCTTAATGGGTCTATTGGGTCTTAATGTGTATATTCGGTCTTAATGGGTCTTAATGGGTCTATTGGATCTGAATGGGTCTTACTGGGTCTTAATGGGTCTATTGGATCGATTGGGTCTTAATGGGTCTATTGGATCGATTGGGTCTTACTGGGTCTATTGGATCGATTGGGTCTTAATGGGTCTATTGGGTCTTAATGTGTATATTGGATCTATTGGGTCTTAATGGGTCTATTGGATCGGTTGGGTCTTTATGGGTCTATTAGATTGATTGGGTCTTAATGGGTCTATTGGACATACTGTCAGTGACAGATGATAGGTCATTCCGTATTCTAATGCTTCAATGAGTGATGCGTATTTTAAAGAAAAACATCACGCTCATTATTCAAATGTTGATACCAATTAAGAGGACAGCGAAAGAAACCATGCATTGAGAGAGTAAGAGAGCCGGACGGAAGAGAGACGGAACGAAGAGACTAGACGGATAGAGACAGAAAAAAGACAGACAGGCAGGAAGGCAGAGACAGACAGACTTACCTCCCTTTGTAATATTGTCATGAGTGCTGTGAGTAGTGTTGCTGGAAACCACACGGGAGGCGGTCACACTGTTCGTACACAGCACTAACACGACGACGTAGAATGGCAGCCTTCTGTCCACTGCAAAATCAATTACTCAGTCAATGTATCAATAAATCAGCCAGCCATCCAGCCAGCTAGCCAACTAGCCAGTCAGGTAATCTTCCATCGCTCCATCCATCCCTCTGGACATCCATCCATCTCTCTGGGGATCCATCAATCTATCCATCCATCCATCCATCCCTCTCTCTATCCACCCCTCCCTTCATCCATCCATCCATCCGTTCATCCCTCCCTCCCTCCCTCCCTCCCTCCATCCATCCCTCCCTCCCTCCATGAATCCATCCATCCATCAATCAA
>NC_090249.1:51148192-51180692 GCF_037325665.1 Littorina saxatilis
TTCTCTGTTAGGTTAACCGTATATATATAGTGAAATAGCTGTGATAGACATTCAGCAAAAATTAAATACAGAAACATTCACAAATGGTCCATATTAGGAGCCTGGGTGCCCAATATGGACCAGTGAAGCGGCCTTCACGAATCACTGTAAAAAGCCCCCTATACTTCAAAATAACATGATACAACTTAGTGTGCAAGTCAGACTAATCAAATATGCTTTAGATTTATCTGTTTCGGGTTGATGTGAGCATTATTTAAAGCACACCATAAAACTAAAGAAGCTTATCAAAAACAGAGTGAAAATAAGTGAAATTATCAACTTCCACGAAAAGGAGACTATTTGTTATATTTTTTGAAAATCTCGAGGGCTAGTTATAGGTTATTTACAGCAAGCTTCTTAATGAATAAATTGTATTGTATTGTACGGGGAGATTTATATCGCGCTTGACGTTCTCTAAGCGCTTTACATATTAATTTCTGCCGTGTGAGATGGAATCTTTTACACAATATATCACGCATTCACATCGGCCAGCAAAACTCAAGCCTATTAGGGCGAGCATTCACCTTTCACGGCCTTTATTCCAAGTCACACGGGTATTTGGTGGACATTTTTTTTTATCTATGCCTATACAATTTTGCCAGGAAAGACCCTTTTGTCAATCGTGGGATCTTTAACGTGCACACCCCAATGTAGTGTACACGAAGGGACCTCGGTTTTTCGTCTCATCCGAAAGACTAGCACTTGAACCCACCACCTAGGTTAGGAAAGGGGGGAGAAAATTGCTAACGCCCTGACCCAGGGTCGAACTCGCAACCTCTCGCTTCCGAGGCAAGTGTGTTTACCACTCGGCCACCCAGACCTGTGAAAATAGCCTTCAGCTTTTATTTTCTTCGATTTGTTGAAGGTGGTCCGTATTAGGGGGCTCACACATACTTTGAGATTTTGCTATTATATTTTGTTTGCAGTAGAAACTCGGGGTCAACACTGCTTAAATGTAACAAATACGGTCTGAGCTGTCATATACAGTATGGGTCGTTTTCAAAAAATGGCGCGAAAGCTGTCCCCGGACTTTGGCTCTGCACAGTCTTGGCTCATACAATCTTAAAACAAACTAGACAACATTTTGTATCATTTTGTTCGTTGTCCAAGGGTCATTAACTTCCTGTATGAAAAATACAATTTTATGTTAATATGGTTTGTAGAGCGTGAGTTATCTGACGCAAGGGTGCCGAAAAACGAGTGTCTCACGGTCGCCAACCAGTCTTTCAGATCTATTTTTTTCTGTTTTTCAATATCGGATATCATGAAGTTTGGTCTTTATTGGTTTCTTTTTGCTAAAGTTAAAATTTTCATTAAAACTTGGTCTTAGGGGTGCATAATACGAAAAAAAATGTTGTCCCACAAAAAATGTCCTTGCTGTTACGACTGAAGAAAATTGATAACACTAAAAAATGTGGATCGGCAAACTCAGATCTAATTTGATCTAAAGAAAGACAATTCTTTCATCAATTGATTAACTACAGATTTACAGTTGCATACGACATGAAAAACATCAAAATATTGCTGTCAACTAAGGTGAGATGTCCCTCAAAATTGTGTCCTTGCTGTTACGGTACTTTCAAATTGAAAGAGTTCGATTCAAACTCTGAAAATTTCAGTTTGTAGAGATTTTGATCCAGATCAAGAATCACACAAGTTTATTTCAAAGGGACGTCGCTTTGGAAATTGCGACACAAAAAACTCCCAAAATGTCCTTGCTGTTACGGTCCTTGCTGTTACGATTCTGGGGCCAGTTTCCACTGTGCGCACTGAACACGTACGTGTGTATAGGTCATGTCTTAAACTGCATATTTCAGTGACACATCTTTGGATTTTCCAGACTGAATTGGGTTACAGTGGGTACTTTAAAAAAAATCTGATAAGTTTTAGATCTATTTCATTGTCTGCGCGACGGTTAAATATAAGCTTATCCTCTATGATGAAAGAGAACATACTTTGCTCTGTCGCAAGTGCTCGTTTTCGTCGAGATTTTAAGCTGATTTCTCTGGTCAGCACCTAACATTGCTGCGAAAACATCAATCGCAACTAGCAGCTGAATAAAATAGTTCATTGACTGTAAGTCTTATTGTTTTTTTTCTTCTGAATCTGACTAGTGTTATGACAGGATCAGTGAATGAGCGTTCTCGCTCACCACGGAACTCAGAATAGCTTCGTGACGTTGTTATTGCTTCAAATATAAAAGCGTCTTTGGCAGCAGTTGATAATTATTTGCCTGTCTATATAGTTTATCTGCGGGCTTTCAATTGTCATTTCAGAATGTTTCTTCTCCGTTCATCCCGGAGAAAGCGATTTTTTTTGTATCGTAAGAATGCGTCCCATGTTTCTCGAGAGACAAGTTCAAGGGCGCGCAGGGAAAAGATTGGGTGACATTTAAAGAAAAGATATGCTTATTTGAAATTTTACATTCAACTACATTCAGGGGCAGCATGCAGCCACAGTGTCAAGTAATACGCAGAATATACGCTAATTGCAGACATCATGTAACTTCCACGCATACGACATTGTGAAACGCGTCAACAGTGAGGGCCCCAAAGAGGAGGGGGGTCAACAGTAGCTCTCGTATTTTGAAGATATTGTTCTCAATGCTCGTCATTAAGGTGGCTTACTTCAGTTTTTAACTAATAAATGAATGCAGATTCCAGACCTAAAATCAAAATAACGATTTTACAAACTTCATTTTTCGAAAAAAGTTGGACCCATTTGGCGACATTTTTTGAAAACGACCCATTTAGCAATTTGTGTGTGATAAAAGCTTTGCCTGTGGACAGAAACGAGTCCGTTTTAGGCGGTAAATTAAGAGCGAACGCTGCCAACAGTGACAACAAGAGAAAAAGCCTAACGGTTTTGAGGTTTGTGTATCTGCAACTGTTTTGACATGTTCAAGTTATCCAGAGAGGATGAATACAGTGAATTAAATTGTTTTGAGCGCTCTAGCGCCGTTAGTTTGTCAGAACAGGAGGTGGTCCATATTAGGAGCCGGTCCATATTAGAAGCCTTTCCCCTAGTATGATGTCTAACCCTGGAATAGAAATTATGTGTGATTCTATTCAATCCAGACACCAGTAGGGTGGATGGGAAAACCTGATAAAAAAACTAGGCACCAGAAAACCAGATGGACTCAATGAAAAACAATGAACTCTGATACTCACATTTTCGTGTTGCCATAGTGCAGCTCACCACTATTGTATCTGTTAATCCAAACAATGATATAATTATTGTGATGTTCTTAACTACACTTTAACATGGAATGTATGTATGTATGTATGTATGTATGTATGTATGTATGTATGTATGTATGTAGGTATGTATGTAGGTATGTATGCATGTGTGTTGGTGTGTCGGTGTGTCAAGTGTGCAAGTAAAAAGGGTATTGTAGTTGTACATATATTACTTTAGATATTTTTTTGTTATCATGGGTTTTATGAATTTTCTTCTCTTATTCTTTTATAATTATTAATTAATGACCTATATGTGCTGATGACCAATTTAATTTCCTTTGTTGGATCAATAAAATGTTATGAGTTATGGGTTATGAGTTATGTGTGTGTGTGTGTGTGCGTGTGTGTGTGTGGCTGTGTGTGTGTGTGTGCATGCAGATGCATGTGTGTGTGTGTGTGTGTGTGCTTGTGTGCGTGTGTATGTGTGTGTGTGTGTGTGTGTGTGTGTGTGAAATTTTGTTGTTGTTGTTGTTGTTGTTGTTGTTGTTGTTGTTGTTGTTGAGCTTTGAGTTAAAGGCACAGTAAGCCTCCCGTAAACCATCACAGATACTGTCAGGCTTTTACACACAGTACAAACACCCTTCCATTTGAACGCTCACCAACCGGGAACATCCCTAGGTGCCCTACGTAAAGAGCGAGCAATTTTTAAAGAAATCATTTTGCAGATTGTCTCGGACACTTTTTGGACCCATCCTGAACTCAGGTCAAAAATGAGTTACTTCACTTCGGGTCTCATTCTATCGATGTAAACTGGCGATAGCCGTGGATCGATGATTATCAGAATGTTTTTGGAACGTGGTGCGTTTTTGCGCTAGACCTAACTTTTAAAATCTAAATAATAAATTGACAGCTTGTTACACAAACATTCTTTAATCATAAAAGAATTCTTTTTTCATCAAGACAAGATCAGTACAATTCGAAGTTGTGAAAGTTTGAAAAAAGAAAAGCCCGGAAGCAGGGTCACGCAAGGGTCGTAGCAGACGACGGTTTATGCATATCGCCAGTTCCTCTGAACAGTCAAAAGCCATCGCTAGAGTTCTTGTGAACCACAGCCGTTTGTTTCGTGCATAAAAACGTGGTATTACTGATAAGCTCACATCGAGTCGCATTCAAATGACTAACTGACGACAACATTGTGAAAAAGGGAAACTGGATCACACGGGTTCACGATGGCTCAGGGGTAAGATAAACCACGCAAAAATAAATTCTTTGACATTTTTTCGCTCTTTACGGAGGGCACCTAGGATGTTCTCAATCGGTGAGTGTTCAAATGAAAGGGTGTTTGTACTGTGTGTGAAAAGCCTGACCGTATCTGTGATGGTTTACGGGAGGCTTACTGTGCCTTTAATTGTTGAGCGGAACAGTACTCTAACTTCAATCTCTCGTTTCGCGTCTAACTGATGGGTTTTTCCACCGGGGGTTCCCCTGTTTTCCCATCCACCCTACTTGTGTCTGGATTGAATATAGGCCTAATCACACATAATTTCTATTCCAGGGTTAGACACCATACCTCAGTAATATTATATACACATTAGGTGTATACTACTTTCAAACTTAGCTCTCTTTATTTTTCTTCACAAGTCACATACAACCACGCTCGTTCTCTCTCTCCTTCCTTCTCTCTCTGCCATGTTCTATTTACCTATAGAACATTCTTTCGACGCTGACGTCATTCCCTTTCTACGTCATTCATTTCATCATACAATCATTCATTCCCTCGGCTTCCTGACGAGTGGACGTAAACTGATAGAACTATCAAGATACGTTTTGTGTGAATATTTGTTGTTCACTAATAAAAGACCGTTGGGTCGAAATATCTGTGAATGTATTGTTTTGTCAATAACAAACGTTCCAACAACCTACCTTTCTTGTTTTTTGATTCTGAATTTTGGAACGTTGGCAATCTCTTTGTTTTTGGATTTGGTGTACTCATGTTAACACGAAGCAATTTTGTAATAGGTGCGAAATATTCTTTAAAGTTATAACACGCAAACGATAAACAGAAGGCGATGAAGGAAAAGGGGAATGAAATCAAGAACAAATCTAAAGAAAGCCTTTGAAAGTAACCTAACAATGTTCTAACTGCACTATAAGTATTGGACAATAGAAAAATCATCGAAGGTCAAAGAAACACTAAATCACTCACTGTTTGGTCGAGTGGGTGGAACTCTGAAGTAGAAACAAGATGGTCAGTTCCCTTGGTTGAATCACGTCCAAACGCACGAGTTTTATATCAGCTTTCCCGAAAGTTTCCAAATACACCACGTTGCTAACGTATCAATCTTGTCAGGGCCAAATTATGGGGTGAATGTTTACACTAACAGCTGTTTTTCTGATCTTCATTCCCACTGTGACATCTACATTGATCTGATTTAAGAGTCTGCACACAGCCCAATCACACAGAACGATCCCTGGTTAACGATCTAAAATCACTCCACTTGAAGATCAGAGAAACACTTGAATGCGATTCGGAATCTCACTGGATTCTCATTTTCACTGTGACATATATAAATCAGGTTACTGCTTATAAATCAGTATGGTCATTTCAGATTAGTTACCTGCAAGTCTTGACGTAGGTAAAGATGTGTGAAAAAAGTCGAGAAAAACACCTCATTTCCACTGTGACATATACATTGATCTGATTTAAGAGTCTGCACACAGCCCAATCACACAGAACTATCCCCGGTTAACGATCTAAAATCACTCCACTTGAAGATCAGAGAAACACTTGAATGGTAGCATATTGTGTAATTCGTCACTGATCAGAAAAATTAGGCTACTGAACCTTTTTGATTGTTTTTGTGGTTGTGTGCCTTTGTTTACTTGCCCGATAGGCCCGCTAAGTCCAGATCTACACAATTAGGAATATAAGACTGGTCACCATCGCTGCTATCATTGAAAATAACACATTGATTATCCGTGTATTTCCAAAATTACATTTGACCATAATAGGTTACTGCTGTAAATTCAAACGGAAGAGTCGATTGTACGGACCGAAATTGCGTGGGTCCTCATTGCTTGTAATCGAATCGTACAAGACAATGTATACCTGTTGTGTCCAAACAACAGTTTAAAACTTTAAGATCTGCAATCTTATATTTATTTGAAGATTTTTTGAGTGTGAATTGTTGCTGTAATGAAGATTATTATATTGAAGATTGATTGTAAGGTGCTTAGAACTATATTAGGATTTTCGCCATATAAATACCCTTATTATTATTATTATTATTATTATTATTATTATTATTATTATTATTATTATTATTATTATTATTATTATTTAAGTTATTGAGACATCCCAGTGCACTAAGGGATTTATAGAGCAAATCGAGAAAATTCATTATTGAACGAAGCGCATAGCGCTGAGTTCAATAATTATTTTCGAGATTTGTTCTATAAATCCCTTAGTGCACTGGGATTGTTTCAATAACGATATTGTCAGTACCGCCAGAGAAAAAAAGAAGATTCAAAACGCACATTTTGCTACGCGCATTTGGAGAGGCATAACTGTGTGGTCGGGTCGTGTAAGATCTACTTTTGTGTTGGCTGTCTCAAGTGTGTCGTGCTTTCGTCACACGCAAACTCTTCAGGGGCGGATCAGTTCATTTTAGGGGGGGGGGGGGGGGTTCCAAAAGTATACTGTGAAGATATGGGTGTGAAGGCGCGAAGCGCCGAGCCGACGGCGCGAAGCGCCTAGCTTGCTAGGGGGGTCCGGGGGCATGCCCCCCCCGGAAAATTTTGAAAAAAAGGATGCAAAATGCTGCAATCTGGTGCATTCTGAGGATGATCATTACCAGTTTCAGGCAGCAGATTTTGTCACTGATTAATACCCCCAAACAACAACAACAACCAAAAAAACCACAATTTTTTTTTGGCTGGGGGGGGGGGGGGTGTTTCCGGAAACCCCAGAACCCCCCCCCCCCCCCCCCCTCGTCCGCCCCTGCTCTTGTTCTAGGGCCATGAGCCCTAGTATTTAAAAAGGCAATAGACCTTTTTCGTATAAGTATAACCTTTGCCCCCAGCGTTTCGACCAATCAGATTTTATGGCACGGCAGCCTCTCTCTGATAACCGGAACTAGGGGGCAATAGGTGCATGGCCTGAAATACCTCTTTCACTTTCGGTGCTCGAAGTACTATTGCCAGAGGATTACTTTGAGAAATTCTGCAAGAAAACGGATTATCTTGTTCAAAATCATGAACAAAAAGTCAAGGACATGCACGAAGGTATGGTTTGAAACGGCTATTGGTGGTACACGGACGAAAGACTTGGCGAACTTCCCCTGCATAAGCGAAGCAGAGGTGATCGACCACAGATACAGATCTCTGGATCAACTTTCTTACTGATACTACTGCGTCGACGTTCGACATCGGACAAGTTATACGACGCATCCAGCGCAAAGAATGCGAAACCTTGGGGTAAACGATAGACATACTGTGTGCAGAAAATGTCTTTCTACATGGCACAACAGTAAGCAACTGATCAGACTCGGAGCGAGTGTGCTGACGTCAATGAAGCAGACTCGCAACAAAGTGTATGCTGTTGTGACGCTGACCGGACAGGCACTAAATTGGAGCCTACTGCGAGTGTGTTGCTGGGTAAGTGTTGTTGGCCTTGTATGTTTTTTGGGATTAACTTGATGGCTGCGTTACTTGGTATCTCACACAATCAGTTTTCATACTCAGTCATATAATGCATGGCACACAAACACACACATTCATTATTCTCTACTGAAAATGTCTGCATGCAAAAGCTGTCTTTTTTGACAAAGTTATGAGCAGCATGTTTATGTAATTTCAATCAGTATCTCCAGGAGACCATGCCATGTTGGCTAGGCATCTATATATATATACGACTAGTGTCTGTGTGTCTGTGTGTCTGTGCGCGATGCACGGCCAAAGTTCTCGATGGATCTGCTTCAAATTTGGTGGGCTTATTCAGAGAGACCCCGGACACAACCTCATCGATGAGATATTTCAACACGTGCTCTCAGCGCGCAGCGCTGAACCGATTTTGGTTTTTCTCTGTTTTTCTCTGGATCCATTCCCAGTAACTCTTCCTTATCTTCTCCAGTGTTTTCAGCGTTTATCTCCCTTCCTTCGTGTGGCGTCAATCCATATTCCCGTTACTACGTTATTATTTTTAGAATGTCACGATTGCACCCGTAAGTTGTTCTTACTGTAAAAGTAAAAAGGTCGAATCAATTTATAGCCACGCGAAAAATACACTGTCATCTATCTCTATATATTTATAGATATAGATATACATATATATATATACGGCTTCTCTGTGTGTGTGTGTTTGTGTGTGTGTGTGGGCAACACATGTGGATTGTAGAGTTCTGTTTGTGATGTGGTCTAGCGGCATTGGTGTGTCAGTAAGTTCAAGCCTTCCTTCGAGAAGCCTTAACAGTTAATCTCAATCCCGTTTGAGTGGACTTCGCCTTCAAAGGTGATTGTGGTGTTTAGGCACTCAGTTACATTTGGCGTCGTCGACAGCGATGGGACTCGACATGAAATGTTCAGGCCACTGAATCATTTTCGTGCTGTTCCCATTCCACCTGGGAGTGACCTAACTTCATTCAAAGGGGGTCGAGTGTGACAGGGAGACTACCGTCGCCCTTCACAGCAGACTCTGCAGAGTTGTTCGCCTTAGAAGTTGTGGGCTTTCCTTGCATGTACCCGTAACTTACTGTAAAAGTGAAAAGGTCGAATCAATTTATAGCCACGCGAAAAATCCACTGTCATCTATCTCTATATATTTATAGATATAGATAGATATATACGGCTTCTGTGTCTGTGTCTATGTGTGTGTGTGTGTGTGTGTGGAGGCAACACCTGTGGATTGTAGAGTTCTGTTTGTGATGGGGTCTGGCGACTTTTGTCTGTCTGTATGTTCTGGCATTTGAGAAGCCATAACAGATAATATAGGGCTTAGAAATAAGCTCTAAAATTCTCAATCCCGTTTGACAGGACTTTGTCTTCAAAGGTGACTGTGGTGAACCGCCACGCTGGCTGTCTCTGTCTCGCGATTCACCCCGGCGAAGCCGGGTATTCCTCTAGTGTTCAATATACCCGGTACCTGAGTGCGGAGTTTTATTTAATGTGTGTACACATGTTTGTGAATCCTCTTGTCAATGAAGATTATCACTGCAGTAAGATCAAATGCCATTCTGAGCCGGTAGGCTATATATTTTATATAGATATCAACAGCATGCGCCTACAAGCTCTCTGTAGGAATTCCTAGGAAAGATAAAGTTAATTGTTATTAGCAAGCTAAGGAAAATCAAGATGACACAAACGGAATTGTGTGTTGTTGTTTTTACACAGAAAGGACAGTCTTGCAACCATGTGGCTGCCACACTTTTTGCTGCTTCACACTACACGGCTGAAGGAATCGACACTGTGCCAGCAGACAAAACTTGTACACACTACAAATGTATGTGGAAGGGGCATGCTGCCAAGAAAACTGCACCAGCTGCTCTCGATGACATACACATTGTTAAGTAAGTTTGTATAATAATTAATATTAAGGAAATTAGGGTTGCGTTACCTAAAGGTTTACATCAGAGTGTGATCTATTTTTTTCAGAACATAAGTCTCAAAGTTAAAATATAGAGCTTGTTAACTATAACACTTAACAGCTACAAGACTGGGGAAAGAGAAACAGTGATATTAGAAAGTGCATCATCAAAAAACTATGCATTTTACATTTAGTCAAGAGACCAGGGCGGTGGTGTATGTTTGTGTGTAGAGCAATTTCCGGAAAACTACAACATTATGTTTAGGTTAGAAACAAACCAGCCCTGAAAGTGGCAAGTATTTTACTGTTACTCGCCATAGTGAGTAGAAGCATGCAACTGGTAAGTAGAAGTGTTCATCTACTCGCCAAATGCGAATGAAGATGCTGAATCAAATTGTTGGTTTGGTTCGTAAAATTGCTCTCTGGCTGGTACGTTTTCAGAATCACTAGCCAGAGGCTAGTGCATCATTTTTACATTTAGTCAAGTTGTGACTAAATGTTTTAACATAGAGGGGGAATTTAGACGAAGGTCGTGGTGTACGTGTGTGTGTGTGTGTGTCTGTCTGTGCGTGTGTGTGTGTAGAGCGATTCAGACCAAACTACTGGACCGATCTTTATGAAATTTGACATGAGAGTTCCTGGGAATGATATCCCCGGACATTTTTTTCTTTTTTGCGATAAATACTTTTGATGACGTCATATCCGGCTTTTTGTAAAAGTTGAGGCGGCACTGTCACACCCTCATTTTTCAATCAAATTGATTGAAATTTTTGTAAAGCAATCTTCGACGAAGGCCGGACTTCGGTATTGCATTTCAGCTTGGTGGCTTAAAAATTAATTAATGACTTTGGTCCTTAAGAATCTGAAAATTGTAATAATTTTTTTTATATAAAACGATTAAAATTTACGTTCATCTTATTCTAAATCATTTCCCAATTCCAAAAACATATAAATATGTTATATTTGGATTAAAAACAAATATCTGAAAATTAAAAATATAAAAATTATGATCAAAATTAAATTTCCGAAATCGATTTAAAAACAATTTCATCTTATTCCTTGTCGGTTCCTGATTCCAAAAACATATAGATATGATATGTTTGGATTAAAAACATGCTCAGAAAGTTAAAACGAAGAGAGGTACAGAAAAGCGTGCTATGCAGCACAGCGAAACCACTACCGCGCTGAACAGGCTCGTCAGTTTCACTCCGTTATGCACAAGCGGCGGACTACGGTCATTGTGAAAAAATGCAGTGCGTTCAGTTTCATTCTGTGAGTTCCACAGCTTGACTAAATGTAGTAATTTCGCCTTACGCTACAAGGGCTACAAGCTTAGAAAGTTAAACAGATTTATTTTTTTTAAACACAGGGAAGCGTGATTTCCTGTGGGACAGTTTTGCTACTGCGCTATGCTGGGTTGCCACTTACCTTATTCGATGTGGATGCTGGTTTTCAGCTAAGCATTGTCCTTGTCAAATGTACTGCGTTTAATATCGTTATACATGTGAGTTTGACAGACTGGCGCAACTTGTTTTAGCATCTGTACCCAGCATAAGATTTGCTTCAGTGTCAAGTAAAAACAAAATTCATTTTCAGGTATGCTTCAAGACAAGACAAGTTTCCCCGGACGACTCTTCAAGGCCTCAATTTTGACCCAAGAAGTCCGGATGCAAGGAAGCGCGACTAAGAGATCTTCAACAACCGGTACCAACCGTTTGAAGGCTGCATATAGTTATGATATACTGAACTAGGGTTTTCAAGGTGTGATATTTTTTCCAATACCAGTTAATTAAGTTAGTAGCAACAGTTAACTGTTCTGTCAAGTGAAAAATGTATGTAGTTTCGATATGATTACGGTATCTATGAGCGATCGTGTGACCTATTTGCACAGGTAAAATCAGTACGTTGTTTACAGCGAGGGAGGGTACGTAGTGCTGTCACCTCTGTGTGTGAGTTCAGGTTTAATTTTTTAAATGCCTGCAGTTAAGACAGAGAAGATTGTGGAAGCTGATGAGAACTTGTGTCAGAGGATAGTAAGAAGTGTTTCGGCTTCGTACGGACTATACCATCATCCAGGACTTTCGTGTATTATTCGGAGAACGTATCAGAGCCGAGGACATGTGTTGTGAACAGCGATTCTCAGTGATGAAAGTGTAGTGTGTGTAATGCCGGACTGTGTTCTTCTTCAACTTCGGAATGGCAAGGAGGTATTTTGTGAGATGTTTTATGATTTGATATGCATGTGCTGATGATTTGATTCAATAGCGAAATGTTTGAAATGTTTATTCGTTTTGTGCCATGTTTGTTGTTCAAGAGCGTGTTGTCACCATCCCTTATGAATGTGCCGATATGGACGTGTGTGAATGTGGGTGCAGACATGCGCGTTTGAGCGAGTGAATTAAGAAGCCCCGTGCATGAAAAAGTCATTACCGGACCACTCAATTAGCAAACATAGAAATTCCTTGTCATACACATCGATCTGATCGAGGTAATAATGTTGGCACTTTTTTTTCAATTTATTTCACAGTTATTTGTTATTTGTTTGAGGAAATTATAATGCAATTCACCGATTTAAAAACAAATATGATTCCAATTGTCTCCCTTGAACAAATTTGTTTGTACAAAATTTGTTACTTACTTTTTTTTTTCAAGGCTATAACAAGGAAATATCTTATTGAACTGATTTTGGGACCGTGCACAAGCTGACAGACTTGAACTCAAAAGTTGCAGAAGATTCTTGGTTGCGACTTTTGAGTTCAAGCCGATCAGTTTGTGCACAGTCCCAAGATTTGTCTATATTTATTTATCACTTAAAATAAAATACAGTTTTTCTTTTAATTATACTATAGATATGTCAAAGACTGTTTTGAATAATTTTGGGGGGGTAATTTTCTTTAAGAAATAACTTAAGTGAATGCACAAATTGTGTACTAGAGTGTCTGTACAAGGGAGACAATTTGAAGCCCTTTGAAAACAAAGCAGTATATTGCATAATAATATCCTTCAATTATAACAAGAAATAAGGAATAAACGTCTCTTGACATGTTGTCTACCTAATTATCTTGATCGCATTTATTTAAAGTGGAAATCGTTATGTTCGTAAGCTCACATACAATCATTTATGAAACAAACTCGGACCAGACCAGAGATTTGATTGATAATGGGCCCTTTATTCTATACAGTACCAGAGTAAATTATATAAACCATTACATGACAAAATAATCTTCTTGCTCTTTGGAGTGATGTGGCCTTTGGCAGCTCATCAACCCAGTAATGTAGACCTGCCTTTTTTACGAAGTAGGTACATGCATACCGAAAGACCACCATATGTGTAAAACAATACGTCAGTGTCGTTTTTCAGTAGAGAATCAACAGAAAAAGAGCGTATGTTCTCCTTCAGCTTCATGTTGTCTTTCTTCAAGCCAGAAACATCTTCAGTCAGACGCTTAATCACAGAGGCCTGTTCTGTAATTGTCATCTGCAGCTCTGCCAACTTGAGCGTAGTCTGTGTTCCAATAACAATACCCTAACAGGTAGTCGTGTCCCTCTTTGCAAAGGCATGATCTGGCCCTGGTCCTCAGCTCTCACTAGATGCGGAGGGCAAAGGAATGTAAATACAAAATCAAATGTATAGATTAGCAATAGAATTAGCATCAATGATCTTGTTATCAGATTACACATGCATCACACTCACAGCATTTAAGCATGAAAATACATGAGGGAAATAACTCCTGAAATTGAAAAAAACTTAGGGGTGCGGGAGATGCTCCCCGGAAATTATTTCGGAGTGTTCTATGCAAAATCAAAATTGTAGAAATCTAGTGCTATTTTTGTTGTTGCATCAATTCAATGGTACCTTTCTGGGAATAAAAAAGTGATTCAGCATGAGCTTTATCGATGTCTTGAAAACTGCATCACTATCTGTATCAAGTAACCTCTTTAATCTTCTCGATTCAAGAGTCCGGTCGATTGAATGCACGCGGCTTGTTGACATATATGTCTAGATCTTGTTTGTTTGTTTTCTAAAATCTTGAATCTGTTCGTGACCCTTCCTATGCATCCTTTTTCGGCTGCCGATTCATTTAAAATTTCTTATACACTGATGTAGGAAGACAATTTGAAGTCAGCAGATCATAAATTGATGAAAACAAACAAAGCTTACTTGGCTCTGAGTCTCTTCCAGTTCCGATGATATTTTCAGCGTTGACACTGGGAGGGGGGGGGGGGGGGAAGGGGGGGAGGGGGGAGAGGGGGGGGGGGAGGGGAGGGGGGGGGGAGGGGGGAGAGCAAAACCGCTTGCTTGTCGTCGGTCTTCAGCGGACAAAGTCACGTCTCCGACCAGTACCTTGTCCTTCTGCTAGAGTCACTTGTTCTTGATGTTCTCTCAAATCCAAGATTAAGGGTGGGTACGAAGTCAACGGAGTTGGCATCGTTGATGGCCATGCCATTGCCAGACACGAAGTGACGCGAGCAGACTTTTCAATGGCACGACAAACCCCTGTCGTCGGATTGCTTGCACCCATCGCGTCCTTCGCTGTTGCGCCTTCGCACTTGCACCCATCGGAAAGCCATACAATGACAAATTCTGTCCACTGTATTTCTCTTTCTTCGTTCCACTGTTGCACTTGCAGTTCAGTAAACACAACAGTAATATTTGCCCGTCTCCGCACTTTACTTTGCACCAAGCCTCGTTGTCGATTTTTCCTTTTGCCCCCTAGTTCCGGTAGATCTGACAATAAACTTCACAGCGCATGCGCCAAAATTTAAGTGAAAAAAGTCACATGTATGGTTAGCTGGGAACTCGTGGGGCTGACGGCAGGCGTTTACGCATGCGCTAATGTCGGCCGGCTTTTTTTTCTGCAATTCCTGGACATGATTATGTTTAATGATCGTGTATTTGTGCTATTCTAGGGCGCTTTATGAAATGCGATGCGGTGCCAAACGACACATATCCATTTTATATTTTTATAATTTATTGCGTCAATTCTCGAAGTCTGCGTGGCCCAACAGTTTAGAAGCTGCGCTGCGTACATTAAGGTCCTGGTTTCAAGGTCCGCTCTCGGCGAGTACTCTGATTGAATTTTTTTTTGGTCTGCTATTTTTGCTAAATCATTCTGGAGTGCAAGTGTCAGTTGACAGATTTTTAAAGGTCTAATTATATAATTAGTTTTTTCTAGGGCCATGAATCCTAGTACTACGAAGGGGGTTTCTCAAATGTATGCTTACTGCTGGAGTTCATGGATATCACGGCAGGCGTTTGCCCATGCACTAAATGCTTACAAAAATGGGGACAGGCGAGTTACAAGCCCATTATTTCACAAGTTGTAGTCGGCACGCCGGCACGCGTCACAAGTGTATCATCTTACAAGTTGTAATCGGCATGCGTCACAAGTCTTACATACTACCAAGATTGTACCAAAGAAACTGTTCTATACTATTTTTTCACAGTTTTGCCAAGTTTTTGATTTCTGTCTGCATTCAGTCGCCTCCCTTTACATACTATGCACACCATTCGGCGTCATTGCCATCAGATTGTACGGCCAGTTTCCCGTCATCCCCAGCTGGGCATGCACAGTCCAAAAGGTACACACAATGTTTTTCTATCGCCTAGTTTTGCCGAGTTTTTGAATAGCGTTTCCAACCAGTTGCCTTTTGAAGTTTTTTAAATTTTAATTTTAATTTTTTTTTCACAATATGCATAACATAGGGCGTCATTGCACCGAAACTATTCTATTCTATTTTTTGTTCTGTCTGTCTCTCCTCCTGTCTGTCTGTCGGTCTACTTGTCTGTCTGTCTATTTCAGTGTCTCTCTCTCTCTCTCTCTCTCTATCTCTCTCTCTCTCTCTCTCTCTCTATCTTTCTCTCTTTCTTTTTCTGCCTCTCTCTCTCTATTTCTGTTACTCTCTCTGTTTTTCTCCTTCTGTCTGTCTGTCTCTTTTTTTTTCTTCTCTCTTTCTCTCTCTGTCTCAGTCTATCTCTCTCTCTGTGTGCCTGTCTGTCTGTCTCTGTCTCCCTGTCTGTCCCTCTCTCTGTCTGTCTGTCTGTCTGTGTGTCTCTCTCTCTCTCTCTCTCTCTCTCTCCTTCCTCTCTCATTTCTATGTAAGGATAGTGAGAACCGGACATTATTCAGTGCACTCGATCAGCTGAATGGCTAATCACGTCTTAGTGTACTTGTTTTTCTTTCCAAAAACAGCCAACAGGAAAATAGGGACAGACATCAAGTTCATGATTTGTTTTACTAGTGCGCCTTGCACCATCGGCGTAGATATGAAAATGTCCCATTGCAATTCCATGATGTTCGTCAAAGGGCCCGTTGGGATTACGCACCACTGTGCCACTCTATGTCTACTTACATCGGAGTACAACATACGGATTAAGCAAAGCAAAGCCCACGACCAGGGCCCGTATGCTTATGGGGGAAGTTCGGGACAACTCCCGAAGTTTTGAGTGACATCGGAAGTACTTGCCTCACTTTCGTATGCATGGGCAGAAAAAAGGGTTTACTTCGAAGCAAAGCGAGGGAGTAACTCAGGGTATTTTGCGACTAGGCCTACTTCTAAAGTTTTGAGCGACATCGGAAGTACATCCTCACTTTCGCATGCATGGGACGAAAAAAGAGTTTACTTTGGAAGCTAACGAGGAAGTAAATGAGGGTAAATGTACTACAGCCAGACCCAGTAGTAAACACGCTACTTCCACAGTTTCTCAGTGCAAAAAGGCAGGGCTTTTCTTCAGTTTTTCATATCAAACCGACCCCCCGCGGGTTAGGGGGAAGAATTTACCCGATGCTCCCCAGCATGTCGTAAGCTATAAGAGGCGACTAACAGATTCTTGTATAGAATATAGTCAATTTTTGTAAAGATTTTAGTCAAGCAGTATGTAAGAAATGTTAAGTCCTTTGTACTGGAAACTTGCATTCTCCCAGTAAGGTAATACATTTTACTACGTTGCAAGCCCCTGGAGCAAATTTTGATTAGTGCTTTTGTAAACAAGAAACAATTGACAAGTGGCTCTATCCCATCTCCCCCCTCTCCCCGTCGCGATATAACCTTCGTGGTTGAAAACGACGTTAGACACCAAATAAAGAAAGAAAGATATCAAACCGAGCTGACGCAAATGAAAGTCCCAAAGAGAGAAAATAGAAGGAAAAGTCGTATCTTGAGCATGCATTTCGTGCAAATTTCCCTGAATACAAACCTGAGTTGCCAGCTTTGACTTTTGTTTGTTCTGGGTTATTGTTATTGGCCACCACTCTTTCATTCCCGCTTATACGAGGGGGTTACTGTGTTTCTATGAAAATGGGCGTCGTTGTGTGCATGTGTGAGTGTGTGTGTGTGTGTGTGTGTGTTTGTGTACGTGGAGGTGTGTGTGTGAGGGTTTGAGTGTAAGTTTCTGCTGTTGTTTTTGTCATTGCTTTATGTGTGTGTGTGTGTGTGTGTGTGTGTGTGTGTGTGTGTGTGTGTGTGTGTGTGTGTGTGTGTGTGTGTTCGAGTGTTGAAGTGTAAATTTGTGCTATTTTTTTTTGTCATTGCTTTGTCTCTCTGTGTGTGTGTGCGTGTGTGTGTGTGTGTTTGTATGTATTTGTGCGAGTGCCTGCCTAGGCGCCTGTGTGTGCGTGCGTGCGGGTATAATTGTGCATCTGTTCCTTCATACGTTTGTTTGCGTGCGCGCGCGCGCGCGTGTGTGTGTGTGTGTATGTGTGTGTGTGTGTGTGTGTGTGTGTGTGTGTGTGTGCATGTGTGTGTGTGAGTGTGTTTGTGTGTGTGTGTGTGTGTGTGTGTGTGTGTGTGTGCGCGTGCGTGCGTGCATGTGTAGTTGTGCGTCTGTTTATTCATTCGTTTGTTTGCGTGCACGCGCGCACATGTGTATGGGGGGGGGGGGGGAAGGTGTGTGTGCGTGCGTGTGCGTATGTGTGTATGTGTTTGTATGTATTTTTGCGAGTGCCTGCCTGCCTGTTTGTGCGTGCGTGTATAATTGTGAGTTTGTTTGCGTGCGCGTGCGTGCGTGTGTGTGTGTGTGTGTGTGTGCGTGCGTGTGTGAGTGCATGTGTGTGTGTGTGTGTGTGTGTGCGTGTGCTCGATGGTATGTGTGTGTGTGTGTGTGCACCCCCATCCCCCCTTACCACACACTATTATGAGCTGAGTATTTGTCACTCGATATTTTATTGATGTTCTTACGTTTTATGTTGTTTATTATGATTCACTACACCCGAGTTTCTCGTAATTGAGATAACACAGTGTTCTATGTCTATATCTATGTCTAACACACATGCACACACGCGCGTAGGCTAAAGAAATCCAACCTTGACTTTCAACTTTATATAAACATACATCCTGTTCACAATTAACGAGGACAAACAAAATTTACAAATACCAAAGTACAACAATTTATCTTTTGTAAAAATTCGGACACACATTTTCCCAATTAATATGAAAGTCACTGAACTTATCTTCTTTTCACTACACCTTATATCTTGATTCCCCAAACACTGATTGATTTCTGCCTTTTCAAATTTACCAGTAACCCAAACGTTCGCTCTAACCGTTTGTATGGCCATGTTGGGTTTGATGCGTGCATGCCTGGTTTTCTCCTGTAGATGGGTGTCGGCACAGAAGGTCTGCCCGCTGTCCTCAGCCAACATGCTCCGTCTTCATGGCAGCTCAAATTTTTTATCGAGGTTCTCTCCTCTAGATCCGCCGTGTTTCGCCTAGGGGCTTGCGCTGCCTAGTTGATAGGGTCACCTCGTAGAGGATGTGGTCATAGACCACGCACGGTCGGTCTTGGGATAGGGAAACGTTATGCTAGTCCGGAGGGATTACGCCACAATGGCCACCTCGCGAAGACCCAGGGTCCTAGACTAGGGAGGTCCAAGGGGGAGCACCGGGAGGGCTACCCCTCTACCCGCACCTCCAACACAATCCCTTCCCCTGGTAGCTTCATCCCCAAGGAGGAAACAGAGCTACCTGCAACACCCCGTTCGCTCTAACCAACCTATTTTGTCCAAAACAGTTTTACCGATACACAATCATTAAAAAAAAAGGAGGCTTAACATAACCGACTTCGCTACCACATAAACAAAAAATGTTTTATTCTCCCCAACATTCTGGTCAACAAAATCATTTGGCAAAAAAAAAAAATAGTCTGTTTACAGTATCCCGACCGACCCTATTTTTTCGCGCGACCCTAGACTTTTTTATGGCATTTGGGAACAAAATAAAAAATAAAATAAAATAAAAAAATCTTTGTTTTTTGGCAAAATAACTTAAAATAAAGTAGATGTGTACTGCCGGGCAGTACATACCCCAAGCGAAGTCGTCCATCTGTGTGTACATGATTCTCTCTCTCTCTCTCTCTCTCTCTCTCTCTCTCTCTCTCTCTCTGTCTTAAAATGTGTCATCGATGACGTGTTTTCATACTTGCTAATGCGGCAGGCTAATCATGACGTCAAATTGAAACTTCTTGAAGTCTCTCAGAAAGGGACATGAAAACCATGTGGGGGTTACTGGTTTGGGCTGAAAAAAAACCCAACTCCACCTAAAATTCAAGCGCCTATGGGGCTGAATTATGCAGCATAAATTGTGAAACATCAGGATATCTCACACTTTCAATTCTGCCATCATGTCAAATCTGACAACAAACCTACCCACAAAATGTCATAAATATCGGTGTAGAATTGAGACTTAACGGTTTTTAACTGCCAAAAATAAGTTTTTTTGACTGGAATAGTTTGTCTTGAAATTCAGTTTGGGACAACGGACCCACCCACTAAATTTCATAAAGATAGGTGAAAATTTAAATGTAACGGTTTTTAACTGCCAAAATTATGTTTTTCTTCTGGAAAAGTATGGAGTGAAAATCAGTTGGGGACAACGAACCTACCCACAAAATTTCATAAATATCGATGAAGAATTGAGATTTAACGGTTTTTAACTGCCAAAAATAAGGTTTTTTGTCTGGAAAAGTATGTCTTAAAATTCAGTTTGGGACAACGGACCCACCCACTAAATTTCATAAAGATAGGTGAAGAATTGAAATTTAACGTTTTTTAACTGCCAAAATTATGTCTTTCTTCTGGAAAAGTATAGAGTGAAAATCAGTTGGGGACAACGAACCTACCCACAAAATTTCATAAATATCGGTGAAGAATTGAAATTTAACGGTTTTTAACTGCCAAAATTATGTTTTTCTTCTGGAAAAGTATGGAGTGAAAATAAGTTGGGGACAACAAACCTACCTTTAAAATTTCATAAGAATCAGTGAAGAAATAGGATTTAACGATTTTTTAACAGCCTTGACACTGAACATTTGATAAATCATTGGTGATGTCATCATAACCCAGTCGTTGTAGTTGTCGTCGTAGTTGTTGGTGTTGTTGTTGTCATGTTCGTTGTCGTGATTGTTGTTGTTCTCGTGTTGTTGTTGTTGTTGTTGTTGTTGTTGTTGTCGTCGTCGTCGTCGATGTCATTTGTTGTTGTTGTTGTTATCGTCGTCGTCGTCGTCATCGTCGTCGTTGTCAGAGGTTATTTCTAAAGATTTCATTGATAGTCTTTGTTCTCGTCACCAAGACTTGCTAAGAACAAGCTTGGAACAGCAAGAGTTCCAAGAACAAGATTAGAACAACTCATTACATCATTACCAGTACGTCATTTGTATTTAGAACACACTTTAGAAAAAAACTCTTCAGCTACAAACCAGTCACCCTCACATGTCGGAGGTGTTTGTCTAAACCACTTACTGAAATGTTTTGAGGTTTAATGACCATACACATGTTGAACCGGTGAGTGTCTTCCGCTGCTTAATTCGCAAATAACTATTTTATTAAAGTCCGCTTGAAACGCTCAAAGATGAAATTCCATGTTAAAAAGTGACAAAAGTTTCACATTTTCCCGTTGTAACAGCTTCCGATGATATTATATGAAAATTCTGATCCTCTGAGAGGATTCCCCGAAACAAAATCAGTTTGTACGCCTAATTTTAATAGAATTGTCCAAACAGTGTCGCTAATATTGTGCTAAAAGATGAATTCTAGAACAATGTTCACAGACAGACACCACTTGGCAAAAAAAATTTCAGTGCTGGGAGATGAAAAAAAAAACTACCTCGCTACGCGCGGGCTCCGCCCGCGCTCCGCTTGGAATATGTTTTTTTGGAGAAAAAAAATAATTACAAAAAAAATCCCGACCTACCGACCCTATTTTTTTTTTGCCTATGTTACCGTAAACAGGCTATTTTTTGTGTGTGTGCCTTACAGTCATTCAATTTCAAGACAATCATCACAGCTTTGAACCGACCCTTTCGTTCAACCAGGCAGAAGCAACAACTATAGTAAAAGCTACAGCGCGATCAACGTTCGCCCATTTACGAACTCGCGATGAGATTTGTTTCCTCTGGTCACCAAGCCTACCGTTTACAAACGCATGCGCACTAATTGGGATTCCCCCAATTTCCTCGACCTTGACCTCAGAACTCTCGAAGCCACTACTTCGGCTTTCAATTTAGCTCTTGCATACCGAGTAGCTGGCAACTTTGCTTCCGAAGTTCCCACTTTCAATGTTAATTTGCAGGGTCTCTCACTTGACATCATTATACGACGATATCGCTTCTTAAGGGTCCTTACCCATCCAAAAGAAACCTCCAACGCATACTACAATTGCAGGACATTCCTGTTTTTAAGGCAGCTCATTGGGAAATGAGCTCAGACAGAATATCGAAGACGTGAAATGCGTCAATCGAGCAACTGTCGTAACTTGGCTACAATGAGACGGTCGGCTACCTTGCACCATAAACACGAACTGTGACATTCTTGTTTAATTTAGGTGAAATGCTTGAAACAGAGTGGCTCAAAAGCGACAGTTCGATCAGTTACTAACCGAAAAAAACGAGCTCGAGTCATTCGGCGAAGGTGGCGAGCTTTCAAACCATCACGACTGAATAACTCATAATTATTACATCTTTTCATCAAGCATTTTTCACACGAGTAGCATGGTGCAGTGGTTACGGATTCGGAAATTCGATCCGCCGCTCTGGGTTCAAGTGCCGCTGGGAGCAATTTTTTTAATTATTATTTTTGATTAGAAACATAAACGAGTACTTACCTGTAAGTCGAAGTTTGTGTAGAATTCCATGATGTAGTTTACAGGAACGGAGGGATATGTGAGATGCGCATGACCGGAAACAACCATATTTTACAGACTAGATCATCTATACATAGACGGGATTACATCTCAATAGCAAAACACCATAACAATGTTTACCAAGGGTGGGTAAAAACAGAGGGTGGGCACATATCCCTCCGTTCCTGTAAACTACATCATGGAATTCTACACAAACTTCGACTTACAGGTAAGTACTCGTTTATGTTTCTAATTCCATTTCTCGTAGTTTCCAGAAACTGCGAGATCTGTGAGATTTTAAAGTTGGCTGTTTTGCTATTGACTATACTCATTCGTACATATTTCTGACACTTCACACTGTGAATTTATGTTCGCCTTGCGTGATTTGATGTTTATTTAACATTTGCAAAGCATCAAACATCGGTCAAAAGTTTTTGACCGTCAATAAAGAAGAAAAAATATCAACATAATACTGATTGTACTGACTTTGTGTATTAATTTCAAAAAACAAAATTCGCTCCTGCGAAGTTTCAATACTCATACATTTTCACACACAAAATTAACCACAACTTGAATAATGAACTTATCCAACTCCAGATGAGTCTGACTTGACTCTTCTATATATATATACGACTTGTGTCTGTCTGTGTGTCTGTGTGTGTGTGTGTCTGTGTATCTGTGTCTTCGCGATGCACGGCCAAAGTTCTCGATGGATCTGCTTCAAATTTGGTGGGCTTATTCAGAGAGACCCCGGACACAACCTCATCGATGAGATATTTCAACACGTGCTCTCAGCGCGCAGCGCTGAACCGATTTTGGTTCCACCTCAGCTATTTTGGTTCCACCTCAGCTACCCGGGCCCCCATACCGACACACCAAAGCCAAAGTTCTCGGTGGATCTTTTTCAAATTTGGACACCGTATTCAGCTACACCCCGGACACAATATCATCGATGAGATATTTCAACACGTGCTCTCAGCGCGCAGCGCTGAACCGATTTTGGTTTTTGTGTTCATTTCACCATTATAAGTAACTCTTCCTTATCTTCTCATCTTCTCCAGGTTTTCAGCGTTTATAGACAATATATGCATTGTACCAACTGTTAGATTCCTGTCTGATCACTCCCTGATTACACTTCAGGCGTTTTCTTTTACATACTTTAGAATACTGGTTTGGTCCATTCTACTCGACTTGTCAGCATTTTGCTTCTGCTGTCATTGACTGACCGAAGTGAGGATGTTTTTTCAATGCAATCTTTCAGACAAGCAACAACACAAATTTGTTCATCTTCATTTTTTGAAAATTCCAGCGGCTGTTGAAAATGTCCTGGCTTTGTGTGTCTTAATTTTTCTTCTATGAAGATGGTAATTCCTTTTTTATGAAAAGAAATTGCTCCCAACTTTATGAGATGAATAGTTTGCACTCTTTGAGCTGAAGCAATTAAAAGTAAAGCACACAACTTCATAGTCAAATCTTTCAGGGAAAGACTTTTGTTATTTTCCTGATTTCTAAAGTATGTCAGAAGAATATCTACATCCCAGGTCTGCTTGTAACGGGGAATAGGAGTTCTTTCTTCAAATACACCTTTCATGAACCTGACAACTTTTGAATGACTTCCTACTGGTCTGTCATCATCAGTTATTATAATCGCAGAAACTGCACTTCTTGCCGTGTTCATAGCACTGTACCCAAGTCCAGACTTGTACAGTTGAGTTAAGAACTCCAGAACAGTTTTCACAGATGCTCGAAAAGGATCTTGCTTCCGTTCAACACAAAACAGTTTCCACCTGGTAAGGTATGAGGAATATTGTTTCTTCGTTGCAAGTGTCTGCAGAAAATCACTGTGCTTCCAAGGCTTCCCTGAGCATTGGACCGCCAACAGCTGAAGCTTCCTGTGTAGAGGGTGTGGCTGACTGGTGTGGGGCTGCAACAGGACCTTCTTTCCTCGAGGTAGCAAAAGAGGAGGTTGACTCGTCAAACGTAGCATCTGTGGAAACCAAACTGCTGTTGGCCAGTGGGGAACCACCAGAATACCGTCTGCTTGATCTCTCTCGATCTTCGCCAGGACTCGTTGTATCATACTGAAGGGCGGAAATGCACAAATGAACCATTTGTTCCAGTTTATGGTAAACGCATCAATTGCAATTGCCTCTGGATCTGGTTGCCAAGCAACATACGGTTTCAACTGATAATTCAGCCTTGAAGCAAACAAATCAATCTCTGGTTTTTCACATTTTTCAAAAATTTTCTGGAATATGTTTGCTTCTAGCTTCCACTCTGTTGAGTCGTTAAATGTTCTTGAATGTAAATCTGCTTTTACATTTAATTTTCCAGGTATATGGGCTACTGTGATCCACACATCTTTGTCTCTGCACCACATCCAAATTCGATTTGCAACAGCATTGCACTCTTTAGACTGAGAGCCTCCCATACTTTTGATATATGCCACAGCACAAGTGTTATCAGTGAGGATTTTAATATGTTTGCCACTTACATCCTCTTTAAAACTGATAAGTGATGACTTGGTGCAAAGTGCATATACTCAAAGCAAAGCAATGCTAAAAACGGTCATGGACGCAGTTGCACTGATTTTGAAAACGGTACATGAACTTTCAGTAGATCGGAGATCTAGAATTGTCAATGCTCAAAACGTCAACAAGAAATACCGCAAACTCAATTCAAATGTCATTCCAATCACAGATCTCCTCTTCGGCAATGAGTTAAAGGCATCTCTAGCAGCCATTGATTCAGCTTCAAAACTTGGTAATGATTTCACACAGTCGGTCAGAGGCAGAAAATTCTTTCCGGCGTCAAAAAACGGGTACAGAGAAAACTGGAAGAGCAGAGGAAGAGGTCAAAGCTGGCCCCGAAACAGGCCAATGCGAGGTCGTGGTCACTACAGGGGCCGGGGGCCAGGACAACAGAGATCAACATATCAGGTGTAAATACTCACCTTGAAGAAAACACTCAGGTAAGCATTAAAAAAGAAATAGAATTTCAAGCAGGTAGACTGAAACATTTTCTTTGTGAGTGGAAAAAGCTGACGTCAGATACATTCATTCTGAGTATGATTCAAGGAGTTCAGATTCCTTTAGAGGAAATTCCAAAACAATACTCTAAACCACAAAACCAGGTTCAGGGAAATTTATTGAAAGAAACAGACAAGGAAATAGAAAAACTCCTAAAATTGGGAGTAATTGAAAAGTAGCATCAAGAAAAAGAACAGATTCTTTCACCTATATTCCTTGTTCCAAAACCAGATGGTACACATAGAGTTATTCTCAATTTGAAGAAGTTCAATGAGAACGTTTCTTACGAACATTTCAAAATGGAAAATTTAAATTCTGCAACGGAAATGATGAAAAAAGGGTGCTACATGGCATCAGTCGACTTGAGATTGCAATATATTTCAGCTGGCCAATGATCGAAAGTGCACTGCTTCAGATCTGCTCTCATTGCTTTACTTATCATTGCAAGGCTCAGAACAATTCATGGAAGCAGTGAGCTGTTTTATGCTATGACATAACTGAACCCAAGGGACCTGGATACCATTTTGTTTTAAGGGACATCGCTTTGATGGTTTTATGTTATGTGCAGATTGCTCATTGTGATAATAAATTATTTGGGTGGCTGCTTCATCCGAGTCACGTTTTGTTACATGTTACTGTGATTATGTGTGGATTGATGCTTCCTCCTTTTTAGTCACTTTTCTTCCACTGATCATACCGTGATTGAAGTTGCATTGCTGCTCTCACCTTTGATTCCCGTTTCAGTCGTTCATTTTTCTGTATATGAGTGGATTGGGGTAATTAATAATAATAATAATAATAATGCAAACTTTTATAGCGCTATTCTAGAAAAATGTCTACTCTTAGCGCTTTACAATACATACATCGACCAAGCATACTATACACGCACAGGCAAAGAAACCGACCAAACATAACCAACAAACTATACATGCACAGGCAAAGAAAACGACCAAACATACAATACACGCACAGGCAAAGATATAACGACCAAACATAAGCAAACATACTATGACCAAACATAACCAACATACTAAACGCGCGCAGGCAAAGAGAACAATCAGCACATGTAATAATTACTGACAACTAATAATGCAGGCATACAGTGACAGTCCAATACACAGCCTAAGCACAAGAACCACAGTAGGCTTCTATATAAAAACGTGTCAACAGTACTATTTACACACACACAAACAGTGCTGACACAAAACGCTGAAAATATATATACACGTTATTTTAGGCACTAGGTAGGGGGTGAGGTGGGGCGGGATGGGGTGGGTGGGGAGATGCTGGAGGGGTCACTTGCGCTGAAAGAGGTGTGTTTTGAGATTTGTCTTGAATGTGAGAGAATCTGCGTGTCTGAGAGGCAGAGGTAATCTATTCCAGGTCACAGGGGCTTGATAGGCGAAGGACCTCTCGCCACATGTCTTTGTTTGCACTGTGGGGAGTCGGAAGAGTCGAGTGTCGGCGGCGGAGCGAAGCTGACGAGAGGGGGTGTAGAGATTGAGGAGTTCTGACAAATATTCTGGGGCAGAACCAGAAACGACGGCAAAAGAAAGAGAGGAGAGTTTGTATTCGATCCTTTTAGTGATAGGCAGCCAGTGTAGAGAGTGAAGAAGGGGTGTGGCGTGTTCATACTTGGAAGATTTGAAGACCAGGCGGGCAGCGTTATTTTGGATCCTTTGAAGTCTATCTAAAAGGTACTTAGGGAGACCGGCCAGAAGAGAATTGCAATAATCTATCTTTGAGAGGACTAAAGAACACACTAACGTTTTGGTTGCATCAGTGGTGAGGTAGTGACGGACTGAACTAATCTTGCGCAGCTCTAGATAGGCGGACTTGCAGATGTTAGAGATGTGTTTTTGGAAAGAGAGAGTTGGATCGAGAGTGACGCCAAGGCTGCGGACAGACGGAGAGAAAGAGATAGGTAGTTCGTTGACAGTGAGAGAGGCAGGAAGAGAAGGGTGATTGAGAAATTTCTTGGGACAGGCCAGCATAACTTCGGTTTTGTCACTATTTAACTGGAGTTTGTTTAAAGACATCCAATCACTGAGGTCCGCAATGCAATCCTGTGTCCGAGATACCAGATCGTCAACTTCAGCAAGAGGGGCAGACTGATGAAGCTGTGTATCATCAGCGAAACTCTCGTGCGACAACGCATGGCGACTGATAACATCGGACACAGGGGAGGCATATAGAACGAAAAATATGGGGCCAAGCACGGACCCTTGCGGGACACCGTACTGGAGAGCTGAAGGTTGAGATTTGATGCCGTTGACACAAACGGTCTGCGTCCGGTTAGTAAGGTACGAACGAACCCAGGAAAGGGCCAGATCATGAACACCAAAGGAGTGCTGAAGCCTGTGGAGCAGAATTTCGTGGTCTATCGTATCAAATGCGCTGGACAAGTCCAGTAGTGTTAGAATGGAGACATGATTTTCGTCAAAGCCAAGAAGGATGTCGTTTACAATCTTCAGAAGTCCTGTCTCAGTACTATGGTTTTTCCTGTATGCAGACTGATGGGTGTTGAGAAGGTGGTTTTGCTCTAGGTGAGTGAGAAGTTGTGAAAGGACAATTTTTTCAGTGATTTTTGAAAGGAATGACAAGTTCGAAACGGGCCTAAAGTTTTTCAAGGAATTCTTGTCAAGTGAAGGTTTTTTGATGAGGGGCCTAACTATTGCAGGTTTGAATTCATCTGGGAATGAGCCGGAAGTCAGAGAGTCGTTGATGACGTGAGTGAGGTATGGAAGAAGGTCATCAATACAATCACACAGCAGAGAGGACGGAATGGGGTCAAGCTCGCACGTTTTCGGACTAGCGCCTAAACACACCTTTTTTACAAACTCGCTGGTGACAGGCTCAAAACGCTGCAGAGCTGGACCACAATACATCCTATCGGCAACCGGTGAAGGCGGGACAACAGCAGAATCAAGCTTCTCGCGAATAAGCGCGATCTTCGCAGTGAAAAAGTCAGCGAACTTCTGGGGAAGCTCATGTACAGAGAACATAGTGGGAAGAGGGGAACAAGTCACCTTGCCTAAGATGTCATTGGTGACACTAAACAGCTGTTTGACTGAGGTGCATGCGAGTATTTTGGATGAGAAGAATGCAGACTTGGCATGGTCGACGATGGCGATGACCCGGTTTCTGGCCGCCTGAAATACTTGCCGGTGCACGGTTAGACCTGTGGCGCGCCACTGACGCTCCGCCCTCCTCCTCTCCCGCTTGGCGTCTTGTAGTTCAGGTCCCACACCGCTATACCACGGGGAGGGGGGACGATTAGAGACCAAACGACGGGTAGAAGGGGCGTGTGTGTCCAGAATGGCACGCAAAACACGAAAGAGCTGTTCGGCGGACGGCAGTGAGGGCAAGTCGGCAAGAAAGTCGGCCTTAAAGGCCTCGACGTCCATAGACGCCAGTCTACGAACTTCCCTGTACACTCTAGGGGAGGGGGGTTTTGCGAAGTCAAGAGTGCACGTGACACAATAGTGATCGGACGAAAGGGACGGTTCAACAGACGTCGACTTAACCAGACCATCTTCTTCCCTGAAAACAACCCAATCAACAATGTGACCACGTACATGGGTGGGCTCTGAAACAGACTGACACAGATCAAACATATTGAGAACGTCAAGCACTTTGGATGTGTAAAAGTGTGATGGAGTGTCAAAGTGATAATTAAAGTCACCAACAATAAGCAGCGAGCCTGGTAGGTTATTTGCATATTCAAGAAAGTCCGGTAACTGTTCCAGAAACTTAGCATCCGTAAACTTGTTCTTCTTGCTTGGCGGGGGTCTGTACACAGTGAGAATGTTAACGACTCTTTGCTGGAAGGAGAGAGTCAGCTGTGCAAGTTCAAAGGTCAGCTGTGCAAGTTCAAATTCAAATGACATAGTATACATTAATCAACATTAGACAATCAATGCCTTCAATCAGCAATTGCAGGCAGGATCAGGACATTTCCCATGGATGAATGCGTTCATATCATTGATTAAATTTGCGCATATTGTGCAAGTGAAACTTTACAACGAAGGGGTTATTTTTTTTCAGTCAATTGAGTATAACAAATATTGTGATAGTTGTTGTGCATGAACTTCAGTTCGTCCACGACCATTCTACAAAGTTTCGAGTCTATTGGTAAAATGGTCGGGCATTTACCTTTTCTCCAAAACTGAGGTGTTACCAAATTGCACATCCGAAATTGTCAATGGCGCGCAAGCTTTCCTGAATAGGTATGGCCTTGAACCCAGCTCTAACTGCTTTCTTCGGGTCACCAATGATCTAGGGGATGAGGCGTGTGTTTGTGCATACTCAAAAAAATACGACTATGGCTGCACCATTGGAACCCCTTTCATGACCGTGCCTAAACATGGCAAAATACGGTATAAAGGAGTTCGTTTGATTTTACGTTGGAACGTTCTTTTATGCGGAGTTCCATTCTACGTTTTCAAAGTCGCACAGACAACTAATCCCCCCCCCCCCCCATGTTCTACAATATGTTTTGGCCCTGTTGATCTGTGATCAACCCTTTTTCTTGTTTTAATTTCTGTTGGTAAATTTCAGTGTAGCGTTAAGCTAAAAAGTGATGATCTTTCATAGAGACCTCATTTGAACTTGCAGAAAGGACTGTGCTCTTAGTTATTAGCGATTCGAAACCTTCAGTCGAGCTTCGAGTTCGACGGATTGACTGTGCAGAGTGATGCCCCTTGACTTGACTCCAAGGACTGTCCCCTGTTTCTTACAGGCGAGAATAGGCGAGATTGGCGAGTGGGGCGAGGAAGTACCGTTTCTTGGGAACATCTTGCCGCGAGTGACGCTAGCCGACGCTAGCCAGCTTTGGGCTTGCTCGCTTGGCGAGAAAACATGGCGGCCACGCAGCTGCCCATCTGATTGGCTGTACATGGTTTTTGAGTCACTTGAGAAAAAGTGACTATGTAATCGGTCAGTGTTAGTCTGTCCGGCCGGCCGGCCGGCCGTCCGCAGACACCACCTTAACGTTGGACTTTTCTCGGAAACTATCAAAGCGATCGGGCTCATATTTTGTTTAGTCGTGACCTCCAATGACCTCTACACTTTAACGATGGTTTCGTTGACCTTTGACCTTTTTCAAGGTCACAGGTCAGCGTCAAAGGAAAAATTAGACATTTTATATCTTTGACAAACTTTTCTCGGAAACTATCAAAGCGATCGGGCTCATATTTTGTTTAGTCGTGACCTCCAATGACCTCTACACTTTAACGATGGTTTCGTTGACCTTTGACCTTTTTCAAGGTCACAGGTCAGCGTCAAAGGAAAAATTAGACATTTTATATCTTTGACAAAGTTCATCGGATGTGATTGAAACTTTGTAGGATTATTCTTTACATCAAAGTATTTACATCTGTAGCCTTTTACGAACGTTATCAGAAAAACAAGGGAGATAACTAGCCTTTTCTGTTCGGCAACACACAACTTAACGTTGGGCTTTTCTCGGAAACTATAAAAGTGACCGGGCTCAAATTTTATGTGAACGTGACTCATTGTGTTGTGAATAGCAATTTCTTCCTGTCCATCTGATGCCTCATATAATATTCAGAACTGCGAAAGTGACTCGATCGAGCGTTTGCTCTTCTTGTTTACCGACCAGTGCAGACGACCTTTTCGGAATCAACCAATGGTGTTTAATTCTTGCGTAGCTAGCCATTAAATCGTTTCATAGACAATCTCGCCTCCTAGCTTCGCGAGCGGCTAGCCGAAAGAATATCTCGCCTGAAAGAAACACGCGACTGGTCTACGGTTAGCACATTTTCAAAATAAATGTTGTATGCATATGTTTCTCGTGTTGTATCTTCACTCATCGGGGATTCTGGAACTAAATATGAACGGTAAGACTGCTCTGAACCCTACACGTATTATATCCCCATCGTTTTTTCGGTCACATTTGCCCAACATGTTAATTTGCTGGGCGGGGTTTATGTCGTCTGCTGGGCTGGGGCAATCGAACCACTGCAGTCTCATTTCAAAAACAAAAATTGCTCGTCACGTTGCATTGAGTCTGCACGCATGAGGCAGGCTGGTAATAAGTCTTATACATGGTAAGAACGTTCTGAACCCTACACGTTTTCGATTCCGATTGTTCTTGCCTTGAAATAATAATTCGGAAACCATTCATTTGCTGAACTGATGCATTCGTATTTCAGTGTAGTCTGCTACATATGACAGAGTCGATCGAGTCAGTCGACTTCCAAATGCTGGTCTGGCTTGGTAGGTTATCAGAATAACACTTGTGTTTTCTGTTAGCCGCTGGGAATTGTATACTAACTCATCATTCGGTAATGTGGATAATAAGCTACATGCCACTAACACGGCATAATTATGAGAAGAATCTTCGCAAGTCGAAACTGAAAAATTAGACACAGCGGGTTCTATTTTTAGATCAGTGGACTTTACTGTGGCACAGGTGCATGGAATCTGTCAGAAAAAAACCTACTTCTGCTTTAAACCGCAGGAAATTTATGGTCATTTGGTAATGTGGAGAATATAAGCTATAAATGTCATTAATTAATTCTGAGGATGAGAGTACAGTCTCGCTTAGGCAAAGGGCGGAAGAATACGCTCTGTGAAAAAGATAGCGCACTCCAAGAGTGCGCTAACAGTTTTAAGCGCATCGCCATTAGCCAATCAACTGGTTCACATCAGTCATGTGACACCAGTACTTACTGACAATAATTTATTATTAATCTGAATTTGAAAGAAAGAACGAGCTCATATTACTGATAATTACAAATGACAGCTTATGTGTCTGATACACTCAAATAAACTGTTTAATATAAATCATCACATCGGAATGGTAGGCCAACTGTCCAAACTGAAACTAACAATAAAATCCGCGAAGTGGCCCTTTGACCTCTTTATCAGTAAACATGCTCTTTTGGGTACACTTTTTTGCGGCTAATTTGAAACTAAACCAATTTGAAAGTGATGGCTAGAGCTTTGTTCAAAACGAACAAAAGTCTTAGGATGCAAGAAAAAAATAGTTATGCTGTACGACTTGCTGAAATTGACAGTCCAGTCTGTTTGTCGGTCTGTCTGTCTTTCTGCATGCCTACTTGCCTGTGTGTGTGTGTGTGTGTGTGTGTGTGTGTGTGTGTGTGTGTGTGTGTGTGTGTGCGCGCGTTTGTGTATGTGTACGTACGAGCGTGTTTGCGCGTGCATGCACGTGCTTGCTTGTGTGTGTGTGTGTGTGTGTGTGTGTGTGTGTGTGTGTGTGTGTGTGTGTGTGTGTGTAAGAGAGAGAGAGAGAGAGAGAGAGAGTGTGTGTGTGTGTGTGTGTGTGTGTGTGTGTGTGTGTGTGTGTGTGTGTCCTTGAATTGTCCTTTCTGGTTTTTACAGAGGTGAGTCACAATATGATATTTGCATTCAGTCTATAGCACCTGGGTTCTCATAAATCAGTAGGTTAGTATGAAGAGACCGCCAAGAGGCCTTGTTTTACTAAACACGTGGACATAAAATATAGTTGTTTTGAAACTGAGCACACGAAGGCGCGTATATGAAACGTTTTCACTGCTTCACTATGTTTGTGT
>NC_090249.1:51185692-51225692 GCF_037325665.1 Littorina saxatilis
ATTTTACTCTAATACTGTAATAGTTTTTTTTAATTGTGTAAAATAATTAAATAATTTTTTTTTTTTTTTAATCCAAGTGATCCGGGTTCGATTCCCGGCATGGGCGGTCAAATTTTTTTATATTTTTTTTTTGTATCTTTTACTCTAATAATTTTTTTAATTGTGTAAAATAAATAAATAATTTTTTTTTTTTTAAATCCACGTGCACAAGACAGAAACTTTCATACTGGGGGAGCGAACCAGTCTGAAGAGTACTCGGGTCAAGCGCCAGCGTTTTTTTCTCTCAGGTGCCAGAAGATTAGTTCCGCATTACTCTCACTTACTCTCGTTGCACATGTCGAATGAATTGAGAGCGCTTACTTCCCTTAGTTTCTCAGATTCCATCGCCACTACAGTACTTTCATCAGCAAAACGATCCACCCGCCACCACTTACTTTCGAGTCGGGTGGGGCCATGATAGAGATGCCAGGTACCTGATGCTGTCTGTGCTGGGAGCGGTCGTATCCGCGGTACTTGATACGGGTGGCGCACTCGGGTACCCACAGCACGGCGAAGTCCTCGTGGACGGTGGGATATACATCCACCCCATTCACGTTCTCATGTTGTGCGGATCCCCACACTGTCTGTGTCTTCGTCACGTTGGACAGGAACTGTGGTCAAAGAGCAAGACGAATACCTGGTTACGGTAATCTGAGCGCAGTTTTGGTTGAATTGCCGACTCTGTACTCAACAAAAGCGAAAAGACCCCCCTCCCCGAAACAAAACAAAATCAAAATAAATAATAGAATAAAACACGCACGCACGCACACACACACACACACACGCACGCACGCACGCACGCACGCACGCACGCACACACACACACACACACACACACACACGCACGCACGCACGCACGCACGCACGCACGCACGCACACACACACACACACACACACACACACACACACACACACACACACATTCACACACACACGTAGCAGAGGCATTTCGGACTTAGTGTACACCTGAGCCTTTGTTAAAATAAAAACAAACGAGGAAAATAAAATAAAACGTCTACAAAATCGAATATTGTCATTTTTATTTATTTCATTGTGAAGGGTCTAGAAAAACGGTTTGGGTCGGGAGGGAAAAAATAACGTCGGTCGGGGAATCGGAAATATATTTTTTTTCTTGGCTTGGAGGCGTATTCAAGAAGTCTCCGATAGTGATTCTATCGGTCAGAGAAACAAAAAGCTCACGATAACCCCCTCGACAAAAATATGAGGAAAGAAACAAACTTGCATCTGTCTCGAATAGCAATTCCAGCTGAAGAGACGATACAAAAAATAACAACCAACCAACCTCGACCAAATATATGCAACAGATAGCTATCAAACCCAGAGGCGCTTGTCGTATGCTAATTAGTCTAATTGTCTTGAATACGCATCCTGTTTATCAGAAAGAAGTTTGTTAGTTTCGTTCATGGGCTGAAACTCCTACGGCTTTTACGTGTATGACCGTTTTTACCCCGCCATTTCGGCAGCCATACGCTGCTTTCGGAGAATCCTCAGAAAGAAGCGACTCACGTTGAAGATCTGGTCGTCGCTGACGCCGAACTTGCGGACCTCAAACTGGTGATGCACCTGCTGACCGCTGTCCGTGACGCCCAGCGAGATGCTGACACTCCGCACGTAATACTGACCCATGTTCAGCTCGTTGGTCGCGAACACCTCCACCGAGCAGAACGATTCAGACGTGGCCGCCGTTCGGTGTTCTGTCCCGTACCTGAACATAGGAAGAAATAAAGCTAAAGGAATCCATGACAAGAAAGACAAACGCAGCCGCCAAAGCGCGCAAAAAAATAGTGCACGCTGTTGAGTGGTATCATTTTTCATTTCATTTTCATTTCATTTCATTTCATTTTCATTTTCATTTCATTTCATTTCATTTTCATTTTTCATTTCATTTCATTTCATTCATTTTCATTTTCATTTCATTTTCATTTTCATTTTCATATTTCATTTTCATTTCATTTTCATTACTTTATTGTCCCATCGCTGGGAAATTCGGGTCGCTTCCTCCCAGTGGAAAGCTAGCAGCAACGGAGTCGCGCTACCCAGGTGTCTGCGTGTTTAGGTGTATTCAGCCACCTGCACTTATGGCAGAATGACCAAGGTCTTTTACGTGCCATTGTGATGACACGGGGGTGGGACATGGCTTCCGTCTCTGGGTCTGCACATAAAGTTGACCCGTGTCCGTCCCGGCCCGAATTCGAACCTGCGACCTTTCGATCACAAGTCCAGTGCTCTACCAACTGAGCTACCGGGCCCCCTAAAAAAAAATTCTAGTTTGTCGTGTCTGATCACATGAAAAGTGTGTGTTCTGTGACGAATCTGGTTGAACATGCGGAAAAAGTGTGTTCTGTGACGAATCTGGTTGAACATAATTATGGACAGAGTGTGTTCTATGACGAATCTGGTTGAACATATGGAAAGAGTGTGTTCTGTGATGAATCTGGTTGAACATATGGAAAGAGTGTGTTCTGTGACGAATTTGGTTGAACATGCGGAAAGAGTGTGTTCTGTGACGAATCTGGTTGAACATGCGGAAAGAGTGTGTCCTGTGACGAATCTGGTTGAACATACGAAAATAGTGTGTTCTGTGACGAATCTGAGCATACGAAAAGAGTGGGTTCTGTGACGATCCTGAACATACAAAAAGAGTGTGTTGTGTGACGAACCTGAACATACAAAAAAAGTGTGTTCTGTGACGAACCTGAACATATGGAAAGAGTGTGTTCTGTGACGAACCAGAACATACGAAAAGAGTGTGTTCTGTGACGAACCGGAACATACGAAAAGAGTGTGTTCTGTGACGAACCGGAACATACGAAAAGAGTGTGTTCTGTGACGAACCTGAACATATGGAAAGAGTGTGTTCTGTGACGAACCTGAACATATGGAAAGAGTGTGTTCTGTGACGAACCTGAACATATGGAAAGAGTGTGTTCTGTGACGAACCTGAACATACGGAAAAATAATACAGGAATGCAGAAATGGTCCACCTCAGATACACGCAGGCAAGCTGAAGGTGTAAGGTAGCACTTACCTGGTGAGACGATAACGGCAGGGCAGGTCGACATCAGTGCGGGATAGGCCGTAACTATGGAGATGTGGATCGGCAGACACCGTACACAGAAGGTTTTCTGCAAAAAACATATTTATTGTAATGAAGCAAGGACACAAAGTTACAGTCACATAACCAGTATGAGATCAAAGCCTACCCCGAAATCGACGTATGGCTGCCCAAACGGTGGGGTAAAAACAAGGTATTGCGAATCTCCCTCCTTTAGCTCCCTTTTACACAGAGAGGCTAAGGACGATCGAGTCTACCTCTGAGAAAAGTGATACACTTTTTTTTCATTTTTTCAAGTGAAACTTTCTGTGAGTTCAAGGAGTGCTGAGACCAGACGTAACACACAACATGGGACTGAACGTGTTACTTTCTGAAATAACGACTGAAATTTGAATATTGGGATCAGACTTTTCCGGAGAAAAAAACCACCCCGCAACTGATGACATTTCTAAGATTCTTCTGTGGATATGTAAACTAATCGACTGTCAAATAATCCCGCACGAACAAGAGTGACATTGAGGATAAATTGTGGAACACAAAACATAGTAACTTTACTGATGGAAAACAATCATTTTGTCCCAACTTTTGAAACTAAATGTCATGCATGACACACATTTTTCAACACAAACAAACATGATATTAAACATGTAAAAGTGATAAAAAATCTGAACATGTTGTTACATCGAAGGTATTGTATCCCTTTAACCCCAGTTTAACCATATGAACACCCCTTAACAATTAACGTGCTAAATTTTGAACTGTGTTGCATCTACTAACCCTACCCCATATCGTTTTCAGTCGCAGTTCAATATTTAAAAAAAAAACTCGTGTAAATCTGGTACGACACAGCAAGCCATGCCTCTATGTACTAACCAACCATCTACGCCCAAAAATCCAACGTGCTGCGCCATCAGAGATTCAAAGACTACCCAGAAGGGCTTGAAGATAGTATGCCTAAGGCGCCATTTTTTTGAAGTTTTCGGACGATATGGACCTTAAAAAGTTCAAGAAACATTCGTTGTACTGTAATTTGGAAACACCTGCAATGATTTGCTCAAAACTGCTCCGAAACTATGCCAAATAATTAAACGAATTTTAATCAGCGAGCGGTTTGTTTCGCCCAAGCTCTCCTGTCAGGAGTCCTGGCTTCCGT
This sequence comes from Littorina saxatilis, assembly GCF_037325665.1. Lineage (NCBI taxonomy): Eukaryota > Metazoa > Mollusca > Gastropoda > Littorinimorpha > Littorinidae > Littorina > Littorina saxatilis. Next base: position 51,189,962 of record NC_090249.1, read on the forward strand.
CCGTCATCATTTCCCTTCGTCATCATTTCCCTTCAACATCATACTTTATTTAGTTTTCATAGATACCCATTCGTCAAAGCAAAATAAAACCGTTGGGTTGAGGAAGTCAAACCTATAGTGTAGCAAACGCTTGCACATTCCGTGCCATACAGGGCTAAAACGCTTCGCATTATATAAAGATACACACTGGCCGTTAGAGAATATCACCGTGTGAAAAGACTACTTAACACAGCATAGATTTGAAAATAGAATGCTCCAACACTAATTCTAAGACCTTCGTCGTGTGTGTTGTTATCTATTCAACACCGAAAACGAACCCTGTAGCTCTCGGCTCAATTTCAAATCTGTATCTCTGGGAACACTCTGGGACGAAAGGTAGGACGAACATTATGACTGGCGCAAAAGGCGTCACAATGAGAATTACAGTCTGGAATGTCAACTCAAAACACAACCGTTTTTAATTTGAGTAACAGAGCGCTCAAACGTTTATTTTATAAGGTATTCCTGGTGTGTGATCACATAATTACAACCCCGACCTAAAATGTATAGCTCTTGGGGCGATTGTTTGCTAGATATTATCACTTTAAGTACAAAGCATTTTAATGGGGCTGCATAATTTGAAGCTACAGAGCACAAATAGCCAATTTTATAAGAATGAAAATAAAAGTAAAGAAATAAATAACAATGAAATCAAAAATCAACAAGTCGCGTAAGGCGAAAATACAATATTTAGTCAAGTAGCTGCCATTTTTCAGCAATCGTCAGTCCACCGCTCATGGCAAAGGCAGTGAAATTGACAAGAAGAGCGGGGTAGTAGTTGCGCTAAGAAGGATAGCACGCTTTTCTGTACCTCTCTTTGTTTTAACTTTCTGAGCGTGTTTTTAATCCAAACATATCATATCTATATGTTTTTGGAATCAGGAACCGACAAGGAATAAGATGAAAGTGTTTTTAAATTGATTTGGACAATTTAATTTTGATAATAATTTTTATATATTTAATTTTCAGAGCTTGTTTTTAATCCGAATATAACATATTTATATGTTTTTGGAATCAGCAAATGATGGAGAATAAGATAAACGTAAATTTGGATCGTTTTATAAATTTTTATTTTTTTTTACAATTTTCCGATTTTTAATGACCAAAGTCATTAATTAATTTTGAAGCCACCAAGCTGAAATGCAATACCGAACCCCGGGCTTCGTCGAAGATTACTTGACCAAAATTTGAACCAATTTGGTTGAAAAATGAGGGCGTGACAGTGCCGCCTCAACTTTCACGAAAAGCCGGATATGACGTCATCAAAGACATTTATCAAAAAAATGAAAAAAACGTTCGGGGATTTCATACCCAGGAGCTCTCATGTCAAATTTCATAAAGATCGGTCCAGTAGTTTAGTCTGAATCGCTCTACACACACACACACACGCACACACACGCACGCACACACACACACACGCACGCACGCACATACACCACGACCCTCGTTTCGATTCCCCCTCGATGTTAAAATATTTAGTCAAAACTTGACTAAATATAAAAAGGAACCACCAGACGAGGGAGGGAAGACTACTGTTACTGAAAACCCGGGATCAACGATAGTTTTGAGGTACTGCGACCAGATTTGACCTTTCCCGTTGTCCACGCATTCTATTTCCCCGTTGCCCTTCTGGCCGGGCGGACAGACGCACTCCTTGTCCACGCAGTCTATGCCGGTCAGACAGCGGCGGCCGATCTTGGTGCACGACACGCCGGAATCTGCCACAAAATGCAAACAGAGATTAGACGATGTTCGGAAACAACTCTGTCGGGTTTGTATGAATTGTGAAAGAGTGAATATCCTTGCTTTTAGTGGGACAAATAAATCCACACGTGCTCCTTGTCCCTTGTCCACGTGTTTCAGACTGGCAAGGCTATTTTTCTAGAGAGAGAGAGAGAGAGAGAGAGAGAGAGAGAGAGAGAGAGAGAGTGATAGAGAGAGAGAGAGAGAGTTGATATGTGTGTGTGTGTGTGTGTGTGTGTGTGTGTTCCTGAATTAATGTCCCTATGTCTCTATGCTTTATGGCTGTCTCTCGTTCGCTGTGATTGAATTTGTGTGTGTGAAGTTCCTGGAGAAACAAAATAAATCCCATTAAAAACTTGAGACCCGTACTGTGTACACATATATCCATTCGCTTGTGGTTAGTCACGATGTAAATCGTAGTTTTTGTGTGTGTCAGTATAGTTAAAATGACGGTACCATACATACAAAGACTGCACCAGATTTTCTAAGCCTCCTTTGGCAACCGTACTCTGATTAAAGGGAGGCAATGCAGTACGCCAGAAAGCGGAAGGTCATCTAAGGCAGACATAAGTAACTTCCCTTGCAGTTCTGCTGCCTACAACGGTAACAAGTGCTAACTGGACCGCAGGAGCTATTATGAATGCGCCGTTCGATCGAAGTATCCTACTTTTAAATGCTACCGTAAGGATAAAGGAGCACGATTCTTTTATCGACTGACTGGATACATGCTCCCGTGACTAGACTAAAGGTAGGAAGTTAAGGTCAGTGACAGACAGACAGACAAACAGACAGACAGAAGTAACATTAAGAAAGAAAGGTAATTTGCCCAAAGCAGCGATTAAGCTAGTAACAACACAAAACAGATCATAAAAGCAATTTGAATCTTCTTTAAAATCAGTGCACCCGATGCTTCATGTGTCTATTGTATCTATTGGGTCTTAATGAATCTATTGGGTCTTAATGGGTCTATTGGATCGATTGGGTCTTAATGTGTATATTCGGTCTTAATGGGTCTTAATGGGTCTATTGGATCTTACTGGGTCTATTGGATCTATTGAGCCTTAATGTGTATATTATCTATTGGGTCTTAATGGGTCTATTGGACTTACTGTCAGTGACAGATTATCGGTCATTCCGTATTCTAATGCTTCAATGAGTGATGCGCATTTTAAAGAAAAACATCACGCTCATAATTCAAATGTTGATACCAATTAAGAGGACAGCGAAAGAAACCATGCATTGAGAGAGTAAGAGAGCCGGACGAAAGAGAGACGGAACGAAGAGACTAGACTGATAGAGACAGAAAAAAGACAGAGAGGCAGAAAGGCTCTGTAGTATTGTCATTATGGGGGCCAGGAGGCCCCCATTCTATACGAATAGTTTCGAGGTTGACCATGGGCAGCGCCATTTTGTTGTGAAATACGTCATCAGTTTGTGTACATCCGTCACCCTATGAGAGGGGTGAAGGCAACATTGTTCATCAGTAGAAAGTTGTGAAATCCGTCACCCCTATGGGAGGGTGAAGGCAAAATTGGTCATCACTGAGTTTGTGTAACACAGGACGTTGTGAAATACGTCACTCTACGGGAGGGGTGACAGCAATTGTTCAACAAAAACATCATAGGCCGAACTGTGCAGGGTTAACCGCAACAAACTCAAACCATTCATACTACTCTGCATTTGAGTGACTTATATACCAACATTTTTATGTCTTATTTTCAGCACAGGTGTAGGAAAAATCATGAACCAAAATGTTATTTATTTTCTAATTTAACATTTGTTTTACAAATTTGACCATGGTCTTTCAAACATACAGTGACATTAAACATTGTTATGTTAAAAAAAAAAAGAAGAAAAAGAAAAGCTTTTGTGCACAAATCAGAAAATACATTGTACATTTTACCTACAGGCCAAACAAGAGATCCAAGCAAGTTGCACTGATCTAAAAATATATTTTTAGATCAATGGCAAGTTGTCAAAAACAGGCGCTTGCATTTGGATGTGTCCAGTGATAGTAGGTTTGGTTGTGATCAATCAGAATAATGTAGGAATAAAAATGTATGACAGTTTGGTATGATGACATGTAATTCACATATGCTGAAATATAAAATCATACATCATATAATATTAATATGGCTGTTGCCAAGACCATGATCCCCAAGAAAGGTTTAATGTTATGTAAATCAAAATACCAAAATCAAGCACCTATTAATCTGGTCTACGGCGCGGGAAGATTGAGGCCTTCGTAAACGTTCAACGTTGGCCAATAATGATTTTAACAATGTTGTGTCGTTTTGTATTATGTTGTATTTTGTTGATCAATTGATAAATATGTCTTCCCAACATATTACAAATCAAACAGAAATAAAGTCTTAGAGAACTACAATAATTATTGTTGCCGTCAAAACCTTGCAAGGCCTCAACCGTTCTCACGAGATCAGTTACATTTTCTCTCTCTCTCTCTCTCTCTCTCTCTCTCTCTCTCTCTCTCTCTCTCTCTCTCTCTCTCTCTCTCTCTCTCTCTGTATGTATGTCTTTGTCTGTGTCTCCCTCTGAGTCTCTCCGCTTCTGTCTTTCTATGTCTGTCTCTGTCTATGTGTGTGTGTGTGTGTGTGTGTGTGTGTGTGTCTCTCTCTCTCTCTCTCTCTCTCTCTCTCGCGCGCGCTCTCGCTTTCTCTCTCTCTCATCTGACTCTTGGCACACAGGTCAAAGCAGAGGTTAACTTGAGTGCACGTGTACCTAGGAGGGGGGTGATTTCTTGAATTAGCTGAGGGCGGAAGGAAATCGCTCACCTTCCACGTCCAAAACGTAGTGATATTGACACGCCAGATTAGTGCGGTAGCGTATTGTGCTAAGCAGGAAAGCGCGCTTTTCTGCCGGTATTCTTGTTAACTTCGCAATTTCCGGAAAACATCCACTTTCACTTTGAGACTGTTGTGTTTACATTCGACACTATCAAAACCACTTTGCAATACTGAAATAATTTTTTCTGTGTTCGAAAGCTACAGCCAATCGTTATTATGTCCCCTTAGGTACAGTTTTATAACATTATTGGCACATGTAAACAATAGGAATTAATTAATGAACGCTACGAAAAGGGCAGCCTTTAACCTCCCTGTTGTCACTCAGCATTTTTATTTTTTTATTCTCATCCACACTTTCAGCACTTCCCCCACCCGCCCTCCCTATCTCAGATGTAATTTGTAAATGACGTTTTCAGCCTTCAATCCACTATTTAACATAGTAAGTCAAGCTTTTCAAACCTTATTAATAATTGCTTTGATGTTTTGCTGATGTTCAGTTTATTATTTAATAAAGATCTCATGGTTCAAAATTTCATATTGTTTTTTTCAAAAGCGTGCGTGTGTTTCATTTTAAACTAACATCAATGATGTGAACTCCATTATTACTGTCACATCTGTTTTACAAATTACACCCATAATCCAAACCAACGCGCAAACACACACACACACCACAACTACACACATAATATTATGTACTCGTTACCATTAGCCAACGCTCGTCACAACACTGTCAGTCTCAAGTCTAAATAATAATAGTATAAATCATAACTAATTTTCTTCACATCATCATAGACATAATGTTGCTTCACATGTTCTTTGTACAATCGTTGGTTTTCACAATAAATATTGCATTACTGTAATTGTCTTCTTTTTCTTTAACAATATCTTTCCCAAAAACAAAACTCAAAGACCACACAAGCTATTGCAACCTACTCCTATCTCTGGTCTCTCTTCCTGGGTACAATGGTACCTAAGACTTACATTCAAATGCTTACATTTCCATGCTACCCACATTGTCAAAATACCAATAATTATTCAAAACAAATGTTAACTACTACCTAACTTCATTTCAGACCCACACCCATTATTATACACACATTTCACATTTAAACCATTAGTCGGCCCCCTGTCGATATTTATCGACTAAGTTCCTTGTTGAGTGCTGTCAGTAGTGGTGATGGAAGGCAAAGGGAAGAAGGCGGTCACACTGTTCGTACACAGCACTAACACGACGACGTGGAATGGCAGCCTTCTGTCCACTGCAAAATCAATTACTCAGTCAATGTATCAATAAATCAGCCAGCCATCCAGCCAGCTAGCCAACTAGCAAGTCAGGTAATCGCTCCATCCATCCCTCAGGACATCCATCCATCCCTCTGGGGATCCATCCATCTATCCATCCATCCATCCATCCCTCTGGGGATCCATCCATTGTCAGTACTTTCCAATTTACAGTAGTTTGATTTGCTATTTTATCGATGTTTTGCGAAGCGATGTGTATCACCAAGCAGACAAAACTTGGGGAGACCTTATGTGCTTTTTAAAGAGAAGAGCTTCCAAGGGTCGCAACTCTGAATGCTCCAAGCCGGTTGACAGTTGCCTTCCTTCGCGGTTTTTTTTCTCAGAAAAAGCAACATGCCGCCGAAACAAAACTTGGTGCCAGAAGCGTTTGTACTTCAAATCTCTGCCCTCACCAGCGGCTAGTACCACTAAAACTGAGCTCCCTCTGGCCTCTGAGCAACCAGAGCCAGATCAAACCGTCGCTCTATAAAAAGTGAAACTTCGGCGCCGAAGAGAGACGTTACCCCCTAGGCCCCCACCCCCGCGCGTGGGTCCGTTTCAAGCTGGCCGACTTCATTCCCGTGTTCATTATGTTATTTGTTCTGTTACCCTTGTGACAAGAAACTAGCCAAGTTTAATTAAATTTACGTTTTGCTGCGAAAAAAAAAGTCCTATTGATTTATTTTTGTTCAGGACCAAATGTCCTATCACTTTTGCATTGTCCAGGACATTTGTCCTATGCTACCTCTCATGGATGTGAGCCCCTGTAAAAGGCATTGTGTATTTTTTCGAAAATCTATTCATGAAAACATTCCAACTCACCACAGCAAGCTGTCATGGTGTTAGTTTAGTGGCCAGCTGGAGGGACGGTCTTTTCAAAAGTGCAATCTCTGACGTCAAAAGCGATCTATGAATTGTTATAGTGTTACGTATCAATTCTCAAAATTCCTTCAGAGGAAACACTAACGTGTTGTGTCAATGAATTTGTAATTACGCAAAATTACTTTTGAGGTATTAGCCACAATGCGGTTGGACACGATATATTGGATACAGGATATACACACGTGTGAGAATAAGGTTTAGTTATGACATAGGTTGTCTCTCTCACGTCTGAAGGATAAAGACCTAGTTCACGCGAGAAGCCAATACATACTTGAAACGTACCTGAGCGTGACTGGGGGCCTGGATGGTGAGTCCGGGCTGTTGTTTCTGGCGCCTTGACTTGCGGTCAAAGGCTCTGAACTTGATGCTCGTTCCGCAGGCAGGGATGTCCAGGGTGGCAAAGTTGTTGACCTCGTCGAAGCTCGGGACGATGGGCACGCCGTCCGGCTGGTCATTGGACCTGGTCCAGATGCTGTCGCGGTCGGTCGTGCCATCTTGGAACTATCAAACGTGCATGAATAGACGATAATTGTTACACACACACACACACACACACACACACACACACACACACACACACACACACACACATACCCACACACACACACACACAAACACACACGCATACACACTATTTCGACATTTTGTATCCCAACTTAAAAATTCATGCCCGTATATTTTCATGTAAACTTTTACGCCGTTATTAAAGGCGTTTTACATGGCTATCGAGGAACATTTACGACAGATTTCTTTTGCAGGGATCTCGTCACCGCAACTCAAATACGGGTACCCATCAAAACAACCCGACTAAAAGGTATCAATTTTAAAAAATCGATACAATTCAGAATGGCCACAACCCCGGCAACTTTAGTCCAATTAATGATCTATTCAGAACAGATGATTTTATTGGCTACCTTGCGTGTTGCCTGTGTTACGTCATTCATACTGGGTTGATGTTTTTGTGTCAATTTTAAACTTTCAGGGTCCTATTCCTACATTCGAGTTGTACTTTAGGTAGAAGTTGTAAACATTACTAGCAGTTTTGGCGATGTTATGTAATCTTCTCAAAATATATATTTGGTCAACAGGGAAAGTTGTTACAAGTAGACCTCTTGTGAAACGAGGGGTTCGAACACACGCCGGTAGGAATTAAACGTTTTCAAAGCTGGCGCGCTACTTATTGAGCTATCTCCCCCTTCCCCTTCCATACCCCCGCCCCCCCCCCCCCCCCCTCCTTACCCAACGACGACGAAACCGACGACGATAAGGATGATGATCTTGATCAAAGATGATGCTGAGGACGACGACGATGATGATGATCATGATTAATGATGATGCTGAGGACGACGATGATATAATGATGATGATGATGATCTCAAACAGAATGAGGCAGAGCGATGTTAAGATATCAAATAACCAAAGGGAAGTAATCGATCCACTGTGAAACATTGCGTCATACAATATGACACAGTGGAGGTTCTGAACTTCACTAGCAATTCTTTTTGTGGCACAATGGATAACGACTTTTAGTAGACTGACGTCTTATCTCGTCAGAAAAAGATATTCAGATTTACTGCAAACATCAGTCCTTTAACAAATTGTTGACGATCTTAATCTTATTAGGCATAGCGCCATTTTCAAATCTGAGAAACAAAGGGACGTAAGAGCTTTTATATGTTGATGAATTCAAATGCGAAGCTTTTTGTGTGTACAATAGAAACATGTTGGTGAGATAAACACTGCCCTTTGAAGGTGAAACATGGTCACTGTGAAATAATGATCGGTTCTCACGTTAATTTGCTGTGAAATAAGCCGGCCTCCGTCAGAAAGATAGCACCGTAGTGGTATTGTCCGTTTGTCTTTCTCTTTCGTGTGCACCGGGTGATCTCTCAAATATCACTACACGCACATGCGCAATGAAGCATGCTACTTTAAGCCAATAAGAAAGCCTCACACATAATTTGTTGAAGAAACTCTTCTGAACTGGACTTCAGGCGATTTTTTTCTCTCAGAAACTCGACTTAAGTAGAGTTTCTATACTGTACGTCAGTAGAGTTTCCCCAAAACTCGACTTAAATAAAGAAAGCATCAAACGGCGCGTCATAGTTACTCGTGTGAAGTCCGAGTTTGGCTTTGCGACACTGAAAATACGGACTCAGTCCCGGCAGCGCATTTGCGATTCCTAAACGCCCCACTGAACGACTGACGTCACATGTCGCTTCGGTCTTTTCCGGAGGAACACCGCGTGTACATAATACACACTTCGATCGCGTAGCACTGCCATTGCATATTTTCGCAACGAAAACCGTGCCACTGTTTCATTCATCTTGGTGTGTTAAATCTGAAAGCAATATAAGTGAACGAACAATTGAAAACATATCACGTTACTAAACTGTAGCTCAGTGTTTCAGTGTTACGTGGTAGTGTTCAAATATCTGCTGTAGCCTATCAGGCAAGCCGGTTTGGTTTCACCTGAACGACTGCGAGAGGCGAGCGCAAACCGTTGTGTTGTTCAGAAATGGTGTTCCCTTTGATATTTTAGTGGACATTTAACTTCAAATGCAACCTTTCTTAGCCGTAGAGTTGGTAACAGAACCTTCATGCGCGAGAAACGCCACATACGACGGAGTAACCCTGAAATGCCTTCACTTTTGTAGCCCTATCTGTCAGTTGCTGTCGTAGCCTAGTGGTTTGTGCTCCGGCTTGAAGGTCAGCTGACTCGGGTTTGACTGCCTTCCTGGTTACAGTTTTTTTTCTTGTTTGCTTTATTTTTGTCATCTATTTTGTGTCCTTAACTCCACCCTTCAATCTTTTCAACCCTGATGCATTCCGTTTATTTTTTTTATTTTTTTTAAACCATTTCCCCCAAAGCGGTTTAGCACGGTGGTATGTTATGATGAAAACGGCCAAAATGATAGTTAAGTTTAAAACAAACAAATTTGTTTTAATAAAAACACAAAACATCGAAAGATAAGTTCAATGAATGCAAAGTTAAGATATAGTAAGCAAAACCTTTTTAAAGCAACAGCACAAAGAATGGGACAATAGAAAAATCATCGAATGTCAAAGAAACACTATAACTTACTGTTTGGTTGAGTGGATGGAACTCTGGAGTAGACACAAGATGGTCAGATCCTTTAGCTTGGTTGAAACAAGTTCCAACGCACGAGTTTTATATCTAAAAGTGTAAAAACGCACCCCGTTGCTCACTTAATTATCGTCTCAGGGCCAAATTATGGAGCGAATGTTTTCACTCACAGCTGTTTCTCTGATCTTCTTGTGGAGTGATTTTAAATCGGCAACCATTCAGGGATAGTTCTGTGTGATTGGGCTGTGTGGGGACTCTTAAAGGTCCTGGTCTACATTTGTGCTTTTTTTCTCAATAATCCCACCATTAGATTTTGCTAAAAAGTTTGTTATGATGGAAAAAGGTAAAGAAAATAAATGTATTATATCTTTAGCAAGTGTCATGTATCATTCATTTGTTTATGTTTGACATGTGCTAAGACCATTTATCATGTCCTACACACGCGAGAGAGACCACCCATGAGATAACAATATCGGTCAAACCACACGTGTGTTTATCATCTAATGAGGTCGTGTCAACCTAGTCTGACAGGGACCCGCTTTTCAACATACTGCTTATGATGCCAAAGTCACTGAGACAAACGTCATTATGGAAACACTTTTGCGCCTGCTGTTTCCCCTGGAAGATTTTTTTAGAACTTATACGTCACGCTACACTTTCTAGAGTGACTTTTTATTGCTTCGACGTCAAAGATCGCACGAGGCTTTGGAAGAGTCACGCTGGGGAATCGCCGAAACGTACAACGGCGCGCACAACCTTCGTCTGGTGGCTTTTCAGATCGGGTATGTTTTGAAAGTGTTCTCGTCTGAGTTAAGTTTATTTTACTTTATGCGAGCGTATGATACATTAGGCTCGTACATTACACCAACCGTTTGTGTTATTTTTTCTTTATTTTCTTTAATTCTTATTTGTTTCTTCTTTAGATATATTAACAATGCACTTTCTAAAATGTCTAAGAGTCTTTTACACAACTTTTCTATATGACAATTCCTTCTCAAAAATGCTTAAAATATCCAGAGGGGAACCATACCTATAAAATACCTACACACATTTTGGCTATCATGATCAAATTATTTACAAAATCTATTATTACCTTGGAACTTTCTAAATTTTCAAACACACCCCAAAAAAACTTCCTTGACAGTTATTTTGATACTCATATTACATTTACAATTCACTTAATCTTCAACACATTTCCAAATGGACACAATTTTAGGGCAAAAAAACCCAAGTTCAATATCATGAATTTCGTTCTTACAATAGGTACAACATTTACTGGTGAAAATACCTATTTCAAACAATTAAATATTTGTAGGATAAATATTGTGCAATATTTTCCAGTGTAACAATCGCAATCTTGTTTCACTGGTTACTTATACTTTTCTTTCCAATAACCACTGCTGTTTTCACAGCCTGCAATCACATTTTGCCCCCAAAATGTAACTATGAACGGCTCAACATATTTTTCCTTTATATTAATTTGCGAAATTGACATGGCTTGCTCAAATTATTTAAACCGTTAAATCCACAAACATATCCATTTGCGGAGCGTAGTGCTGCTGCTTTTATTGCTATACAAATGGCCGTATCTTCAAAAAATCTTGTAGGTTTACATCTAACCTTTTGCTGCATAAAATTAATGGACAAAAATGAACTCATTATTCACAAACACATCCTTAACCCGACACATGCCTGCGTTAACGCAAAAACTAAAAAGTAGTGTTTGACCGCGATACATCATATCCCTGCTGTTCCATAAACACACATCACTAAATAACAAGTCATCTACAACCGCTCTCTGAATCAATTCCTTGTTTCAACCAACAAATAAACACTTGCTTCCAATATACATTTGTTAATGAATCCCAGTCCTTTTAATGTACAGTGGTGTTGGACTGAAAACAGCACAGTCTTTCACCTCACTTCGAAAACATAAAGAACGGTATTTGCTTCCAACTGTCCTGCTCTTCACAGTGATGAGGTCTGTGTATATGTATGTACGTGGCAAAGGCAATTTAATGTCACGTACCTGCCTCGGAACTGAAAAATGGACATTAGCGTTTTTAATTAACGCCACCTGTCTTTGCCTTTTAAGCAACTACACAGTGATTATGTAGGTGAGTATGTGTATGACAACTTGACCCAAAAAAAGTTGTAAGTTCGCAATACACAAAAACTGTATGTGTACATGTATCTTAAATTGTGTGCATGCGTGTGTGTGTGAAAAACAGCGACGGATTTGTACGAGCGGGGTCGAATCGCCTCTCTGGCAAAACCCAAGATAATTGGGGGCGTGATTGGAGATGACGAGTTAGGAAGGGGCGAGTTAGGAAGAGGCCAGTTAGGTGGGGGCGAATGGGGACGTCACCCTTACAAAGACGGCACCAAAATTAAATCGTTTAAATGCATACACAATAAACTCTTTGGAGATCGTGTCAAATGCAGCTTTATATTCCAGTGCTACAAGGAACCCAGGTTTATCATATTCGTTTACATATGAGACTAAATGGTATATCTGCCGAATCGAGAACTAATGGTTCGACCATTTAAAAAACCGTACTGATCTTCACCAATAATACTTTAAATGATTGTAGACAGATAGAGTTTTCGCCAATATGTTATAATCAATGTTTAATAATGAGCCAATTATTTAGGTGGTCCCTCGGTAACTTATGAATTAATACCATTATTGCTCGTTTTTGTGTGGCGGTCAATTCTCCCTTTGAAAAAAACGCATTAAAGGTATTCAATACCATGTATTTTATTTTACACCAAAAGAACTTCATGAAAAAGGTTGTCATACCATCACATCCAGGGGAAGAACCATTTTCCTTATTGAGTCACTTGAGAAAAAGTGACTCTATGTAATCGGTCAGTGTTAGTCTGTCCGGCCGGCCGGCCGTCCGGCCGGCCGTCCGTAGACACCACCTTAACGTTGGACTTTTCTCGGAAACTATCAAAGCGATCGGGCTCATATTTTGTTTAGTCGTGACCTCCAATGACCTCTACACTTTAACGATGGTTTCGTTGACCTTTGACCTTTTTCAAGGTCACAGGTCAGCGTCAAAGGAAAAATTAGACATTTTATATCTTTGACAAAGTTCATCGGATGTGATTGAAACTTTGTAGGATTATTCTTTACATCAAAGTATTTACATCTGTAGCCTTTTACGAACGTTATCAGAAAAACAAGGGAGATAACTAGCCTTTTCTGTTCGGCAACACACAACTTAACGTTGGGCTTTTCTCGGAAACTATAAAAGTGACCGGGCTCAAATTTTATGTGAACGTGACTCATTGTGTTGTGAATAGCAATTTCTTCCTGTCCATCTGATGCCTCATATAATATTCAGAACTGCGAAAGTGACTCGATCGAGCGTTTGCTCTTCTTGTTTTTTCAGGATGTCGATAATTCTGTTAAAGTGAGCGGGCCATCAATTCCATTCTTTTGCTGTTCTGTTAATTGTGGAATCAACCGTTTGGTTGTTTTATGCAGATTGTCTATCATACAACTATTCAAACGCCGTTTTTCACGCAGAGTATTCTAAAGCGCACGGTAGAGCTCCTCGCGCATGCACGACATACACGCATCTTGTTTTCTGCAGATTACATGTTGTTGGCACAGTTCTTTTGTCTTGGAAGAGGACTTTTTGTGTAAAGATATTTCAAGTTTAACTTTGTGTGTGTGTGGGGTGTGTGTGTGTGTGTGTGTGTGTGTGTGTGTGTGTGTGTGTGTGTGCATTTCGCTATGAAAAACAAGAACATACAAAACCAAACATCGTGTTTGTTCATGGTATCAGAAATATGTAATACATGCAGCTGCATGTTTTGTGAATGGTGAAGGGTAAAACATTTTCTATCACGCTGACAAACGAAATAACATATCCACAACAAATGTAACAACAAATGCAAGGCGACCAATGGTTGCAGCACATTTCAGGCTACATGACTTCAACAAGAAATAAGGATTAGAGGGAGAAAGAGAGAAAGCCTAACACGGATCTAAGAAAACAGCTGTCACAACATTTTCATTTCCTTATGTATTATTAATAACACGACACCCGCGTCTTTGTCTCCTAAGGGCGAGGAAATAGCTAAGTCGGTAGCAGCACTGGCTTAAAAAACCAGGTGTCGCTATCGACGTTGGTTCGATCCCCACGTTCGGGGAGGGGTTTATTATTTTTTTTAAAGTAATGAACATCATTGCAATGCACAACTAATGCCCGTCAACATGTCTGAAACTGTCTAAGATTTGTAAGTACTATTATTGTACGTACAGGTCTTTGACGGGTGCGACGTTGAGGTTGCATGCCGCAACACTTGTTATCCACCTCCCTTCGCATACCCTGGTATATAAGTAGTGATGACAAACACACCAGGAAGGCCATGAAGCTGCACAATCATGAAGTTGGCTTCTCTGGGAAAGATCCTCTGCTTACATTGCAGGCCATGTCCAAAACCGGAGATGAGGGCTGCTCAGCAATGGACAGGACCAGCTCCTGTGGCTTTTCCGCGGTCATCTCGTTAACAATTTTCAGACCAACACAATTACAAGTGCTATTGTCATGAAATAATGTGGTGCATGTAAATTTGTATCCATATGACATTGACATATCTGTTTTCATATACTATTATTAAAAAGAGTTGCATAATTATACTTAAGCCATGTATAATGTGAATCGCAGATTTTACGGATGTTCACTTCATAATTATGATATGTTTGCCTTTTGTTGACTACTTGACTTTTGTTTTTTGGGGGAGGGGTGTAGTTGTGTGTGCGTAAGTGTGTGTGTGTGTGTGTGTGTGTGTGTGTGTGTGTGTGTGTGTGTGTGAGGGGGTGTATTCCAGACTTGAACGTTGGATTCATACTCTATTTGCTGCCGACTGCTTCTTCATAAACCCACTTGAGTATACTTTCCTGGCACCTCAAGTAGTTCCTGCCAAATTGCGCATGATGGATATGCGTCCCGCTTTTTTAAATTTGAAGTATCCATGTTTTGTTTCTTATCACATGTGACGCCGCGGTACATCACTTCCTCTTCTAATTTTAGTGGTGCTTAAAGGTGCTCAGAAGACAGAGGAAAAGGGTGGTGGAGAACTTGTCTTTGTTGATGCTTACATTCCAGTCATCTGCCCATGCAAACAAGTTGTCAATGGCTTGTTGCATTTTATATGTGGCTGTTGTAGCATGTTCCGCGAAACACCACATCACCGAAGTCGTCGGCATATAGAGAAGTATGGATTTGATTTAGGAGTGCTGTAACCAAGTTGTTGATGAATACTTAGAATAGAGGCGGCGTCAGCACGCCTCATTGGGGGACTCCATGCTGTACTTTCATGCCTTTTTGAACACCTACGGTGTCTCTGGCTCGGAAGTTGTGGAGGAAGAACATTATCCATGTTGCTTGCCGCGCCACATCTGTGCAGAATTAACAAGAACCCATTTGTCGGGACTTTGAAAAAGGCTTTATCGAGGTCTATCCTAACAGATAAAACAAGCACTTGTCTATGTAAAGAATTGCTCTTTGGTGTTAAAAGTTCTGGTGCCAGAATGAAGTCTGGTTCAAGATACCAGAGTAAGAAGCTATTTTTCAGCTGTAAATCTTGGTCAATTGGCTATTTGTGAAGATATATTTTTGTGAACAGATTTTCATTGTCTCAGAAAAAAGTCTCTGCTGACCTCCAGTTGTTTCTTTTACAACTTTGACCGTGTGTGTGTGTGCCGTGTGTGTGTGTGTGTGTGTGTGTGTGTGTGTGTGTGGATGGTATGCCTGCGTGCGTGCACGCGTGTGTGTTTGAGATAGACAGGGAGGTGCCTGCAGAGAAACAGACAGAGAAGAACAGAGAAAGCACTTGTAATATGTTATGACTGTCTGATACACTGCTTGTCAGGTATGCATGAGCATTTCTTTTTAAACAATTAAACACACACACAACCGTACTATGGGGGAAGACACAAACGCGCTCGCAGACACGTACAATTGCCGAGGCTCAAATACTGTTGCAGTTTTATTCAGTCAACTTTTTTCAGTCGTAAATGCATAAAAAATAAAAGGGCTCAATGCCCATTGCCATGTTTGTCATGATATTCAACTCTGTTCTTTGATGACATAAGAATCGCGAAAGGGGTCAGCAATTTCTGTTGAAAGAGAAAAAAAAAACATAATTAAAATTAACACGTATGAATACTATATGTTCGGCATTCACAAAGCAGTGAATCTAACACAACTTTAACATTCATTCCATAACTTTAAGTACCATGAGACAAAAAGTTTCCCGTACTTTTAAACATACAAGCAAAAAAAGGAAACAAAACTGTAATTCCTCCTTTCTCAACATTGGGACTGATAAATGTAGATATCACAGCCAGATCTAACGATAACTAATAATAACACTCTAACAAAAATTCAGACACAAACAAACAAAAAATACAGATAAACAAAGAAAGAAATCATCAACAAGAACAACAAAAGGATAAGGGTAAGGTTTCATATAGCCCTGTGAGGTAACCCTCAATGGAAATTCGGGCTGCTTTCTCCCTGGGGAAAGCGAGCTGCCATACAGGACGGCGCTACCCAATCCTTCTTTTCCTGCATGCGCGTATTCTTGTTTACAAACCCTGAGACTTTCGCTGTGAGCTTGGGATCTTTATCGTGCGCATGCGTGCACACGGGGGAGTTCGGGCACCGAGGAGACTCTGCATAAAGTTGACTCAGGGAAATTAATCCCTTGCTGATAGCGACAACTGGTTTTTAAGCCAGCTCCGCTACCGACCGAGCTATATCTCCGCCCCAAAACAAACGAGTGTATAAACAAACAACCGAAAATGCGCTCATAACCTACATCCGTCGACGTTGGCATGTTAGAAGACGTATCTCTCCGGTGCCGTAGACACCGGCAGATTGGGGCAACTCATATCGGCAAAAGCAGTTGCATTCCAATCCTTCAGTGACCCACAAATCTTGGCCGCACTACGGAGAGCGTGGCAATCATACTCCTCGTTCTGTCTCTCGGCCAGACAAGCGTTGAAGATGTCGATGGGAAGACGTGCTGCGTCCTCTTCGATACAGCGGCCGACTCTTGGCTGTTGAAAGAGTAAAGGGAAAGAGGCTAGTTGTCTTGTTGTTGATTTTGTTATTGGTTGATTGCATAGATGGGTAGTTGATTGGTTGATTGGGTGGTTTTTTATATTTAGTCAAGTTTTGACTAAATATTTTAACATCGAGGGGGAATCGAAACGAGGGTCGTGGTGTATGTGTGTGTGTGTGTGTGTGTGTGTGTGCGTGCGTGCGTGCGTGCGTGCGTGCGTGCGTGCGTGTAGAGCGATTCAGACCAAACTACTGGGCCGATCTTTATGAAATTTTACATGAGAGTTCCTGGGATTGATATCCCCGAACGTTTTTCTCATTTTTTCGATAAATGTCTTTGATGACGTCATATCCGGCTTTTCGTGAAAGTTGAGGCGGCACTGTCACGCTCTCATTTTTTAACCAAATTGGTTGAAATTTTGGTCAAGTAGTCTTCGACGAAGCCCGGACTTCGGTATTGCATTTCAGCGTGATGGCTTAAAAATTAATTAATGACTTTGGTCATTAAAAATCTGAAAATTGTAAAAAAAAATAAAAAATTATAAAACGATCCAAATTTACGTTTATCTTATTCTCCATTATTTTCTGATTCCAAAAACATATAAATATGTTATATTTGAATTAAAAACAAGCTCTGAAAATTAAAAATATAAAAATTATTATCAAAATTAAATTTTCCAAATCAATTTAAAAACACTTTCATCTTATTCCTTGTCGGTTCCTGATTCCAAAAACATATAGATATGATATGTTTGGATTAAAAACACGCTCAGAAAGTTAAAACGAAGAGAGGTATAGAAAAGCGTGCTATCCTTCTCAGCGCAACTACTAAACCGCTCTTCTTGTCAATTTCACTGCCTGAACGGTGGACTGACGATGCTATGAGTATACGGTCTTGCTGAAAAATTGCATTGCGTTCAGTTTCATTCTGTGAGTTCGACAGCTACTTGACTAAATATTGTATTTTCGCCTTACGCGACTTGTATTCGTGTTTGATGCGACGTCGGTATCCTGGTTAAAAGAAGGTCAAGTGCAAAAGGGTGAATTTAATTTGTTTTTGATTTTGTGCTTTGCATTGCGATTGCAATTAAGACATTCATACTATATTTTCGGGGATACGTGCTGAGTGGTGTTTTTTTTCTTCTCTGACATGGATTACAGGATCTCTATCGTGCAGAACTTGTGTCATGCCTGCGTGTACACACGAAGTTACTCGCAGGTCTGCACAATCATGAGTTGACCGGGGAGATCGGAAAAGTCTTTACCTTTAACCCACCAGACGAGGCTGGGATTCGAATCATTAACCTTACACACGGAAGACCGATTTCTTAACCACTGGGCCATTGCGCTCGTCGTCATTGTTTGCAAACTGGACTTACTTTTGTGAGAAGGAAACCACAATAGTTGATATGGTCGACCTTCGCAGTTGATGACTTGAATAGGTTGAAGGAGCGTTCGCATATTTCCGCCAGGGGGTTGTCCCTGAAAGACACCCTCATTTTAATTACTGTACTCAACGTACGCATTTGTACATAAATCAGCTGTTTTTTTTAAATGTGTTTAATCACGCGGGTTAATTAAATATGTAACTACGCTACATGGGGTCTTCTTTTTTTTTGGCCAAAGAAGACTCATTATTCTCGGAGTGAAATGCTTTTTTCACTTGAGTGTGACTTCTGCAAATAGTCTCTTTGTTTTGAAAGTTTGTCAAAAAACAATACACCCCGAAGTACTTCAAAATTAAAACTCAGCCGCGTGATGAAAAGTAAAATCTTGAACATTGAACACTAATTTTTGAGATTTGCACTGCAACCGCTTCGGTTCAGTATATTTCGGATATATCTTGGTGGCAATTAATCACACAATAAGCTTCCAACTATATCTGCCGAAACCTATGCTGGAAGTATTTTTGAAGATTTTACATGTGCTTTTAGCGCTATTGGCTGAAAATAGAGAAACAAAACTGATCCTCTGCGTGCTTGGTTCTTAGTGTGTATGATTATTAGTTTTTATTCTGTAAACTTGTAGAGCTAGTTATTTTTCGATAATGACCCAGCAACCAAACAAATAACGAGCCAGCAACAGCCTGAATCCTTGATAGTGCAATGGGTTGAGAAGCTGTTCTGTTTCGGTACTACTTTTGCGACTGAAAAGTTCCGAACGCTCTATACGTACCAAGTCTGGAGCAAACAATACAAACATACCGCATTTAAATTAACAACTACAGGCCTGAACACATGAATCTCCATATAAAATCCATGAGTTCGGTTGTTTTCTGAATCTAGATCTGCCGTGCACAAACGTTCATCACAAGCAAATTCCCAAGGCAAGTAACTCATATTTTGTCTAGCGACAAGAGTAGTTCCCCTTCTTTTCACTCTCTTCGACAACACTGACTGCAATCCGACGGTCAGTTTTCAACAATATTTCATTTTATAAACAGATCACACGCAACCAAATGCACACATCTCATCAATTTAAACAACATAAAGCGGTTTCATACACTTTTTTTCCCAGAAAACTGAACTTCATACAGTAATTAACGTTGGAACACGGGTGCAAAAGTTCGTTTGCTAGTCCCATTTGACGAAAGAACATTATCCTAAGCGATACTAAAACATAAACAGAACACACAATATCTGCCTTTACCGCCACAGCAGAATAACAGCATATCTGTGTACTTTTTTTTTTCTTTTTTTTTGACCTCAGTTGCATGCAAGGCTGCTTCAACCCATCTTTTTTTGCCTCTTTCGTCTTTTTTTTTTTTTTTTTTTTTTTTTTTTCTCTTTCTTTCTTTTTGGGCGGTGAGCATATCCTTCTTCATTGGTCTTTTTTTTTTAATGAAATTTTAATTTTGTTTTCTTTTACATTGCAGGTTACATTTCCATTAAATTACTTTTAATTCAACAACAATTTAACTAATGTTTGCGTGTATGTGCGTGTGTGTGTGTGTGTGTGTGCGCGCGTGTGCGTGTGTGCGTGTGCGTGTGTGTGTGTGTGCGTGTGTGTGTGTGTGTTGTTGTTGTTGTTGTTCCCATAATTCTGTTATATAATACATTTTCAGCGGGACAATACATAACAAGTTAATTAATCCAACGCTCGATAGACAAAGGCGAGAATTTATCAATTACCAATTACAGTACTAGTTTTCAGCACAGCATCATACAGCGCATATATAAATAACTTTACATTAACAGCACAATACTACTAGTTATCTATATTCTTATACACAGTTCAATTTTACTAGAAATTTCGAAGTCGAGCTTGGTTCTGAAATAAGATCTTCATGTTAGTTTTTGGATTTCCGTACTTAAACTGGCTTATGCACATTTTCGATATCAATATAAGGTGATTAATTATGAAGGTTTTCTCTCTGGGGATATCACGTGTGAAATACCCAAAAAGAGCCTCTTCGCAGCTTAACTTTATATTTTTGCCTGTACATTTAAATATGTACCCTTGACATTCCTGCCATATGGGTTGCACTGCTCTACACTGCCAAAAAAAGTGCTCGATGAAGTCGGTTTCGTTACAATACTGACAAAGATTTGTTTGACGAATTCCCATCTTATGTAGCAAAATATTGGTGGGGTATATATTGTGTAAAATTTTCCAATGCAATAGACGAAGACGGGTTTCTGTGTACTTGATTTTAGTCCAAAACAGGGAAACTGACAAGAACTGTTAACAGAATGGAATGATTTGCACGGAACTATACAACCGCGCATAAATCGATCGCCTGCGCAGGTTGACTGGTTGAGTGATTCGGATTCGATCAAACTTTCGCACAAAAACTCCTGTTTTCTTTGAATAACTGAAGAAAGGAGGAATAAAGTGGTTACATGCCGAGTCTCAGTGATTATTATAAATAATGGTCTCAGTTCGCGGTCATGAAAAAGCTCGCTGAAGCTCGCATTTTTCATGATCCGCCAACTTCGACCATTATTTTTAATAATCACTGAGACTCGGCATGTAACCTCTACTTCTTTTGCGTAACATTTAGGGAATGTGATTTGTGGAAGTACCCCCGTACAAGATTTGAGTTAAGCTCACATCTGATCTGGCTTCTCGTCCAGAATGTCGTAGAGGAGGGCAGTGTTGTCGTCGTCAAGTTTGAGCTCAGCAGCACGGTCGTTGTAGAGAGAGCGAGGATCACTGGGCACGCCACACACTCCGTGGGGATAGGATCCAGAAACCCTGGCCCACTGTGGGAAGACAAACCAGTGTGAAGGTCCACTCCGCCTCGTGAAAACAGGTCAAGCTTTTACAAGGGATAAGACCATCCCTACACTTGGTCACATAGTAAACATGAGCAGCTTTTACAAGGGATAAGACCATCCCTACACTTGGTCACATTGTAAACATGAGCAGATTTTACAAGGGATAAGACCATCCCTACACTTGGTCACATAGTAAACATGAGCAGCATTTACAAGGGATAAGACCATCCCTACACTTGGTCGCATAGTAAACATGAGCAGCTTTTACAAGGGATAAGACCATCCCTACACTTGGTCACATTGTAAACATGAGCAGCTTTTACAAGGGATGAGCAGCTTTTACAAGGGATAAGACCATCCCTACACTTGGTCACATAGTAAACATGAGCAGATTTTACAAGGGATAAGACCATCCCTACACTTGGTCACATTGTAAACATGAGCAGATTTTACAAGGGATAAGACCATCCCTACACTTGGTCACATAGTAAACATGAGCAGCATTTACAAGGGATAAGACCATCCCTACACTTGGTCGCATAGTAAACATGAGCAGCTTTTACAAGGGATAAGACCATCCCTACACTTGGTCACATAGTAAACATGAGCAGCTTTTACAAGGGATAAGACCATCCCTACACTTGGTCACATAGTAAACATGAGCAGCTTTTACAAGGGATAAGACCATCCCTACACTTGGTCACACAGTAAACATGAGCAGCTTTTACAAGGGATAAGACCATCCCTACACTTGGTCACATAGTAAACATGAGCAGCTTTTACAAGGGATAAGACCATCCCTACACTTGGTCACATAGTAAACATGAGCAGCTTTTACAAGGGATAAGACCATCCCTACACTTGGTCACATAGTAAACATGAGCAGCTTTTACAAGGGATAAGACCATCCCTACACTTGGTCACATAGTAAACATGAGCAGCTTCGATGCTCTCTGTGTACAGTATACGTTAATTGGATCTGTGATCCAAACATGGCTTTTGGTCAATCGAGATGGAAGTTTATTCCACAAGCCCGTAGGGCGAGTGGAATAAACTGCCATCGAGATTGACCAAAAGGCATGTTTGGATCACAGATCCAATTAACATATATATCTCGACATTCACTGGTCTTAGGGTTTTTGTTTTCAAAGAAGAAAGAAACTTGCTTGAACACGGACCACTTCTCCGAGCAAAATCAACAAACCTAATCACTCGCATTCCACCTCAAGGTCTCGGCCAACCAAGACTATGGCATACTCGCAGCAAAGCCGCCGAATGTTACCGTAAACCAAGAATAGTGACGTAAGAGAATAGAATGTCGTCTTTTGATTTGGAACGTGACGTGTTTCAGAACTTCTTCTGGACAACTCGGATGGTCTTCTGCGTAGTGGTTGGCACAAGATTCTTTTTCTTCTTCGACAGTTCATCCTCTGATACTGTAGCAAAACGATTCATCTTTTTTTCACTTTCGAGTATGCGGACGACTGAACTTGACCGCTAAAAAGTAGTCCTTTCGGTATTATTACGCCGAGTCTGAACATGAGGTCTGAACATTGTTTTTAGGCAGGATCTAGGTGAAAGCGAGGCTGTTCTTATTTCTGTGTACAGTCGAGAGAGAGAGAAATACATGTCGAGACATTATACGTTATTTGCGTGTTTGACCAAAACATGACATTTTACACAGATCGAGACAGTCATTGTTCTCCGAGACCGCGCTAGCGGTCGAGGTGAACAATGACTGTCGAGATCTGTGTAAAATGTCATATTTTGGTCAAACACGCAAATAACATTTATGTATCGATCGAATTCCTTTCAGGTACTTATGACTTTGTTGTTGTTTTGACGACTGAACGAGCACACACACACATGCATGCAATCCACATGTTACTATGCAATCAAACACATAAGCTTCATATTTGGGCGTTTCAGGTTGACCGAAACTTCAAAGGAACTACAAAACACACGTCATGTACTCACTTTGTTGTTGTTTTGACATTGAACAGCACACACACATGCAATCAAACACATGACGGTTTTTTTTTTGAGTTCCTTTGAAGTTTCGGTCAACCTGAAAAGCCAAATTATAAAGTTTTGTCGGCCTCTGACGTCACATGACTCAAAGAAGGGAAATCCAATCTCCAATCGATACATTGGTATTTGTTTTCAAAGAATTAATTTTGTAAAAGGCACTGCTACCTTTTTTCGGAAATTAGTTCATCAAAAAAAGTAAAACTCACCACAGCAAGCAGTGATGGTGTTAATTTATGTGAGTAACCTAGTGGAGAGATGGTCATATCCCATGGAAAAGCCTGGAAAGATCTGAGACAGTGAGGCGAAAGGTTTTCACGATGCAGAGTGGGCCTGCAAAGGCGTACGTATGAAGGACGAAGACCTTGTTCACATTATTCCTGAAACGTACCTCAGCGTGTTGAGGGGCCTGGATGGTGAGTCCGGGCAGCTGTTTCTGGTGTTTTGCCCTGCGGCGGTCAAAGGCTCGGTATTTGATGCGCGTGCCGCAAGCTGGGACGTCCAGGATGGCGAAGTTGTTGATCTCGTCATAGCTCGGGACGAGAGTCACGCCATCCACCTCGTCCTTGGGGCCGTCCCAGATGTTGTCGCGGTGGATTATGCGAGTTTGGAACTGTCAAACGTGTATGAAAATAGACGAGAAACTTTACTGAATAAACTTGCTAGTCTTATATGAAATATAAACTTTGCAGACCAATTATTAACACATGTTATGTACCCCAACTCAGCAAAAACGTTCCAGCCGTTATCATTTCTTTCAAACTGTTATGCCGTCAAAGGCACTTTACTTAGCCATCTGGCAATCAAATTCTTACACAGGGGTCTTGTGATCGCTGCTTAAAGCAATACCCCCATGGTCGACCCGACAAAAACGTAAGGTAACAAATAAAACAAAATTGACGAACATTCAGAAAGGGCACAACTCGACAACTTTGACATACGGGGAGATTCTTTACTTATTCAAGACACGTTATTCAATCTGGCTATCTCCCTTGTTTTTTGTGTGTTACGTCATTCATACTGATGCAGGTGTCGATCGCATGTGTAGTCGTGGGAGGTGTGTGTGTCAATTTGAAACTTTTAGGATCCTATGCCAACATATGAGTATTACTTTAAGGAGAATTTGTAAACATTACAAGAATTTTTGCATACGTTATTGATTATTCCGGAGAGAGTTCTGGACACCAGGGGAAGTATGAACAAAGTGGACTCTGGAAAATAAAACTCTCGTCAAACCCACGTCGGTAGGGATCAAATGGTTTCCAAGCCAGCGAGCTACTAACTGATCTAGCTCTCCTTCCCCCTTCCTACTACCCCCTACCCCCCATGGTGATGATGATGAGGAGGAGGATGATGATGATGATGATGATGATGATGATAATGATGACGATAACGACGATGATGATGATGATCGTTATCATGATTAATGAGTTATTTTAATAATGATTTGATAAACATAGCAAGAAAGTAATTTGTAAAGATCTCCTTACATTGTAGATCTCTGTATCGTTGACGTTGTACTCGTACTTGTAGACTTGCACTGTTGTATGTATTTTTGAAGCCTTGTCCTCGATGCGCACCGAGATGTGCACACTCCTCACCACGTAACGGCCGCGCAGAAGTTCGTTGGTCGCGTAAACCGCGAATGCACATTTTCCGAAGTCTTCATGTAAATTCATGTTTGTGATCTCGAAACTGGATAACAAAACTGACATGTAGATGTCCAATACAAGAAAACTATAACTGGTTTTGTTCAAATATTACGAAATAATAGATAAGAATAATAACAAAATGTCGCAGCCTTTTGCGGCTACTTTACAAACGCTAACAAAAATGTGGCCAGAGAGATTATTCAAACATTTCTGTAATACCAAAAATGGAAAGAGAGAGAGGGGGAGGGGGGGGGGGAAAGAAAGAAATAGAGACAGACAGAGACAGACAGACAAACAGACAGAAAGGAAACAAGTCGCGTAAGGCGAAAATACAACATTTAGTCAAGCTCAGTCGAACTCACAGAATGAAACTGAACGCATTGCATTTTTTCCGCAAGACCGTACACTCGTAGCTTCGTCTGTCCACCGCTCGTGGCAAAGGCAGTGAAATTAACAATCCAGAAAAGCGCGGTAGCGGTTGCGCTGAGGAGGATAGCACGCTTTTCTATATATCTATTCTTTTTAACTCTCTGAACGTGTTTTTAATCCAAACATATCATATCTATATGTTTTTGGAATCAGGAACGGACAAGAAATAAGATGAAATTGGTTTTAAATCGATTTCGGAAATTTAATTTTAATCATAATTTTTATATTTTTAATTTTTAGAGCTTGTTTTCTAATCCGAATATAACATATTTATATGTTTTTGGAATCAGAAAATGATGAAGAATACGATAACGTAATTTTGGATCGTTTTATAAAAAAAACAATTGAATAACAATGTTCAGATTTTTAATGACCAAAGTCACTAATTAATTTTTAAGCCTCCAAGCTGAAATGCAATACCAAAGTCCGGCCTTCGTCGAAGATTGCTTGGCCAAAATTTCAATCAATTTTATTGAAAAATGAGGGTGTGACAGTGCCGCCTCAACTTTTACAAAATGCCGGATATGACGTCATCAAAGACATTTATCGAAAAAATGAAAAAAACGTCTGGGGATATCATACCCAGGAACTCTCATGAAAAATGTCATAAAGATCAGTCCAGTAGTGTACTCTGAATCGCTCTACGCACACACACAGACACACACACACACTGACACACACACACCACGACCCTCGTCTCGATCCCCCCCTCTACGTTAAAACATTTAGCCAAAACTTGACTAAATGTAAAAAGAAAGAAAGAAAAAAAGAAATACAAAGACAGGCAGACACAGACCGGGTAGCTCTGAAGCGACATGGCAGATTAATGGTGGCCAAGGCTTTGCCAAATGCCCGGATGTGCGGGTCCCCAGCAATGCAACAAAGATGCTCTCCTGTAACATAATTACATTAACCTAGCACACATTGCTGTCCAAAATGACGGAAGTAGTGGATCCACTGTAAAACATTGCGTCATACAGTATGACACAGTGGAATTTCTGATTAAAAGAGTATTTTTCAACACATAAACTTCACTAACAATTCTGTTTATGGAACATTGGATGATGGCGTTTCGTAGATTGGTGTCGTACCTCGTCAGAAAATAAATCCGATACATGTATACTGCAAACATAATTCAATTGACAAAATGTTGAAGAACCTTATACAGATCTGAGACACAAAGGGACCAAAGTGCTCTTAAATCAGATGCAAAGCTGTTTGTATGTACACCATAAACATGCTGGTGAGATAAACACTGCCCTTTAAAGGTGTAACATGGTCTCTGTGCAATAATGATCTGTACTCACGTTTGTTGACACACTCGATCTCTGCCTGTCCCTTCTGGCCAGCGGGACAGCGACATCGGTGGGCCTCACAGGTGGCGTTGAACACACACTTCCTGCCCTGCTTCGTGCACACCGGTCCAGACTCTGAAAGAAAAAAAAGTCGCGTCAAGCGATATCAAAACATGTGTTCACTCTGTCGGCCTGAAACTAAAAGATCGACAGTGAAAACCCAGGATCACTCATCACTAAGACTACTAAGGCATGGCCAGCCGAGACCCGCAAACCGAGACGGATCGAGCTGGTCCTTGCGTAGCATGCGATCATAGGACCTAAGTTGCATAAACCTATTTTCTGTAATTGATAGCCAGATTTCACGTCATCAAAGACATTTATCAAACAAAGATAAATGTGAGCGGTGCCAGTGTGGATTAGAAGGCCCCATCAAGACAGAGTCTTTCCCGTGTTGAAGACTCGGCTCACCATATCAGAGCTGGTCAGCCATTAACAAAGAATACGATCATCCCTCCACTTAGAAAACAACAACAACAACAACACCAACAACACCAACAACAACAACACCACCAACAACAACAACAACAACACCAACAACACCAAGACAAAGTCAACTTGCCGTGTCCAAGAAGAGGAATGGTCGTATCCCATGTCAAAGCAAAGGGGGATCTGAGATAGTGTGTATAACACGGGTAGCTAGTACTGCGGCTTTTACGAACTTGACGACAGTGGTAATAGTAAATATATATAAAACAAAAAGTAAGACTTACTTCCCATGGTGATTTTCTGGTGGGTGGCTTCCTCGCCATCTCTCTCACTGCTGACGACAGCCACCAGGGCGCAGACAAGCACACACGACAGTAACAGCTTCCCCCACACTGGTGGATGATGATGATGATGATGAGGAGGATGATGAGGATGATGAGGATAATGATGATCATGATGAGGATGATGAGGATGGTGAGGATGGTGAGGATGGCCGGTGATGGTGGTGGTGGTGAAGAGAATAAGGAGGGAAAGACGAAGATAATAATAAAATAATGTCCAAGTCGTTCAAATATGTGAATTATTGTGACAAGTATTGAAATAAGACGAATCATTTATCCAAGTTGAAATGTGACGTAACAAGTGATAGTAGCAAAAACAATAGTTAAGATGTGTAGATTGAAATATTCTTTAAAGTTATAACACGCAAACGATAAACAGAAACCGATGAAGGAAAAGTGGAATGAAATCTAGAACAAATCTAAAGAAAGCATTTGAAAGTAACCTAACATGTTTTAACAGCACTATAAGTATGTGACAATAGAAAACACTGAATCACTTACTGTTTGGTCGAGTGGGTGGAACTCTGAAGTAGAAACAAGATGGTCAGTTCCCGTAAGCTTGGTTGAATCACGTCCAAACGCACGAGTTTTATATCAGCTTTCCCGAAAGTTTCCAAATACACCACGTTCCTGACGTATCAATCTTGTCAGGGCCAAATTATGGGGTGAATGTTTACACTAACAGCTGTTTCTCTGATCTTCATTTCCACTGTGACATATACATTGATCTGATTTAAGAGTCTGCACACAGCCCAATCACACAGAACTATCCCTGGTTAACGATCTAAAATCACTCCACTTGAAGATCAGAGAAACACTTGAATGCGCTTCGGAATCTCACTGGATTCTCATTTCCACTGTGACATATATAAATCAGGTTACTGCTTATAAATCAGTAAGGTCATTTCAGATTAGTTACCTGCAAGTCTTGACGTAGGTAAATATGTGTGAAAAAGTCGAGAAAAACACCTGACTTTAAGTGAAAGAAAAACGAAAACACGTGTATTGTGTGTCACCATTAAACACTTGAATGGTAGCATATTGTGTAATTCGTCACTGATCAGAAAAATTAGGCTACTGAACCTTTTTTGATTGTTTTTGTGTGTGTGTGCCTTTGTTTACTTGCCCGATAGGCCCGGTAAGTCCAGATCTACAAAATTAGGAATATAAGACTGGTCACCATCGCTGCTATCATTGAAAATAACACATTGATTATCCGTGTATTTGCAAAATTACATTTGACCATAATAGGTTACTGCTGTAAATTCAAACGGAAGAGTCGATTGCACGGACCGAAATTGCGTGGGTCCTCATTGCTTGTAATCGAATCGTACATGACAATCTATACCTGTTGTGTCCAAACAACAGTTTAAAACTTTAAGATCTGCAATCTTATATTTATTTGAAGATTTTTTGAGTGTGAATTGTTGCTGTAATGAAGATTATTATATTGAAGATTGATTGTAAGGTGCTTAGAACTATTTTAGGATTTGCGCCGTATAAATATCCTTATTATTATTATTATTATTATTATTATTATTATTATTATTATTATTATTATTATTATTATTATTTAAGTTATTGAGACATCCCAGTGCACTAAGGGATTTATAGAGCAAATCGAGAAAATTCATTATTGAACGAAGCGCATAGCGCTGAGTTCAATAATTATTTTCGAGATTTGCTCTATAAATCCCTTAGTGCACTGGGATTGTTTCAATAACGATATTGTCCGTGCCGCCAGAGAAAAAAGAAGATACAACACGCACATTTTGCTACGCGCATTTGAATAGGCATAACTGTGTGGTCAGGTCGTCAGTAGAAGATCTACTTTTGTGTGGGCTGTCTCGTGTGTTGTGCTTTCATCACACGCAAACTCTTGTTTTAATTTCTGTTGGTAAATTCCAGTGTAGCGTTAAGCTAAACAGTGATGATCTTTCTCTCATTTGAACTCGGAGAAAGGACTGTGCTTTCAGTTATTTGCGGTTCGAAACCTTCATCGAGCTTCGACAGATTGACTGTGCAGAGTTGTGCCCCTTGCCAAGGTCGACGGAAAGCCCATTTTCAAAATAAACGTGGCATGTTTTTCGTGTGGTATCTTCCCTCATCGGGGAGTCTGGTACTAAATATGAACGGTAAGAATGCTCTGAACCCTACACGTATTATATCCCCATCGTTTTATCGTTCACATTTGCCTAACATGTTAATTTGCTGAGCGGGATTTATGTCGTCTGCTAGGCTATTGCACTGAGTCTCATTTCAAAAACAAAAATTGCTCGTCCCGTTGCACTGAGTCTGCACACATAAAGCAGGCTGGTAATAAGTCTTATATGTGGTAAGAACGTTC
Source organism: Littorina saxatilis (assembly GCF_037325665.1). NCBI lineage: Eukaryota > Metazoa > Mollusca > Gastropoda > Littorinimorpha > Littorinidae > Littorina > Littorina saxatilis. The sequence continues at coordinate 51,219,688 of NC_090249.1, forward strand.
TAAACCCTACACGTTTTCGATTCCGATGGTTCTTGCCTTAAAATAAACGGAAAGCATTCATTTACTGAACAGATGCAGTCGTATTTCAGTGTAGTCTGCTACGTGCTGATCTAGCTGCGACGTTATCGGAATAACACTTGTGTTTTCTGTTAGCTGCTGGGAATTGTATACTAACTCATCATTTGGTAATGTGGATAATAAGGTACATGCCACCAACATGGCATAATTATGAGAGGAATCTTCGCAAGTCGAAACTGAAAAATTAGACACAGCGGGTTCTATTTTTAGATCAGTGCAACTGTGGGCGGCACAGGCGCATGCAATCTGTCAGAAAAAAACCACTTCTGCTTTAATTGAAAAGCAGGACATTTATGGTCATAATCATTGGTATTGTGGAGAATATAAGCTACATGTCATTAATTAATTCTGAGGATGAGAGTACAGTCTCGCTTTGGCAAAGGGTGTAAGAATACGCTCTGTGGAAAAGTTAGCGCACTCCAGGAGTGCGCTAACAGATTTAAGCGCATCGCCATTAGCCAATCAACTGGTTCACATCAGTCATGTGACACCAGTACTTACTGACAATTATTATTATTATTATTATTATTATTATTTAAGTTATTGAGACATCCCAGTGCGCTAAGGGATTTATAGAGCAAATCGAGAAAATTCATTATTGAACGAAGCGCATAGCGCTGAGTTCAATAATTATTATCGAGATTTGCTCTATAAATCCCTTAGTGCACTGGGATTGTTTCAATAACCATATTGTCAGTGCCGCCAGAGAAAAAAAAGAAGATTCAAAACGCACATTTTGCTACGCGCATTTGAATAGGCATAACTGTGTGGTCAGGTAGTGTAAGATCTACTTTTGTGTGGGCTGTCTCAAGTGTATCGTGCTTTCGTCACACGCATTTTCATTTCTGTTGGTAAATTCCAGTGTAGCGTTAAGCTAAAAAGAGATGATCTTTCATAGACACCTCATTTGAACTCCGAGAAAGAACTGTGCTCTTAGTTTTTTGTGATTCGAAACCTTCAGCTCGCTTCGACGAATTGACTGTGCAGAGTGGTGCCCCTTGAATTGACTCCAAGGACTGGTCGACGGTTAGCACATTTTCAAAATGAATGTGGTATGTTTCTCGTGTTGTATCTTCACTCATCGGGGAGTCTGGTCCTAAATATGAACGGTAAGAATGCTCTGAACCCTACACGCATTATATCCCCATCGTTTTTTCGCTCACATTTGCCCAACATGTTAATTTGCTGAGCGGGGTGTATGTCGTCTGCTAGGCTAAGGCAATCGAACCACTGCAGTCTCATTTCAAAAACAAACTTTGCTCGTCACGTTGCACTGAGTCTGCACGCGTGAGGCAGGCTGGTAATACATCTTATACATGGTAAGAACGTTCTGAACCCTACACGTTTTCGATTCCGATTGTTGTTGCCTTGAAATAATAATTCGGAAACCATTCATTTACTGAACTGATGCAGTCGTATTTCAGTGTAGTCTGCTACGTTTGACAGAGTCGATCGAGTCAGTCGACTTCCAAATGCTTGTCTAGCTGGTACGTTATCGGAATAACACTTGTGTTTTCTGTCAGCCGCTGCGGAATTGTATACTAACTCATCATTTGGTAATGTGGTTAATAAGCTACATGCCACTAACACGGCATATGAGAAGAATCTATGCAAGTCGAACATGAGATGAGACACAGCGGCTTCTATTTTTAGATCAGTGGTAACTGAGGCACAGGCACATGCAATCTGTCAGAAAAAACCCACTTCTGCTTTAATTGGGCTGCAGGAAATTTATGGTCATTTGGTATTGTGGAGAATATAAGCTACATGTCATTAATTAATTCTGAGGATGAGAGTACAGTCTCGCTTAGGCAAAGGGCGGAAGAATACGCTCTGTGGAAAAGTTTACGCACTCAACAGTTTTAGCGCATCGCCATTAACCAATCAACTTGTTCACATCAGTCATGTGACACCAGTACTTACTGACAATTATTATCATTATTTAAGTTATTGAGACATCCCAGTGCACTAAGGGATTTATAGAGCAAATCGAGAAAATTCATTATTGAACGAAGCGCATAGCGCTGAGTTCAATAATTATTTTCGAGATTTGCTCTATAAATCCCTTAGTGCACTGGGATTGTTTCAATAACGATATTGTCAGTACCGCCATAGAAAAAAGAAGATTCCAAACGCACATTTTGCTACGCGCATTTGAATAGGCATAACTGTGTGGTTAGGTCGTCAGTGTACAGTAAGATCTACTTTTGTGTGGGGTGTCTCAAGTGTGTCGTGCTTTCGTCACACGCATTTTAATTTCTGTTGGTAAATTCCAGTGTAGCGTTAAGCTGAACAGTGATGATCTTTCAGAGAGACCTCATTTGAACTCGGAGAAAGGACTGTACTCTTCGTTATTTGCGATTCGAAACCTCCAGTCGAGGTTCGACGGATTGACTGTGCGGAGTGACTCCCCTTGAATTGACTCGAAGTCGAAGGACTCGACGGTTGCACATTTTCAAAATAAATGTGGCATATTTCTCGTGTTGTATCTTTACTCATCGGGGAGTGTGATACTAAATATGAACGGTAAGAATGCTCTGAACCCTACATGTTTCATATCCCCATCGTTTTATCGTTCACATTTGCCCAACATGTTAATTTGCTGAGCGGGGTTTATGTCGTCTGCTACTGTGCTAGGCAAGAGCAATCGAACCACTGCAGTCTGCACTGACTGAGTCTGCACGCATGAGGTAATAAGTCTTATATATATGGTAAGAACGTTCTGAACCCTACACGTTTTCGATTACGATTGTTCTTGCCTTGAAATAATAATTCGGAAACCATTCATTTACTGAACTGATGCAGTGTACATAGTCTGCTACGTATGACAGAGTCGATCGAGTCAGTCTTCCAAACTGGTCTGGCTGGTACGTTATCGGAATAACACTTGTGTTTTCTGTTAGCCGCTGGGAATTGTATACTAACTCATCATTTGGTAATGTGGATGATAAGCTACATGCCACTAACACGGCATATGAGAAGAATCTATTTTGCAAGTCGGCGAAAATTAGATAAAACACAGCGGCTTCTATTTTAGATCAGTAGCACTGTGGCACAGGCACATGCAATCTGTCAGAAAAAAACAAAACACTTCTGCTTTAATTGAGAAGCAGGGAATTTATGGTCATTTGGTATTGTGGAGAATATAAGCTACATGTCATTAATTAATTCTGAGGATAAGAGCACAGTCTCGCTTAGGCAAAGGGCGGAAGAATACGCTCTGTGGAAAAGTTAGCGCACTCCAAGAGTGCGCTAACAGTTTTAGCGCATCGCCATTAGCCAATCAACTGGTTCACATCAGTCATGTGACACCAGTACTTACTGACAATTATTATTATTATTATTATAATTATTATTATTATTATTATTATTATTATTATTATTATTATTAATCTGAATTTGAAAGAAAGAACGAGCTGATATAACTGATAATTACAAATGACAGCTTATGTGTCTGATACACTCAAATAAACTGTTTAATATAAATCATCACATCGGAATGGTAGGCCAACTGTCCAAACTGAAACTAACAATAAAATCCGCGAAGTGGCCCTCCCCTTTGAGCTCTTTACCAGTAAACATGCTCTTTTGGGTACACTTTTTTGCGGCTAATTTGAAACTAAACCAAATTGAAAGTGATGGCTAGAGCTTTGTTCGAAACGAACAAAAGTCTTAGGATACAAGAAAAAAATAGTTATGCTGTACGACTTGCTGAAATTGACAGTCTAGTCTGTTTGTCGGTCTGCCTGTCTTTCTGCATGCCTACTTGCCTGTGCTTCTGTTTGCGTGTGTGTGTGTGTGTGTGTGTGTGTGTGTGTGTGTGTGTGTGTGTGTGTGTGTTTGTGTTTGTGTTTGTGTGTGTGTTTGTGTATGTGTACGTACGAGCGTGTTTGCGCGTGCATGCACGTGCTTGCTTGTGTGTGTGTGTGTGTGTGTGTGTGTGTGTGTGTACAGTTGCGCGTGTGAGAGAGAGAGAGAGAGAGGGGGTTATCGTGAGCTTTTTGTTTCTCTGACCGATAGAATCACTATCGGAGACTTCTTGAATACGCCTCCAAGCCAAGAAAAAAAAATATATTTCCGATTCCCCGACCGACGTTATTTTTTCCCTCCCGACCCAAACCGTTTTTCTAGACCCTTCACAATGAAATAAATAAAAATGACAATATTCGATTTTGTAGACGTTTTATTTTATTTTCCTAGTTTGTTTTTATTTTAACAAAGGCTCAGGTGTACACTAAGTCCGAAATGCCTCTGTTACGTGTGTGTGTGTGTGTGTGTGTGTGTGTGTGTGTGTGTGTGTGTGTGTGTGTGTGTGTGTGTGTGTGTGTGTACCCTTGAAGTGTCCTTCCTGGTTTTTACAGAGGGGAGTCACAATAAGATATTTGCATTCAGTCTATAGCACCTGGGTTCTCATAAATCAGTAGGTTAGTATGAAGAGACCGCCAAGAGGCCTTGTTTTACTAAACACGTGGACATAAAATATAGTTGTTTTGAAACTGAGCACACGAAGGCGCGTATATGAAACGTTTTCACTGCTTCACTATGTTTGTGTGTGTGCCCTCGTCGTATATTACGCGTTCTAAAAGTGGATTGGCATGAAACGTGCATGTAAAAACATGAATTATTGCATGTACTGCTGTTTTCGAAGAAAGCGTTTATTTTAGACCTTTATTTTGTGGTGTTGCCGTTTCCATACTGGCAAAGAATAAATGAATCCGGAGCAATCTGGAGTAACAAGTGTCCTACTATTCACATATATATTCATCACAAAATAAATAACAATTTAACATTTGTTTTGCATCGACTTTTAAGTAACGAGAGACAGTAAATACCCATAACCAAACCCACCAATTACCCACCCCATACAATCAACCAGCCAAGCAAAATGTGAGCTACACAAAACGCCGCTTTAGTCACTTTATTTTACAGGGAGATTTTTCATTGCAGCAGTATAAAATGTTTGTTCTCGCCTTCCACGTTTTCCTTTTCACAAACGTAAATTAGGCGTTGCTGTCTTTTCAACACTAACATAATTATATTACAGTTGAGTCAGTCCCAAAGCCAAAACTCTCGTTAATACTCTTTGCTAGGTTGTTCATGCTGTCGTTTGTAATCATTAATGACGACTAGATTCAAAACATAAACTATTCTGCTGTTCCCACTTGAGTCGTTTTTGCATTCTCGTTAAAGGAATAAATAAAACAAAATACCCCAAATTAGCCACCTTACACACCTTATTAAAATATCACTTAGAATTTGACTGGAATATTGCTTATCAAGTGACCTTTAAAGGGGAACTTCAGATTTGGTTTGTAATTCGGCCAGAATCAGAAACTCCTAGAGCAAGGCAAACTTTTTAGCGCAAAACGTGAAAATTGAGGATGATGTTCAATTAACCGGTTTGCCAGATAACCAGTTGTGACTTGTGTATATTCCCTGTTGTCTGCTTGCTGCGAAATGATGTCAAAAATCTACAGAAAAAATGTATTGCCGATACACAGCTGCTTGGTGACACTGAAAACGTCAGCAGTTTTCATCTTCATTATTACTCATTATTTTCTTGCCAAATAATTTAGATTTCCACTACTCACGCTTTACCTCAGCAAATTTCGGACACATTTTGGCAGCGATTTTAAAACAACGTTGAGTTCTTGATAATTATGACCAAAGAGGTCTGCACCCAGGACAAAATCTGATGTGACCGAATGTTATGTAAAATGCCACAAAAAAACAAGCAAGAACAAAACAAACCACCCTCAAAATCTGCAACAGTTACTCGTGTTCGTAAAAGTATATCGGAGATCGAGGCAGTGTGTGCATGTTTTCTCACTCTCCGTCGATTATCCGCCCTGCAAGCAATACATTGAAAGCCCTCGTAACGACCGAATTAGTGACCTGAAGGTCACACGTGGAAAAGAAGAAGAACA
>NC_090249.1:51230692-51270692 GCF_037325665.1 Littorina saxatilis
GAATATTTATTGTCACTTTTATTTATTTTATTTTGAAGGGTCTAGAAAAACGGGTTGGGTTGGGAGGGAAAAAATAAGGTCGGTCGGGGAATCGGAAATATTATTTTTTTCTTGGCTTGGAGGCGTATTCAAGAAATCTCCGATAGTGATTCTATCGGTGAGAAAAACAAAAAGCTAACGATAAAAATATGAGGAAAGAAACAAACTTGCATCTGTCTCGAATAGCAATTCCAGCTGAAGAGACGATACAAAAAATAATAACCAACCTCGACCAAATATTTGCAACAGATAGCTATCAAACCCAGAGGCGTTGTCGTATGCTAATTAGTCTAAATGTATTGAATACGCATCCAGTTTATCAGAAAGAAGTTTGTTTGTTTGTTTCGTTCATGGGCTGAAACTCCCACGGCTTTTACGTGTATGACCGTTTTCCCCCTGCCATTTAGGCAGCCATACGCTGCTTTCGGAGGATCTTCAGAAAGAAGCGACTCACTTTGAAGATCTGGTCTTCGCTGACGCCGAATTTGCGGACCTCAAACTGGTGATGGACCTGCTGACCGCTGTCCGTGACGCCCAACGAGATGCTGACACTCCGCACGTAATACTGACCCATATTCAGCTCGTTGATCGCGTACACCTCCACCGAGCAGAACGAGTGAGGCGTGGCCGCCGTTCGGTGTTCTGTCACGTACCTGAACATAGGAAGAAATAAAGCTAAAGGAATGCATGACAAGAAAGACAAGCGCAGCCGCCAAAGCGCGGAAAAAATAGTGCATGCTGTTGAGTGGTATCATTTGCTTCCTAAAAAAAATATTCACATTTCTCGTGTCTGATCACATGAAAAGTGTGTGTTCTGTGACGAATCTGGTTGGACATGCAGAAAGAGTGTGTTCTATGACGAATCTGGTTGAACATATGGACAGAGTGTGTTCTATGACGAATCGGGTTGAACATATGGAAAGAGTGTGTTCTGTGACGAATCTGGTTGAACATATGGAAAGAGTGTGTTCTGTGACGAATCTGGTTGAACATGCGGAAAGAGTGTGTCCTGTGACGAATCTGGTTGAACATGCGGAAAGAGTGTGTTCTGTGACGAATCTGGTTGAACATATGGAAAGAGTGTGTTCTGTGACGAATCTGGTTGAACATATGGAAAGAGTGTACTGTGTTCTATGACGAATCTGGTCACATGGAAAGATTGTGTTCTGTGACGAATCTGATCACATGGAAAGAGTGTGTTCTGTGATGAACCTGAACATACGAAAAGAGTGTGTTCTGTGACGAATCTGAACATACGAAAAGAGTGTGTTCTGTGCACGTGACGTCCTGAACATACGAAAAGCGTGTGGTCTGTGACGATCCTGAACATACGAAAAGAGTTTGTTCTGAGACGAATCTGGTTGAACATATGGACAGAGTGTGTTCTATGACGAATCTGGTTGAACATACGAAAAGAGTGTGGTCTGTGACGATCCTGAACATACGAAAAGAGTGTGTTTTGTGACGAACCAGAACATACGAAAAGAGTATGTTCTGTGACGAACCTGAACAAACGGAAATATAATAAAGGAATGCAGAAATGGTCCACCTCAGATACACGCAGGCAAGCGGAAGGTGTAAGGTAGCACTTACCTGGTGAGACGATAACGGCAGGGCAGGTCGACATCAGTGCGGGATAGGCCGTAACTATGGAGATGTGGATCGGCAGACACCGTACACAGAAGGTTTTCTGCAAAAAACATATTTATTGTAATGAAGCAAGGACACACAGTTACAGTCACATAACCAGTGTGAGATCAAAGCCTACCCCGAAATCGACCTTTTACACAGAGAGGCTAAGCATATGGAGATTTAAGGATCGAGTCTACCTCTGAGAAAAGTGATACACTTTTTTTTCAAGTGAAACTTTCTGTGAGTTCAAGGAGTGCTGAGACCAGACGTAACACACAACATGGGACTGAACGTGTTACTTTCTGTGAGTTCAAGGAGTGCTGAGACCAGATGTAGGCTAACACACAACATAGGACTGAGCGTGTTACTTTCTGTGAGTTCAAGGAGTGCTGAGACCAGACGTAACACACAACATAGGACTGAACGTGTTACTTTCTGTGAGTTCAAGGAGTGCTGAGACCAGACGTAACACACAACATGGGACTGAACGTGTTACTTTCTGTGAGTTCAAGGAGTGCTGAGACCAGACGTAACACACAACATAGGACTGAACGTGTTACTTTCTGTGAGTTCAAGGAGTGCTGAGACCAGACGTAACACACAACATAGGACTGAACGTGTTACTTTCTGTGAGTTCAAGGAGTGCTGAGACCAGACGTAACACACAACATAGGACTGAACGTGTTACTTTCTGTGAGTTCAAGGAGTGCTGAGACCAGACGTAACACACAACATGGGACTGAACGTGTTACTTTCTGTGAGTTCAAGGAGTGCTGAGACCAGACGTAACACACAACATAGGATTGAACGTGTTACTTTCTGTGAGTTCAAGGAGTGCTGAGACCAGACGTAACACACAACATGGGACTGAACGTGTTACTTTCTGTGAGTTCAAGGAGTGCTGAGACCAGACGTAACACACAACATGGGACTGAACGTGTTACTTTCTGTGAGTTCAAGGAGTGCTGAGACCAGACGTAACACACAACATAGGACTGAACGTGTTACTTTCTGTGAGTTGAAGGAGTGCTGAGACCAGACGTAACACACAACATAGGACTGAACGTGTTACTTTCTGTGAGTTCAAGGAGTGCTGAGACCAGACGTAACACACAACATGGGACTGAACGTGTTACTTTCTGTGAGTTCAAGGAGTGCTGAGACCAGACGTAACACACAACATAGGATTGAACGTGTTACTTTCTGTGAGTTCAAGGAGTGCTGAGACCAGACGTAACACACAACATGGGACTGAACGTGTTACTTTCTGTGAGTTCAAGGAGTGCTGAGACCAGACGTAACACACAACATAGGACTGAACGTGTTACTTTCTGTGAGTTCAAGGAGTGCTGAGACCAGACGTAACACACAACATGGGACTGAACGTGTTACTTTCTGTGAGTTCAAGGAGTGCTGAGACCAGACGTAACACACAACATAGGACTGAACGTGTTACTTTCTGTGAGTTCAAGGAGTGCTGAGACCAGACGTAACACACAACATGGGACTGAACGTGTTACTTTCTGTGAGTTCAAGGAGTGCTGAGACCAGACGTAACACACAACATAGGACTGAACGTGTTACTTTCTGTGAGTTCAAGGAGTGCTGAGACCAGACGTAACACACAACATAGGACTGAACGTGTTACTTTCTGTGAGTTCAAGGAGTGCTGAGACCAGACGTAACACACAACATGGGACTGAACGTGTTACTTTCTGTGAGTTCAAGGAGTGCTGAGACCAGACGTAACACACAACATAGGATTGAACGTGTTACTTTCTGTGAGTTCAAGGAGTGCTGAGACCAGACGTAACACACAACATGGGACTGAACGTGTTACTTTCTGTGAGTTCAAGGAGTGCTGAGACCAGACGTAACACACAACATGGGACTGAACGTGTTACTTTCTGTGAGTTCAAGGAGTGCTGAGACCAGACGTAACACACAACATAGGACTGAACGTGTTACTTTCTGTGAGTTCAAGGAGTGCTGAGACCAGACGTAACACACAACATAGGACTGAACGTGTTACTTTCTGTGAGTTGAAGGAGTGCTGAGACCAGACGTAACACACAACATGGGACTGAACGTGTTACTTTCTGTGAGTTCAAGGAGTGCTGAGACCAGACGTAACACACAACATAGGATTGAACGTGTTACTTTCTGTGAGTTCAAGGAGTGCTGAGACCAGACGTAACACACAACATGGGACTGAACGTGTTACTTTCTGTGAGTTCAAGGAGTGCTGAGACCAGACGTAACACACAACATGGGACTGAACGTGTTACTTTCTGTGAGTTGAAGGAGTGCTGAGACCAGACGTAACACACATGGGACTGAACGTGTTACTTTCTGTGAGTTCAAGGAGTGCTGAGACCAGACGTAACACACAACATGGGACTGAACGTGTTACTTTCTGAAATAACGACTGAAATTTGAATATTGGGATCAGACTTTTCCGGAGAAAAAAACCACCCCGCAACTGATGACATTTCTAAGATTCTTCTGTGGATATGTAAACTAATCGACTGTCAAATAATCCCGCACGAACAAGAGTGACATTGAGGAAAAATTGTAGAACACAAAACATAGTAACTTTACTGATGGAAAACAATCACCTTGTCCCAACTTTTGAAACTAAATGTCATGCATGACACACATTTTTCAACACAAACAAACATGATATTAAACATGTAAAAGTGATAACAAATCTTAACATGTTGTTACATCGAAGGTATTGTATCCCTTTAACCACAGTTTCACCATATGAACACCCCTTAACAATTAACGTGCTAAATTTTGAACTGTGTAGCATCTACTAACCCTACCCCATATCGCTTTCAGTCGCAGTTCAATATTTAAAAAAAAAAATCGTGTAAATCTGGTATGACACAGCAAGCCATGTAGTATTCTCTATGTACTAACCAACCATCTACGCCCGAAAATCCAACGTACTGCGCCATCAGAGATTCAAAGACTACCCAGAAGGGCTTAAAGATAGTACACCTAAGGCGCCATTTTTGAAAGTTTTCTGACGATATGGACCTTGAAAAGGTCAAGGGACATTCGCTGTACTGTAATTTAGAAACATCTGCAATGATTTGTTTAAAACTGCTCCAAAACTATGCCATCTTTTAAATGAATTTTAATCAGCGAGCGGTTTGCGTCGTCCAGCTCTCCTCTGTCAGGAGTCATGACTTCCCTTCGTCATCATTTCCCTTCGTCATCATACTTTATTTAGTTTTCAAAGATACCCATTCGTCAAAGCAGATTAAAACCGCTGGGTAGAGGAAGTCAAACCTATATTCTATCTAGCAAACGTATGCAAATTCCGTGCCATACAGGGCTAAAACGCTTCGCATTATATAAAGATACACACTGGCCGTTAGAGAATATCACCGTGTGAAAAGACTACTTAACACAGCATAGATTTGAAAATAGAATGCTCCAACACTAATTCTACGACCTTCCTCGTGTGTGTTGTTATCTATTCAACACCCAAAACAAACCCTGTAGCTCTCGGCTCAATTTCAAATCTGTACCTCTAGGAACACTCAGGGGCGAAAGGTAGGACGAACATTATGACTGGCGCAACAAGGAGTCACAATGCGAAATACAGTCCGAAATGCCCACTCAAAACACAGCCGTTTTCAGTTAGAGTAACTGAGTGCTCAAACGTTTGGTCACATAATTACAACTCCGACCTAAAATGTATAGCTCTTGCGGCGATTTTTTGCTAGATATTATCACTTTAAGTACAAAGCATTTTAATGGGGCTGCATATTTTGAAGCTACAGAGCACAAATAGCCAATTTTCTTTTATAAGAATGAAAATAAAAGTAAAGAAATAAATAACAATGAAATCAAAAATCAAAAAGGAACCACCAGACGAGGGAGGGAAGACTACTGTTACTGAAAACTCGGGATCAACGATAGCTTTGAGGTACTGCGACCAGATTTGACCCTTACCGTTGTCCACGCATTCTATTTCCCCGTTGCCCTTCTGGCCGGGCGGACAGACGCACTCCTTGTCCAGGCAGTCTATGCCGGTCAGACAGCGGCGGCCGATCTTGGTGCACGACTCACCGGAAACTGCCACAAAATGCAAACAGAGATTAGACGATGTTCGGAAACAACTCTGTCGGGTTTGTATGAATTGTGAAAGAGTGAATACCCTTGCTTTTAATGGGACAAATAAATCCACACGTGCTCCTCACAAGTCCCTTGTCCACGTGTTTCCGACAATGCTATTTTTAGAGAGAGAGAGAGAGAGAGAGAGAGAGAGAGAGAGAGAGAGAGAGAGAGAGAGAGAGAGAGAGAGAGAGAGAGAGAGAGAGAGAGAGACTGAGAGACAATGACAATGACAATGACAATTCTTTATTTTACGAGGGTAACAGAATAAGCATTGGTATACTTTTTTGCATCTGGCCCTCGCCCTAAAGAGGGACTAAATCTACTATAATAACTACTACTACTACATACTTACATAATTAGTAAAACAGTATAAGTTTATGTACATAAGTGCATTATATGAAACATTGTAGTTTATAAATTTTCATGACAAGGTGCAAAGCAAAAATGTGCAAGTCAATTAGAGTCAGAATACTATGCAATAGTACTTCAACGAGAGAGAGAGAGAGAGAGAGAGAGAGAGAGAGAGAGAGAGATGGTGTGTGTGTGTGTGTGTGTGTGTGTGTGTGTGTGTGTGTGTGTGTGTGTGTTCATGAATTAATGTAGTATGCTTTATGTAGTCTGTCTGTATGTTTTATGGCTGTCTCTCGTTCGCTGTGATTGAACTTGATTTGTGTGTGTGAAGGTTCCTGGAGAAACAAAATAAATCCCATTAAAAAACACACCCCTATACCGGGGGTGTAACTAGAGACCCGTACCGTACACATATATTCATTCGCTTGCGGTTAATCACGATGTAAATCGTAGTTTTTGTTTGTCTCAGTATAGTTAAAATGACAGTACCATACACACAAAGACTGCACCAGATTTTCTAAGCCTCCTTTGGCAACCGTACTCTGATTAAAGGGAGGCAATGCAGTACGCCAGTAAGGGGAAGGTCATGTAAGGCAGACAGAAGTAACTTCCCTTGCATTTCTGCTGCCTACAACGGTAACAAGTGGTAACTAGACCGCAGGAGCTTAACTTGGCCAAACAATTATTGCAACAAATTTCAAACCCAAATTAAAGCATTTATCCCCGTGTCATTTTATTTACACTTTATATGCCAGAGAAGGCCGTTCACTTAACCTTCAGGATCACCATTTGGATTAAATATTTCTTTTACAGGGATCACGTGACCGCCGCTCAAGTAAGGGTACTCTCAAAATCGACCAGACAAAAACGGAAGAGCCGAATGAGCCTTAATGTGTATATTATCTATTGGGTCTTAATGGGTCTATTGGACTTACTTTTTTTTTTTTTTTTTTTTTTTTTTTTTTAAATCTCAGTTGCATGCAGGCTGCTTCAACCCTTTCTTTTTTGCCTTTTTGTTGGTTTTTTTTGTTTTGTTTTTTTTGTTGTTGTTGGCGGGGAGCATCCTTCTTCATTGATTTTTTATTTATTTATTTTTTTTTTTTGAGTAATGTTTTTACTATAACATTAACATTACTATATATCTAAAAGTATTTTAAGCAACTTTTCTATATAACAATTCCCTCTCAAAAATGCATACAATATCCAGAGGGGAGCCATATCTATAAATACCAACACACATTTTGGCTATCACAATCAAATAATTCACATAACTTATTAGTGCCTTGGAACTTTGTGAATTTTCAAATACGCCCAAAAAAACTTCCTTTACGGTAATTTTAATGATCATATTATATTTACAATTCACTTTATCTTCAACGCATTTCCAAATGGACATAATTTTCGGGCAAAAGTAAAAAAAATGTTCAATATAATCAATTTCGTTCTCACAGTGAGTACAGCAATTACTCACGGAAATGCCTATTTTATACAATAAAATATTTGTGGGGTAAATATTGTGCAATATTTTCCAGTGCAACATTCGCAATCTTGTTTCTGTGGTTACTTTGTTTACTATTAACCATTGCTCTTTTCCCGGCCTGAAATCAAATTTATGTTCCCAAAATTTAACTACAACCGGCTCCACATATTTTTCCTTTATAATTAATTTGCGAAATTGACAAGGCTTACTCAGGTTCTTTAAATCGTTGAATCCACATACATTTCCATTTGCAGAGCGTAGTGTTGCTGCTTTAACTGCTGTACAAATCACCCTATATTCAAAGAATCTTGTGGGCTTACATCCAACCTTCTGCTGCATAATATTAAAGGGCACAATCTCATTACCAACATATACATCCTTTACTCGACAAACGCCTGCTTTAATCCAGTCGCTAAAAAACAGGGTTTGGCCGCAATAGATTATATCCTTGCTGTTCCATAAACACGTATCTCTTAATAACATGTCTCCACCTACTGCTCTCTGAATCATGTCCTTATTTTTCAACCAACAAATTAAAACTTGTTTCCAAAATACATTTTTAATTAATCCCAATCCTTTAAAAATTTTTACCGTGGTGTTAGATTGGAAGCAACACAACCTTTCACCAAGCTTCGAAAACATATGTATCGGTATTTGTTTCCAACTTTCCTGCTTTTCGTTCAATAAATTTGCCGCCCAGGACAACAAACAAGAGGACTGCATATCAATGACATCAATCATTTTTAAACCCCCATCAGGAAACTCTTGACACATCACTTTTCTTTTAACTTTCTCAAATGCCTTAGTGTTTGAAAATCGTTTTTTCCAAATAAATCTGTAAAACATAGTATTTATCTCAGTCAATACCTTTTCGGGTATTACCAGTGCTTGCAACGGATAAATAATCTGCGATAACAAAAGAGATTTCACAATGCATATTTTCCCCATGATACTACAATTTCGTTTAAACCATTTTACAATGTTGCGTCGTATATTTTCAATACGGCTTGTCCAATTTTCTTCAATCTCAGAGACCGATGAGGAGCTACTGAAATAAATTCCCAAAATCTTCACTTTTGTAGTCCACCTTAACCCGCACTCATTTTCATTACCATATTTATTACTGCCCAAGGCCATGATTTCAGTTTTTTGTCTATTCATTGCCAAACCAGAGAATTTGGAAAAATAGGTTACAAGGGTTAATGCGTTTTTTAACTCATCCATATCGTTCAGAAATAGGGTCACATCATCAGCATATAATAATATCTTAAAGAACATATCATAATTATCATTAGTTTCTTTTGGCAGAGGCAGACCCTTAATTGAACCATCATTTCGAATTTTCAAGGCCAACAATTCTAATGCAAGGATGAAGGCCATCGGTGAAAAAGAACAGCCCTGTCTGATACCTGCGTTCAATTCAATACATTCCGATAACCAGCCCATAAAATTGATACAACTTTCCGATTTATACAATAGAATCTCTACCCATCTTACAAAGACGGCACCAAAATTAAATCGTTTAAATGCATACACAATATACTCTTTGGAAATCGTGTCGAAAGCAGCTTTATAGTCCAGTGCTACAAGGAACCCAGGTTTATTATATTCGTTTACATACGATACTAAATCGTCTATTTGCCGGATCGCTGAACTAATGGTTCGACCCTTCAAAAAACCATACTGATCTTCACCAATAATATCTAAAATAACTTTAGATAGGCGAACTGAAAGAGTCTTCGCCAATATTTTATAATCAGTGTTTAATAGTGAAATCGGTCGCCAATTATTAAGGTCGTCCCTTGGTAATTGTTTACCCTTATGAATTAATATCATTATTGCCCGTTTTTGTGTGACGGTTAATTCTCCCTTTAAAAAAGATGCATGAAAGGAATTCAATACCATGTGTTTTATTTTACACCAGAAGAACTTCATAAAGGAGGTTGTAATACCATCACATCCAGGGGAGGAACCGTTTTTCATATTTTTTAAGGATGTCGACAATTCTGTTAAAGTGATCGGACTATCAATTCCAGTCTTCTGCTGTTCTGTTAATTGAGGAACTTCAACACCATCCAAAAACTGTTCAACCAAATTTTCATCAAACTCAATATTTTTTTCGTATCTCCTTCTAAAAAACTGGACTTGTTCAGTCAAAATATCATCCTGATTTGTTATCACCTGACCATCTGCTTTAGCAAGACGATCCATAATTTTCGCGTTCGAGTGTGTTTTTTCCATATTGAGAAAATACTTTGTATTTTTTTCTCCTTCTTCAATAAATTTAATTCGGGACCTAGTTTGGGCTCCCTTAGCTTCCTGTATTGAATAAATTTCCAGTTCAGCTTTTACTTTATCTTTTTCCATCAACAATTCGTTATTATCTTGATCTAAAACAAGGGCTTTGTCAATCCTATTCAAATTTTCCAACAACTCCCCATGTCTATTAAACTTACATCTATTTTTTTCTTTACTGTACCGAATACAAAATTCTCTTATTTTAATCTTACACAAGTCCCATTTTACGTGATCCTCCCTTATTTCATCTTGTATCTCAAATTCTTCCAACATCAAATTCAATTCATCAACAAAGATATGATCCTTTAACAAACTATCATTAAATTTCCAATATGATGGACCACGCTGAAATGAACATAATTTATATGTTATGTTAACCGACCTATGGTCGGATTGTGCAACGGAACATATATTACAGTCTCTAATATTATTAAGCACAGAGTCGGAAACAAAAATGTAATCCAATCTGCGAGCAATGAAAGGATTTTTTCTTGACCACGTAAATTCCCTTTCCTGTGGCCAGAATAACCTCCACATATCATTTAACTCACTATTTTCCAAGAACTTTTTAAAGCGATTAACATCCCCCACATTATGTTTTTCTCCACTAATAATGTCTTCTTCATTATCAATTACGCAGTTAAAATCTCCACACACTATGTAGTTCAACATATTCAGCGACTGAATGTGCTTTTCCAACTTTTCAAAAAAAAGATATTTTTCTTTACCAATCGTTGGAGCATATGGGTGCGTCTCAGAATCTCGTCCTCTGTTTGTGACATTATCACCAAAAGTAAAATCTTCCCAGAAAACGTTGATAATACTATTTACACACTTCTCAGGGTGTACCTTTTCAGTTTAAACAAGAAAAAATATAACATTGCCTTTAGTTTGCCATATATTGAGCATTATTTGGACCATGTGTGCAAAATCACCCGTGTAACATGGAAACAATAAAAGACAAAAAAACTGCATTTATAAGGCTGAAAACGACTTTTATTCAGTTATTATTGTTGAATCACAAGCCATTATAGAGTTCAATATGAAATGACTACATGCAAACAACAAAATAATGTTTTTTTCAAAGTTCCATGCATTCGTCAAAATTTCAATACAAAAATGAAAATTAATTAATGATATCCTGATCAGAACATGTTGATACATGGCATTCATTCAGTCTTATTGACATTTAACCTTCACAATAGCATATATACAAAGATTAGTTGCTCTAAGACAAAATGTTAGAAAGTTATCCCAAAAGAATGCAAAATGGTCACCGATGTAACATGGAAACATCACTTTTTTAACAAAGAAACGGTTATGCTTTTTCCCACAAACTTTACTAAATGAAGCTGATTTTGCAACCAGATTCTTCTTAGGTAAAATGCCAAACACTAAAACAGGAACAGAAAGAAAAAAAGCTGGACAAAATCAAGCAAACTTTGCCCCAAAAAAGAGAAACATTAATGAAAAGTTCATCACCGACGTAACTCGGAAACGAACAACCAGACATGTATTATAAGGTTTGACATGAAGAATGCAAATGTTCAAAAGTGGTTCATTCAATTGTTAAGACAATAAACCAAAGGCATTGGTTACATATAGAACAGTTGCCACTTGCAGTTAATTAATTTATTTTAAAAGAAATAATGCCCCCTGGCATTGAAGGTGGGGTCACGAATCATGGTTGCATCAGATGTAGGGACTAAGGAAATATCATCGATCCCTGGAAAGCAATAGTAGTTCCCCTCCGGTTTCCTTCGAAGGAACGTTACCACCAGTTCATCAGGTCGAATCTCTTGCACCTGAAACATGCAAGTACCTGCGATTTCAACTAAAGATTGATGCAATATGTGTACTAGTTTCACTAACATGAATTTGTTTAATGTCTATCAAGATTTTGATGCATCCACATTCACTGGCTAAAAACAAAATAAAGTAATTATTTTGTTCAGACTTACCATTCCATTGAACATACAACTTTTACAATTAAAGAAAACATTGACACTTACCGTTCCTTTAAATGGATTTCGGAAATTTAATTTTGATCATAATTTTTTATATTTTTAATTTTCAGAGCTTGTTTTTAATCCAAATATAACATATTTATATGTTTTTGGAATCAGGAAATGATGTAAAATAAGATGAACGTAAATGTGGATCGTTTTATATAAAAAAAAAATTATTACAATTTTCAGATTTTTAATGGCCAAAGTCATTAATTAATTTTTAAGCCACCAAGCTGAAATGCAATACCGAAGTCCGGCCTTCGTCGAAGATTGGTTTACACAAATTTCAATCAATTTAATTGAAAAATGAGGGTGTGACAGTGCCGCCTCAACTTTTACAAAAAGCCGGATATGACGTCATCAAAAGTATTTGTCGAAAAAAAGAAAAAAACGTCCGGGGATATCATACCCAGGAACTCTCATGTCAAATTTCATAAAGATCGGTCAAGTAGTTTGGTCTGAATCGCTCTACACACACACACGCACAGACAAACAGACACACACACACACACATACACCACGACCCTCGTTTCGATTCCCCCTCTATGTTAAAACATTTAGTCAAGTTTTGACTACGTGAAATCGAAAGAAAAACTATTATTAACAAATGTTTAGCCTAATTTTTCACTTCATAGAATATCATAGCAGCAAAAACTCACCTTTTCTTAAGAACCTTGGGTGTTGATCACTGTCGTAACAAAATCACAGACTTCGGAAACATTCTCGAAATCTTTCTTCGCTGCTGGAAGCTGAACTATTTCTCTCTGTAACTGCGCATGCGTAGTCACCCGCACCTCTGAGTCACTACGCGCAAAATAGTTCTAATCTTTCTTCAAAACTCTGAACATTATTTGCAAAACCGTTCACCATCGTAACGGAATTTTGAAGAAGCATGTCATATTGCGCAACTTTCAACTTAGTTTGCAGATGCAATTTTGAGAAAATAATACTTAAATAACATTTAACTTAGCGAGTTTCTATGCCCTTTCATGTCAAGATCGTGTTGAAGATGAATATGCAAATTCTAAAGTTCAAATTTAGGACTTGTTGCTGTTGCACGCGTGTGGAAACCTATGTTACGACAGTGATGACACACTTTCAAGCGATTAATTTCGTTTAAAAAACAATTCTGTGGACAAAATAACATTTCAACTGTCAAGTACACTTAAACCAAACACACATAACAAAAATAGCAGTCCTTGGACATTCTAAACGATTCTTGTAGTGAGGTACAAAACTAGTTGATGGTTCATGTCACAGATCAGACCTCCATTTTTCACGCATTTAATCATTTCTTTCGCAAAACAACCTTCATAATAATCATGCAAAATACTCAGTTTTGTTTGTACTATTTCTTTATTCATTTTACTTCTCAAAAATACCAATATCATGATTTAAAATTCAGTATGTTTCAATTGTGGGCTAATTTGATTATGGCACACACAAAAGGTTCAGTTTCTGAGACGCACCCATATACATTCGAGATACAAACGTCCTCATCCTAGGTCTATTGGACTTACTGTCAGTGACAGATTATCGGTCATTCCGTATTCTAATGCTTCAATGAGTGATGCGCATTTTAAAGAAAAACATCACGCTCATAATTCAAATGTTGATACCAATTAAGAGGACAGCGAAAGAAACCATGCATTGAGAGAGTAAGAGAGCCGGACGGAAGAGAGACGGAACGAAGAAACTAGACGGATAGAGACAGAAAAAAGACAGACAGGCAGGAAGGCAGAGGCGGACAGACAGACAGACAGAAAGGCAGAGACAGACAGACAGACTTACCTCCCCCTGTATTATTGTCATGAGTGCTGTCAGTAGTGGTGATGGAAGGCAAAGGGAAGAAGGCGGTCACACTGTTCGTACACAGCACTAACACGACGACGTGGAATGGCAGCCTTCTGTCCACTGCAAAATCAATTACTCAGTCAATGTATAAATAAATCAACCAGCCATCCAGCCAGCTAGCCAACTAGCCAGTCAGGTAATCTTCCATCGCTCCATCCATCCCTCTGGGGATCCATCCATCTATCCATCCATCCATCCATCCCTCTCTCTATCCATCCCTCCCTTCATCCATCCATCCGTCCATCCATCCCTCCCTCCCTCCCTCCATCCCTCCCTCCCTCCATCAATCCATCCATCAACCAATCAATCAATCAATCAATTAAGAGTATAGCTGTCGCACGAACAGGATGACGGGAAATGGCAGCTTCCTGTCAATGTATCAATCAATCAATAAAGTAGATGTGTACTGCCGGGCAGTACATAACCCAAGCGAAGTCGTCCATCTGTGTGTACATGATTCTCTCTCTCTCTCTCTCTCTCTCTCTCTCTCTCTCTCTCTCTCTCTCTCTCTCTCTCTCTCTCTCTCTCTCTCTCTCTCTGTCTTAAAATGTGTCATCGATGACGTGTTTTCATACTTGCTAATGCGGCAGGCTAATCATGACGTCAAATTGAAACTTCTTGAAGTCTCTCAGAAAGGGACATGAAAACCATGTGGGGGTTACTGGTTTGGGCTGAAAAAAAACCAACTCCACCTAAAATTCAAGCGCCTATGGGGCTGAATTATGCAGCATAAATTGTGAAACATCAGGATATCTCACACTTTCAATTCTGCCATCATGTCAAATCTGACAACAAACCTACCCACAAAATGTCATAAATATCGGTGTAGAATTGAGACTTAACGGTTTTTAACTGCCAAAAATAAGTTTTTTTGACTGGAATAGTTTGTCTTGAAATTCAGTTTGGGACAACGGACCCACCCACTAAATTTCATAAAGATAGGTGAAAATTTAAATGTAACGGTTTTTAACTGCCAAAATTATGTTTTTCTTCTGGAAAAGTATGGAGTGAAAATCAGTTGGGGACAACGAACCTACCCACAAAATTTCATAAATATCGATGAAGAATTGAGATTTAACGGTTTTTAACTGCCAAAAATAAGGTTTTTTGTCTGGAAAAGTATGTCTTAAAATTCAGTTTGGGACAACGGACCCACCCACTAAATTTCATAAAGATAGGTGAAGAATTGAAATTTAACGTTTTTTAACTGCCAAAATTATGTCTTTCTTCTGGAAAAGTATAGAGTGAAAATCAGTTGGGGACAACGAACCTACCCACAAAATTTCATAAATATCGGTGAAGAATTGAAATTTAACGGTTTTTAACTGCCAAAATTATGTTTTTCTTCTGGAAAAGTATGGAGTGAAAATAAGTTGGGGACAACAAACCTACCTTTAAAATTTCATAAGAATCAGTGAAGAAATAGGATTTAACGATTTTTTAACGGCCTTTAAATCATTGGTGATGTCATCATAACCCAGTCGTTGTAGTTGTCGTCGTAGTTGTTGGTGTTGTTGTTGTCATGTTCGTTGTCGTGATTGTTGTTGTTCTCGTGTTGTTGTTTTTGTTGTTGTTGTTGTTGTTGTTGTTGTTGTTGTCGTCGTCGTCGATGTCATTTGTTGTTGTTGTTGTTATCGTCGTCGTCGTCGTCATCGTCGTCGTTGTCAGAGGTTATTTCTAAAGATTTCATTGATAGTCTTTGTTCTCGTCACCAAGACTTGCTAAGAACAAGCTTGGAACAGCAAGAGTTCCAAGAACAAGATTAGAACAACTCATTACATCATTACCAGTACGTCATTTGTATTTAGAACACACTTTAGAAAAAAACTCTTCAGCTACAAACCAGTCACCCTCACATGTCCGAGGTGTTTGTCTAAACCACTTACTGAAATGTTTTGAGGTTTAATGACCATACACATGTTGAACCGGTGAGTGTCTTCCGCTGCTTAATTCGCAAATAACTATTTTATTAAAGTCCGCTTGAAACGCTCAAAGATGAAATTCCATGTTAAAAAGTGACAAAAGTTTCACATTTTCCCGTTGTAACAGCTTCCGATGATATTATATGAAAATTCTGATCCTCTGAGAGGATTCCCCGAAACAAAATCAGTTTGTACGCCTAATTTTAATAGAATTGTCTAAACAGTGTCGCTAATATTGTGCTAAAAGATGAATTCTAGAACAATGTCCAGACAGACACCACTTGGCAAAAACATTTTCAGTGCTGGGAGATGAAAACAAAAACTACTTCGCTACGCGCGGGCTCCGCCCGCGCTCCGCTTGGATAAGCAAAAGAATAAATCAATTCATGCATCCAGGGCCCTCTCCCACGAATGCTGTGACAACTTCTTTATGATGAACATGAAAACTGAAAGCCTTGTTGATGTGAACGTTTGATTTTTTTATCGTCGGTAGGACGTCACTTCACACCGCTCAGGTTTACAGGAGGGTCTACTTTTCCTAAGTTACATTCAACGCACCAGATCCGTTTTTATTTTTGAATCGATTCTAAGCTTCTGGTGTGCACAGACTGTATGCCGTGTGTGTGTGTGTGTGTGTGTGTGTGTGTGTGTGTGTGTGTGTGTGTGTGTGTGTGTGTGTGTGTGAGAGAGAGAGAGAGAGAGAGAGAGAGTGTGTGTGTGTGAGTGTACGTATGTGTGTGTGTGTGTACGTATGTGTGTGTGTGTGTATGTGTGTGTGTGTGTGTGTGTACATACGTACGTGTGTGTGTGTGTGTGTGTGTGTGTGTGTGTGTGTGTGTACATGTGTGTGTGTGTGTGTGAGAGAGAGGGAGTGTGTGTGTGTACGTGTGTGTGTGTGTGTGTGTGTGTGTGTGTGTGTGTGTGTGTGTGTGTGTGTGTGTGTGCGCGATTGCATGTGTGTGAGTGTGAATGTGTATGTGAACGTGCGCCAGACTTGTGTGCTTTAAGTGAAAATGCTACAAGCAAGGGTTATTGCAGCTCATAACATTACAAATTATGATTCTTGGTGTATACACATTTTAACACGAAGCAATGTTGTAATAGGTGCGAAATGTTGGGGCAGAAGGTGCTTCTTGGGTTAAGTGGAAGTGAATGAAGAAGGGGGTGGGAGGGGGATTGCGGATACAATATCGAAGGAACGCCAGTGGTTTTGCCAAAGATCATTTACATAACCGAATTAAGTAGATGTGTACTGCCGGGCAGTACATACCCCAAGCGAAGTCGTCCATCTGTGTGTACATGATTCTCTCTCTCTCTCTCTCTCTCTCTCTCTCTCTCTCTCTCTCTCTCTCTCTCTCTCTCTCTCTCTCTCTGTCTTAAAATGTGTCATCGATGACGTGTTTTCATACTTGCTAATGCGGCAGGCTAATCATGACGTCAAATTGAAACTTCTTGAAGTCTCTCAGAAAGGGACATGAAAACCATGTGGGGGTTACTGGTTTGGGCTGAAAAAAAACCCAACTCCACCTAAAATTCAAGCGCCTATGGGGCTGAATTATGCAGCATAAATTGTGAAACATCAGGATATCTCACACTTTCAATTCTGCCATCATGTCAAATCTGACAACAAACCTACCCACAAAATGTCATAAATATCGGTGTAGAATTGAGACTTAACGGTTTTTAACTGCCAAAAATAAGTTTTTTTGACTGGAATAGTTTGTCTTGAAATTCAGTTTGGGACAACGGAGCCACCCACTAAATTTCATAAAGATAGGTGAAGAATTGAAATTTACCGTTTTTTAACTGCCAAAATTATGTCTTTCTTCTGGAAAAGTATGGAGTGAAAATCAGTTGGGGACAACGAACCTACCCACAAAATTTCATAAATATCGATGAAGAATTGAGATTTAACGGTTTTTAACTGCCAAAAATAAGGTTTTTTGTCTGGAAAAGTATGTCTTAAAATTCAGTTTGGGACAACGGACCCACCCACTAAATTTCATAAAGATAGGTGAAGAATTGAAATTTAACGTTTTTTAACTGCCAAAATTATGTCTTTCTTCTGGAAAAGTATAGAGTGAAAATCAGTTGGGGACAACGAACCTACCCACAAAATTTCATAAATATCGGTGAAGAATTGAATTTTAACGGTTTTTAACTGCCAAAATTATGTTTTTCTTCTGGAAAAGTATGGAGTGAAAATAAGTTGGGGACAACAAACCTACCTTTAAAATTTCATAAGAATCAGTGAAGAAATAGGATTTAACGATTTTTTAACGGCCTTTAAATCATTGGTGATGTCATCATAACCCAGTCGTTGTAGTTGTCGTCGTAGTTGTTGGTGTTGTTGTTGTCATGTTCGTTGTCGTGATTGTTGTTGTTCTCGTGTTGTTGTTTTTGTTGTTGTTGTTGTTGTTGTTGTTGTTGTTGTTGTTGTTGTCGTCGTCGTCGATGTCATTTGTTGTTGTTGTTGTTATCGTCGTCGTCGTCGTCATCGTCGTCGTTGTCAGAGGTTATTTCTAAAGATTTCATTGATAGTCTTTGTTCTCGTCACCAAGACTTGCTAAGAACAAGCTTGGAACAGCAAGAGTTCCAAGAACAAGATTAGAACAACTCATTACATCATTACCAGTACGTCATTTGTATTTAGAACACACTTTAGAAAAAAACTCTTCAGCTACAAACCAGTCACCCTCACATGGCGGAGGTGTTTGTCTAAACCACGTGCACTTACTGAAATGTTTTGAGGTTTAATGACCATACACATGTTGAACCGGTGAGTGTCTTCCGCTGCTTAATTCGCAAATAACTATTTTATTAAAGTCCGCTTGAAACGCTCAAAGATGAAATTCCATGTTAAAAAGTGACAAAAGTTTCACATTTTCCCGTTGTAACAGCTTCCGATGATATTATATGAAAATTCTGATCCTCTGAGAGGATTCCCCGAAACAAAATCAGTTTGTACGCCTAATTTTAATAGAATTGTCCAAACAGTGTCGCTAATATTGTGCTAAAAGATGAATTCTAGAACAATGTCCAGACAGACACCACTTGGCCAAAAAATGTTCAGTGCTGGGAGATGAAAAAAAAAACTACCTCGCTACGCGCGGGCTTCGCCCGCGCTCCGCTTGGATCATGGTTGCGGAGTCTTATTTGCGCCTGAACATTGTATCAGTGCACGTTGGGAGAAATGCCCTAACGGGTATGACTCTGTATGGTAAAAAGAACTGTTCGGTTTAGACGATTTGATAGGATACCACGGCATTCCTAAACTTAGAGATAAGTAGTCCTCACGACTTCAAAAGTACTTAGTTTACATAGCTTTGCTCCAACGACATCGAGGACTGTGTCCTTAAAGCCATATGTACTCGATGACTATACACGCTAATTGCTTTACCAACAGCTGGAGACATGCTAAATTAAGTTCCCTGTAAAATATTGTGGTCTAGGACCCCTTCAATGTTGAGATATGTTAATTTTCATTTTGATCTGGATCGTCCTATTTATAGATTTGCCAACAGAGGTAGCGTTGACGCAAGGGAAATAACTCCGCGTCTTTGTTTACATCCAAAGTTTTTGAGACTCTAAAACAAGCTGTAATGCATGTATATGGTCCGCGCATGGCGACATATCGTCATTACATGGTCTTATGGTGCGTTTGACATCGATTATGGGCAAACTACACTTTGTAAACACGGGAGCGCGTACATATGCCTTTAAAATTGCCATGGCTTTTATACATATTTATAGCCAAAACAAAGCATTTTTTTTAAGAAAACCTTTATAATCATATAAGGCCTCTCTTTCTTGTGAAACTTACACGGCAGACTTCGGAATTACATAGGAGGTTTCTATTGAAATCTTTCTTTGACTTCCAAATTACGCCGATTTTTAACACGAATCCCTCTTAAACATACGTCTCCTTTCCTGTTCTATAATCATATCCCCATACCACACATCCATTCAGGTTTTCACGCGACGGCCAGTGAATGCACACATTTTCATTTTGCTCCAAAAATTTTGTTTGAACATATGTTCACTTAGAGACACTGTACTTCCCGTGCACGCAATCATAGGACTAACCACATATTTGCCAGGCTTTAAAATGTAATAAGTACGCTCAATGTCAATAAGAAGCGACCATTTAAGTCTTTTCTTGTCTAGGTGTCCTGGAGCTAATACAAAAATATGTACAAGTTCAACTTTGCTAACCTTTGTTACGGTCGGCCATGACCTAACTCCGGCACATCAATACATGTGAATTACTTATCTCCTAGTCCCGAGAGCAATACAAACAAGTCGCGTAAGGCGAAATTACAACATTTAGTCAAGCTGTCGAACTAACAGAATGAAACTGAACTCCGCACTGCATTTTTACAGTAAGAGCGTATACTCGTAGCATCGTCAGTCCACCGCTCGATGCACAGGCAGTGAAATTGACAAGAAGAGCGGGGTAGTAGTTGCGCTGAGAAGGATAGCACGCTTTTCTTTATCTCTATTCTTTTTAACTTTCTGAGCGTGTTTTTAATCCAAACATATCATATCTATATGTTTTTGGAATCAGGAACCCACAAGGGTTAAGATGAAATTGTTTTTAAATCGATTTCGGTAATTTTATTTTAATAATAATTTTTATATTTTTAATTTTCAGAGCTTGTTTTTAATCCAAATATAACATATTTATATGTTTTTGGAATCAGAAAATGATAAAGAATAAGATAAACGTAAATTTGGATCGTTTTATAATTTTTTTTTTTTTTACAATTTTCAGATTTTTAATGACCAAAGTCATTAATTAATTTTTAAGCCATCAAACTGAAATGCAATACTGAAGTCCGGCCTTCGTCGAAGATTGCTTGGCCAAAATTTCAATCAATTTGATTGAAAAATGAGGGTGTGACAGTGCCGCCTCAACTTTTACAAAAAGCCGGATATGACGTCAGCAGGGTTCCTGCAGGGCAGAGCTGTTACAATTCAAGGAGTTTTCAAGGACATTTCCAGGACCAAATAAATGCTTTTCAAGGACATGATTTTCCCCAAATTAATGCAAAGCACCAAGCTTACCTTCAGTTTTTCAAGTCATCAAGTTTCTGGTGAATTTCTATTAGTCATTCCGTAGTTGTTTCCCTTGCCAACTTCCGGGAAGGGAAGCAACTACGGGTGACTAGTAATAGTTCATCTGCTTTCGTTTTCACTCGATCTTTTATTCTCCCAAAATGTGTACCGTATTTGACGAAAAAAAAGGGGGTTGCATTTTTTTTTAAAATAAGACAAGCTGCTGACAAAATGTATTGACAACAATTTGGAAAAATCAAGTACTTTTCAATGACTATTTAACAAAACTCTATTTTCAAGCACTTTTCAAGGCCTGGAAAAGGTATTCCAATTTTCAAGGAGTTTTCCAGGGTTCAAGGACTCTGTACGAACCCTGCGTCAGCAAAGACATTTATCGAAAAAAAGAAAAAAACATCCGGGGATATCATTCCCAGGAACTCTCATGTCAAATTTCATAAAGATCGGTCCAGCAGTTTAGTCTGAATCGCTCTACACACACACACACACACACACACACCCACACACACACACACACACACACACACACACACACACACATACACCACGACCCTCGTCTCGATTCCCCCTCTATGTTAAAACATTTAGTCAAAACTTGACTAAATGTAAAAATGTCAAGAACGTCATCTAGACGTTACTGCCCGGGCAAACGTTTGAAGAACATGAAGCTCTTTCTGATCACATTCACTAACTATTAAATGACACACTATCAGTGCTGGTGCTGCGGTCATCTGTGTGCAGGAGGAAGTCCTTGTGCACCGTGGCTAAAAGAAAATGTCCGGGAAAATAGGCTCAAAAGCAGTAACGTCTTTTGGGAATATAATTTGATTACATTTTGTTGTCTTTTTACATACGAATATCCAAAAGACAAACTTCAACAGTTTTTACTTGATGTACAGGGTTTTGCTTACTGCTGCGGTGCATCTGAGTCCAACGAAGAGGCAACTAAAAGAAACTTTGGGGTTCCATAACCGTCATCCACGTTACCGGCTTTTTTTCTCTCAGCAAAACAGAATACATGTATCATTATGTGATATGATTTTCGCCCACAGGAGCACTCATACTACGAACTCATTTTTGGTAAGCGCACGTCATCTACGTTACCGTCATGTAGCTTGAATACACAAATATACAGTAGGCCTACGACTAAACGGCTTTTTTTCTAAATCACGACGTGCACCCGGTTTTGAACGATTAAGCTACACAATAACACAAATTTTGAACAACAAAAAAAGCCGCACATTTTTTGGGAAGTCTATTGGTCGCTTCTTATTGACATTGGGTGAGTACATCCTTTCACTCGGAAACACGCACGCACGCGCGCACACACACACACACACACACACACACACACACACACACACATACAGAACACACACACACACACACACACACACACACACACACACACACACACACACACACATCTACCTACATGTTTTCTATGAAGAGACTTTTTGCTTGAATCAAAATTTGGCAACCGCATGGCCACTTATTTTAATCTGCAAAACTAATCCAGCGAAATATGTGTGCTTGGCACAGTTTGCAGCTCGGTATGAGTCCAAGTGTAAGGATACGTGTATCCCACTCAAGTCCTGTGTAGCCTGCCATTACGAATATGAATGCGGACACGACAACTTAGCTTGTTGTGCGTGCATTTAATATCACTACGGCGAGTATTAGACATCTATTTTTGTCAAAGGCACTTGGCAAATGTTCAAAAGAAACAGTAGGTTTCGCTACTTGTACCATAAAGTAACCTACGTGTAATATAGATCTAGTCTCTTTCGATCTCGCCCTATTTACATTCACTACGCGTCGGTAACACTTGTCTGGGCTGTCGTGGCAGATTTAATAGTGTTAGGCGCGCACAGGTGCAGGACTGCTCCGTCTTTCCTGTGTGGCGCAAAACTTACCTGGCTTTCAGTATTGATGATCAATTCATCGTACGAAAAGATTGTCTCTCTCTAACATCGTTAGTGGGTTGAAATCACTAGCAATCCACTTTTTATAAGTAATCCTATCCCTATATTAGAAAAACCGGCACGGTTGGCCTAGTGGTAAGGCGTCCGCCCCGTGATCGGGAGGTCGTGGGTTCGAACCCCGGCCGGGTCATACCTAAGACTTTAAAATTGGCAATCTAGTGGCTGCTCCGCCTGGCGTCTGGCATTATGGGGTTAGTGCTAGGACTGGTTGGTCCGGTGTCAGAATAATGTGACTGGGTGAGACATGAAGCATTTGCTGCGACTTCTGTCTTGTGTGTGGCGCACGTTATATGTCAAAGCAGCACCGCCCTGATATGGCCCTTCGTGGTCGGCTGGGCGTTAAGCAAACAAACAAACAAACAAACAAATATTAGAAAAACCGGTCCAGTCAGAAATCAAGAAAAGGTGGGAATAATACATAAAGGATTATGCTCGTTCTAAAAAGAAAAGAAAAGTTCTGATTGTGTGGTGTTGTGTTGTGTTGTGTTGTGTTGTGTTGTGTTGTGTTGTGTTGTGTTGTGTTGTGTTGTGTTGTGTTGTGTTGTGTTGTGTTGTGTTGTGTTGTGTTGTGTTGTGTTGTGTTGTGTTGGATTGAATTGGATTGGATAGGATTGTATCATTTGATTGTCTCGCTTGTGTCTTCTGAGCGAGGACAATTTGTCAGATACATTAATTTTCTGTATTATAAGTGTTTGTTCTTAAATAAAAGACCGCTTGGTCGAATATCATTGAAGTTAACGTTTTGTCATAAATTAAACGTTCCAATAACACACCTCTCCTGGTTTTTTATTATTATCGTTCAATTTTTAACGTTCCTATTCAGTCTACACCTTTAGTTGAGACTGCCACTTTGTGTGGCCGAGACACCTGCGCATGCGTAATGGACAATTCGACGTCCCTTATGACTCAAAGGATGTAGGTGTCTGCCACAGGCACGTGTCACGAGCGGGTCGGGATCAAAGTGGGCGGGGCCTGTGCGCTCTCAAGACTACTACTATTACATAATAATCTATATCTATATACGGCTTGTGTCTGTCTGTCTGTCTGTCTGTCTGTGTGTTCGCGATTCACGGCCAAAGTTCTCGATGGATCTGCTTCAAATTTGGTGGGCATATTCAGGTAGACCCCGGACACAATCGTGGAAAATTTTGAACACGTGCGTGCTCTCAGCGCGCAGCGCTGAACCGATTTTGATTTGTTTGTACATCCATTCCCAGTAACTCTTCCTTATCTTCTCCACTGTTTTGCGCGTTTATCTCCCTTCCTTCGTACGGTGCGCCGGCGAAGCCGGCGTACACCCGGCAAAGCCGGGTCCCCGCCGGGTATTCGGTTCTACTTCTTCCCGGCGAAGCCGTACCCGGCGAAGCGGGTATTCATCTAGTATTACATAAACCATAAGAAAAGACGACCGTCCATCACAAGTTACATCCAAGACATAGGCCCCGACCACCTCGTGACGAGTGCCTGTGGTGTCTACGCACTAGCTGTACTTCATGCAAACGATGATAATTGACAGCACAACCACCACCGTCATTTTTAGAAAGCTGCTGTGGACAGTTTAAAAGCTTCACGCAAAACACGTATGCTAAGGGGCATTGGATCATGCACAAACGAGGGAGTAGTGACGGTGAATAAATAAATACAGATTTGCAGGTAATAAAGAAGATGACATATTCATCTGTGTAGCTGATTACTTTTAAAGTCTGACCAACTATCGTCTAGACCTTTTTAATAATAATGATAAGGGTACGTCTATGGCGCAAATCCTACAATGGTGCTAAGCGTCTCTGATACACAAATAAACAACTATGTTCGCATTGCCAATTCAAATGTTTCAATGTAATTTTTACAATGTTCTTATACAATGCACAAGTCACACCTTGTGTTGGGGTCATGCTGGGCTCCCCATAGTGCGCGTCCCTGCGTCCTATACGCACTATAGAAGCCGAAATCACGTACTAGAAATTCATCGAGGGGGTCCCGGGACGCACTAAACCTTTAAAGAGCGGGTCCCGGGACGCACTTAATTTCCGCTACCGTGCGTACCGTTGGTACTCTTTTCATACTACACCCGTCAGCAAAGTATCGTGCAGACACACATGCCAATTTCACGCCGCAACGATATGTAAACGTGTGTATGTGTTCCATTTAACTTTGTATAACTGAAGTATCCTCTTCGAACATTCTGATGAAAAAATACACTTCGTATCACACTTTTCGTAATAACAATGCGTTATATGAATACATGGGGTTTGGGGACCATGGACTCTTGGGACCCTCTAAAACTCCGCTTAGGTTTTTTTATGGACGCACTAAACATTTAAAGTGGGGGTCCCCGGACCCTCTAGGACGGGCGTCCGTGGGGAGCCGTGTCATGTATGGGATATTGAATACATAGATACTTTACCATCACTGTCTTTACTTTGTACGCTTACAGAAACTCTTTGACATCTGGATTGCATCAGCAAAACGATGTAGACTAGATTTGTAAATAATAAAGAAGCTGACATATTCATCTGTGTAGCTGATTACTTTTAAAGGCTAACCAACTAACTTTTTGTCTTAGGAGCGGAAGTTTATGCCTTTGAAAGGGCAATATTGATAGGGAATCAAATTCGAACAGGAACTGGAAAGAGATTGATTGATAAGGATCGAACTGATACATGGGAATAAAAACATAACAAAGCTATGGTAATGCTTCTCTAAACATCACGTTTGGAATAGGTAGTCATAGTCCATGAGAAAACTGCACCAGTAATCCGATTGGACATGGCGATGGACATTCTTCTTTATGACAAAGCTCAACGTCAGCTGTCACACTCAAAAATAAAGTCCACATGCACCGATAGTTACGAAGTTAACTGACAAAAGATCAGTAAAAACTTAGAAATTCTCTCTCTCTCTCTCTCTCTCTCTCTCTGTATCTCTGTCTCCCTCCTTCTCTCTCTGCCTCTCACGAACACACGCACGCGCGCACGCACGCAGTCACACACACACACACAAAACACACACACACAACCACACACACACACACACACACAACCTTAACGAATCTTCCATCTTAAGAACAGGAGGAATTAAGCAACTAAGAGATTTACCAGGAACAAACGCTAATAAAGGTTACATTTGCGCGCGGGTAATTAAAAATGGAAGACTTACTGCTTGGTGCGTGCTGTTTCCGCCGGCATAGACGTCGATGAGCGTTGAAGGGAAAGGCAGACGACAAAATGATCACCACAAGAATGCAAACAGTTCGGCGGATACAAAGTTTTATATCTAGCTAATATGCCGAGGTTTTGCGTTGCCAACACAGGGCCATTTGTCGATAACTCTGACCCAAACTTACTGTAAGCCTTCTCACCCTTTGACATGCGCACGCAATAGCTCTTTTTATGATTGGCTGTAGCGTCGAAATGTTCTACCGGACGAAATTTATCGGTGAAGAGAGTGACGTTATTGAGGGAACAGAAGCTTTCGACGTTAGCATATAGATTATCCCCGAGTGCGCTAGTACAAGGGCTCAGCAGACTTTAAAGGCATATGTACGCGCTCCCGTGTTTACAAAGTGTAGTTTGCCCATAATCGATGTCAAACGCACCATAAGACCATATAATGACGATATGTCACCATGCGCGGACCATAATACATGCATTACAGCTTGTTCTAGCCTCTGAAAAAGTGAGGATGTCAACAAAGCCGCGGTGTTAGCTCCCTTGCATCAACGTTACATGTGTTGCCAAATCTATAAATAGGACGATCCAGATCAAAATGAAAATTAACATATCTCAACATTGAAGGGGTCCTAGACCACAATATTTTGCAGGGAACTTAATTTAGCATGTCTCCAGCTGTTGGTAAAGCAATTAGCGTGTATAGTCATCGAGTACATATGCCTTTAATTGTGTGTCTGTGTGTCTGTGTGTCTTTCTCCACTTAACAGCTTATTGCTGGGAAACTACTGGGCGCAGTTCGTTCAAAAGTTGATACACTAACTTGATAATAGGTCCGATTGATCGTATTAAATAGAGCTTAAACAATGACCACGAGTTGATCACTGGAAAATAAACCACGAGTGGGTATTTGCAGCCGCTTGGTAATTCACGAGTGTGCTCACTCGTGAATTACCAAGCGGCTGCAAATACCCACTCGTGGTTTATTTTCCAGTAATCAACGAGTTGTCGTCATTGTTTAAGCTATTTATATAAAGAACAACACGGGTCGAACATGCAGTCATGCAGACGACATTTTGTAGGCAATTTCATTTCAGCCTAATCACTCAGAGTGTCAAATGCGCGTCATTCAAATAGTCCCTATTGTTTTACTTTATTCTTAGTCTCCGACTCGTCGGCATTATACTTGTCTCGTCTAAATATCGGACCCTATTGCTACGATTAAAACACAATAGCGTTTATATAGCTATTCTGACATTACATTCTGTGTTAAAATCATGTTTTTGTCAGCAACAAGGACCAGAATGGTCCATGTCGTTGACTGATTGCAGACAACGGTTCCCTTTCCGCATGAAGCCACGGAAATAACCGAACATTGAAGAACCCACGGACATGTATTACGGAGAAAACTCGGGATAACCGGATGATTAGCATTACGTCAATATGCTAGGAATCATATGACGTCATGACGTATCATGCTTGCCTACGTAGATTGTATGTTCGAAAGTCTGACTTCTGTTGTGAATTCGCGTGGTGAAGACAGCGGTAAATCTGTAGATGATAAGAGAACAAGGATTGTCTCAGAAGAAACAACTAAATGTTTCAGACCGGTAACTTCATTTCAACATTGCACTATATAATGGACGTTCTATGTGACAGGAGAGTTTGCTGATTTTGTGTTAAACATTTATCCAGATCCAGAGACATTGGAGAGATCGTCTGCTAGAATCAGAGATAGATCGCTTCAGATTGCAGCTTCTGGAAATTTGCAAGGTTTGTTGCCTGTTAAAGAACTGGATTTTAAACGTAATGTATGTCATGTACAGTAAGCAACAACAAAAACACACACAAAGCAAATGGCATTGTCTGTCGACTAGTCACAAAAACAAATCTGGCGAGGTATGCGTGTACTTTATACACGTCAGCCATTGTTGTTACAGTTTTGAGTCAACGTTGTATTCTTCCGCAACAGGGTCCAATCGTCTGGGTTTCAAATGATGTCATGTTCTAAAAATAAATTCAAGTATTGATTATTTTTTAGCCCTCTTTATTCTTACTTCGAATAATCCACGAGTGATTTTGGTGTAATCAAAGTAGTTCGTTCTAATTTCTCACTTATCTAAAAATAATCAACTAGATTTAATCCACCCCTCGGTTGCATTACAAGAGTTGTATAAAACTTCATAATGTTACCTGGGACCTAAATGCGAAATAAACCACAAAAACGACTTGGCCGTAGGAGGAGTTCACACCCGCGGGGCAACACGCAGCCATTGACCTGACAGAACAGCCGAACGCGTCACACAAAAATACGTCATGACAAAGTTACACGCAAAGCGAAAGAGGCTTTGACGTCATTTACTTTCGTTCGGAATTTTCCGTCTGTTCCTAGCTTGTCAGTGAAGACCTGACGTGAGTAAGCTTACCCAAAACGTCTTTGTTCTCTATTCTCATTGCAGCTGTGAAATAATCAGTCTTGTGTCTCGGTCGTGTAGGTACAGAGTTTGCTTCTGCAATCATTGTGTTCGTGTTGATGACGGCTTCATAAGACAAAATAATAAGCGAATCTATCGCGAGGAAGACGTTTATGTACAAATCACCGAACCCAACCCATTTTTTGTGTGCATTTTTCTGAAGAATAAACTGCATGTGGTTAATTTCATCCGTTTAATGCTTGTCGAAACATATCTGATCACAGATGAGGTCGCAGTTTGTAGGTTGAATCTATGAATCGGCCAGAGATAGATCTGCATTTCTGGTCAGAAACCAACATTCACACCACAGACATTCCAAACATTTATATTTATTGAGCGAGCCAGTCTGAAGAGTACTCGGGTCCAGCGCGAGCGTTTTTTGACTCACATGCGAAGCAAAAGTGAGTCTATGTACTCACCCGAGTCGTCCGTCCGTCCGTCCGTCCGTCCGGACGTCCGTCCGTCCGGACGTCCGTCCGGAAAACTTTAACGTTGGATATTTCTTGGACACTATTCAGTCTATCAGTACCAAATTTGGCAAGATGGTGTATGATGACAAGGCCCCAAAAAACATACATAGCATCTTGACCTTGCTTTAAGGTCAAGGTCGCAGGGGCCATAAATGTTGTCTAAAAAACAGCTATTTTTCACATTTTTCCCATTTTCTCTGAAGTTTTTGAGATTCAATACCTCACCTATATATGATATATAGGGCAAAGTAAGCCCCATCTTTTGATACCAGTTTGGTTTACCTTGCTTCAAGGTCAAGGTCACAGGAGCTCTTCAAAGTTGGATTGTATACATATTTTGAAGTGACCTTGACCCTGAACTATGGAAGATAACTGTTTCAAACTTAAAAATTATGTGGGGCACATGTTATGCTTTCATCATGAGACACATTTGGTCACATATGATCAAGGTCAAGGTCACTTTGTGATCAAAATAAGGTAGTGAGCCACTAAAAGTGACCATATCTCATGGTAGAAAGAGCCAATAAGCACCATTGTACTTCCTATGTCTTGAATTAACAGCTTTGTGTTGCATGACCTTGGATGACCTTGACCTTGGGTCAAGGTCACATGTATTTTGGTAGGAAAAATGTGTAAAGCAGTTCTTAGTGTATGATGTCATTGCTAGGTTTAGTTATTTGACCTTGACCCTGAAGGTCAAGGTCATGTAAAGGTCAAGGTCAAGCATGTGAGTCGTATGGGCTTTGCCCTTCTTGTTTTATTGTTAAGTTGTATTTGTGTAGTGGAGTGCAGAACACAAGCTAGCTCGATTCCGAAACATGGCAGGCTGCACCTGTTCAGAAACCAAAGCCAAGAAAAAACAAGAAAATTGGTTGATTAAAATCAACATGTCCGAAGCAATGTTTTCATAAAAGAAGCGGTATTGTACGGGTACATGTTGAATTTGGGTTACATGTGTTGCAGAGTATCTATATATATATATACGACTAGTGTCTGTCTGTCTGTCTGTCTGTCTGTCTGTCTGTTCGCGATGCACGGCCAAAGTTCTCGGTGGATCTTTATCAAATTTGGACACCGTATTCAGCTACACCCCGGACACAACCTCATCGATGAGATATTTTAACACGTGCTCTCAGCGCGCAGCGCTGTGCGCGCTGAACCGATTTTTTTTTGCTTTTTTGTTGTTGTTTTTTTGTCGGGATCCACTACCAGTAACTCTTCCTTATCTTCTCCAGTGTTTTCAGCCGCGATTATCTCCCTTCCTCCGTGTGGCGTCAATCCATATTCCCGTTACTACGTTACTATTTTTAGAAGGTCACTGCACGTTACTATTTTTAGAAGGTCTCCAGTTTTTTGCGCGTTTATCTCCTTTCCTTCGTGCGCCGGCGAAGCCGGCGTACACCCGGCAAAGCCGGGTCCCAGGCGCAGCCTGGTATTCGGTTCTACTTCTTCCAAGCGAAGCCGGTACCCGGCGAAGCGGGTAATCATCTAGTTTGAAAATACGTAGGCATAAAAACATGCAAAGAAGAGTGATAGGTCCCTGTTGTGAATATAGTCAAGTGGATAAATTGATTACTTATGTATCACACTAATTTGCCTGTTGCAGCAGTCCCTCTCACGAACGGACACCCTTGGGCCAGTGCAAACCTGTCCGTACATTGCAGGTGGCCGGTCACGAGAGAGCCCCCCCCCCCCCCCCCCCCCATCACACACACTCAGGCACACTGACGGACTGAGTGAGTCTTTGCTACTGGTGAACGAGCTCTACTTGTCCTAAAACAATAAGGTCAAACTACTACAACTTATAACTGAAAGGAAAAAAAAACTGTCCTGTAAAAATGACGTTAAATTAACGGTGTCAGAAAAAGAGAGATAAAAGAAATCCTCAAATTCCTGAGGATACAGGCACCCTATGAAAGCAGCCACGTACATCCTCACAGAGGCACACGTATGCTTGTGCAGATACTTTGCAAAAATATGAATTGAAAACCTGCATGTCGTAATTTCTTTTTTGTGTGTGGCTTGATTGAATCGTTCAGGCAGTGACTTTTCCCTGTCCAGTTTTCTCTTTTGTCTCTCTTACCCCTCGCTTACCCACCCTCCACCCCCTTACCCTCCACTCCCTTTACCCAGCCCCGACAGCACAAATTTCTAATCTGCAAGGCAGAGTACACATTTTCTAAAAGGAAGACTACTCCTCTTCAATTATATCCAGAGATCTTCCAGCTGTCTCCACCATAAGCCAAGTGGTCGAGTCTTATACCCCCATTCCACACAACCGTACTAGGTCCCGTTCCCGTACCGACCAAGGAACGGTGTGGGCACGTGTGGGATCGGAAGAGAACCGCAATGGAACGTAAATGATCGTTAACGGAACTGCTTTGAACGGTAGGGTCGGTAGGGACGGCTAAGTTTGGGCTGCATGTTCAAAATATTTAGCCGTTCCCCTCCCGATCAGAATGAACGGTAATGGAACCTCAACCCATCGGTAACGGAACGCTTGGATCGTTAAAGGAACTTAAAACAACGGTAACGCAACGGTAGCGTTCTCACACACTGAGTTGTCATACCAGCATTCCACACATCCGTTCTAGGTCCCGTTTCCTTACCGACCAAGGACGGCTGCCACTATGGTCAGACGCTGCTGAAAGATGCCAAAAACGGCCGTTTGCGCAGCGTTCCATTGTTGTGTCCTTGGTTGGTACGGGAACGGGACCTAGAACGGTTGTGTGGAATGGGGGTATAACTTTTGACACCGACAAACTGAAGAATGAACAGATCTATGAGGTAACCGTCTCAATGGTCCAGGCTCAGGAAACAAATAGTGCAGTTACCGTGCCAAAAATCATGCTTCAACCCACCAGTTTTTGCAACAAAATTTTTTTTTGCGGGAATGTTCTCACGACAGTCTGGTTAGCGCCCAGTGCAAAATCTAAGTTTCAGACTATTGGCACAATCGAGAAATTTGCATATTAGTGACGTCATACATTAGTGGAAGAAGACACTGTTTTGTTCTCCAAGATAAGCCTATCATGTTGCATCTCGTTGGAAAGATCTCGGCTCAGAGGACTCAGAAATGCAGCCATTTAATATCTATGACGGCAGTAGTTGACACAAAACGCGTTGAAAATAGAATCCGAGTGCTTTTTTTGCATAAACACACACACACACACACACACACACACACACACACACACACACACACACACACACACAAATACACACGCATGTGCTCTCTGGCACACGCACACTCTTTTATATTCTCTCACCTCTGCTTGTCAATATGCCTCGCCTTATTCAGTAAAGCCGGACGGGGAATTGGAGCAACTGGCACCACGACACTCTCCACACCCAGGCGAACAAACGAGTCCGTGTTTACGACAGCTGCATCTTCTTGTGTCGCAGTCAGTCTTGCATGCACACCGAATCACTTTCAGAAGAGCTGCTGGTGCTGCTGGTAGGTCTGATGTGCATGGAACATAAACTTCGCCATCCAGCTTCCAGCCCCAATCAGTTGGAGTAAGAGTGTCATTTCCTAGCCACTGCTGAACCTGGAGGTAGACTCTTAGACTGTGATATTTCGCAGCACCCGAGGTGGGGGGGAGGGTATGAACCTGGACGTACGATGTCCCAGTAGCAACTTTTGAGCAGAAGAGACGATGTCGAAGTGCGTCAAGACTTTCATCTGGAACGCCATTGTACAGAAGCACAAGTGCTTTTTCCCCAGCACGCAGAACATCTTCTTGTGTCTGTATTTCAAGAAAGGCTGCAGCAAGACACTGTAGTTGGATACTGTTCATCAACTTTCTGAGTGCAGCTCCTTTCCCAATGCCAAAGGGCCTTGATGTTGTGTCCGAGCCTGTTATAGCATGCAGAAAGAGAAGCAGGCGGCGAACATTGTCCAGCTTAGCAATCAATGTCCTCATACTCCATGTCTTCTTCTTTTTGCCGTGCTTGTCAGAAAAGAAGAATACATCATGGGCAGCTGAGTTCACGTGGTAGCCCAGCAACACAAGAAGGTCGGTGTCCTCTACAACAACAGCAGTGGGGCCGTGTTTCGCGCTCTCTGTTGCTGAAAGAGCGATGGTGAGGTCTGCGTCACCCTTTGCATGGATCACTGTGCATTTTGGCTCAAGAGCAGCCCCCAGAGCATGGATGAAACGTTTTTTTTTTTTTTTTTTTTTTTTTTTTTTTTTTTTTTTAACCTCAGTTGCATGCAGGTTTGCTACTACAATTATTTTTTTGCCTTTTTATTATATCTTTTTTTTTTTTTTTTTTTTTTTTGTGGCTTGGAGCAAACCTTCTTCATAGGTCTTTTCTTTTCAAATGTGTACTTATCAGTAAACTAATATGTTCAAATAAATAAATAAATAAAAATAATCATAACATAAATTTATTCCTAATGTTCAGCTCAGTTTCCAGTACACCAAATCTTTTTTAACACTCAACTTATACCAGGCCCCTGAGGGTTAAGTCCCTTTGAAAAATAAATAATATTTCAAGGGGTGTCCCATATCTAAATTTACTTATACACATTTTTCCAATCAAGATTAAATGGGTAAGATACTTAAACATTTCATGTGTCAAACCATTCTTATCTCGCACATAAATCAGCACATCTGTTGCTTGTAGAATAATTGCTATGTTATATCGATTGTAGAACAATGTTTCAACATGCTTCCACAAATGGTGAATTTTACTGCAATAGAAAAAGAAATGTTCAATGTAATCAACTTGTTCAATACAGTATGGACATTTATCATTATTTGCGAGTCCCATTTTTAAGAGGAGAATATTGGTTGGGTATATATTGTGTAATATCTTCCACTGTAATTCTTTTAGTCTGGTTTCTGTTGTTGTTTCTTTTGCATTAAGCCAAACTTTTTCTTTAATACTAATACCAAGTTTGTTCAGCCAAAATCGAACACAGCAGGGTGGACTATATTTCATATCTGTCATAAAATTTCGAAAATCTCTAGCTTTTAACATCACTTTATCATTAAAATACAGTTTCGAGAATTCTTCAGTGACAGCATATACATAATCCGTATTGTTCTTTAAATAACGAGACAACGCCGAGTGAACAACAATGTACTGTAAATAGAGTTCTGGTGAAGTACCAATTAGGTTCTGTACATTTTGAAATGACAAAATGGAATTGTTTTCTAAGAGGTCATTGACATGTGTTATTCCTTTTTTTGCCCAGTTGTCAAAATAAATTACATTATTTTGATATTTTATATCGACATTATTCCATATGCATGCCATCTTCAGAGATGACGAAGAGTGCAGTGTATTATGTTCCAACCAGACTCGCAGTACTTTGCTCCAGAAGGAGGACTGAAGACTATCTAACCCTTTAAACTTTTTAGGACCAATAATTGAATTAAAACATGATAAATCTGTTCCAAAATTACGGAAATATAATCTAGGAATCCAAGTCCATGTACTATTGTTATTCATATTCGAGAGCTGAGCAAGCCAGCCGCACAGAATAGATTCTTGCAATATTTGCATATCAATCATTTGGATTCCTCCTGTTCCTATTCCACTGCACATAACACTTCTCTTCACTTTCTCAAACGCTTTCTTGTTACAATTAATTTTCCTCCAAAGAAAACGAAACAATAACGTATTAATTTCTTTCAACACAGGTTCAGGGATGCATATTGCCTGCATAACATAAACGAGCTGAGAAATCAAAAAACTTTTTATTACGCACATTTTACCAAATATGCCAAGATTCCGTTTTTCCCAGTTTAAAATCACCTGCTTAATACTCTTAATTCGTTGTGTCCAGTTTTCATCCACGAGGGAGGCACTGGATGTATTGCAAAAATATATTCCCAGAATCTTCATTTGTTTAACCCATCTTAATCCGTATCCTCCCTCGTTGCTATTCCGTTTTGATCCAATCCACATTGCTTCTGATTTTACTCTATTTATCTTCAAACCGGATATAATTGTAAACTCGTCTAATATCCCCAAAACAACTTTAATGTCATCTTTATCACGCAGAAACATGGTAACATCATCGGCATACAGAAGTGCCTTCAAAATCTTTTTAAACATATGCACTTCTTCTGAATCGTCAGTTTCAATTTCCAAACCTTTTACTTCAAAACCTTTTCGAAATCGGGTTGCAAGCAGCTCAATTCCAATAACAAAAGCCAGTGGTGAGAAAGGACAACCTTGTCGCACCCCACAGCTGACTTCAAAATCACTTGAGAGCCAACCGTTGTATCCAATGCAGCTTCTTGTGCTACTGAACAATACTTCTACCCAACGTAAAAAATCTGTTCCAAATCCGTATCTCTTAAAGGCATATAACATAAACTCTTTCGATATACTGTCAAATGCTTTTTTGAAATCTAAAGCAAGTACCAAACCAGGTTTTTCTTGTAATCTAAAGTGTTCAATAACATCATCTATTGTTCTCAGCGTATGAGAGACGTTTCTACCTTTAATAAAACCAACTTGATCTTCGTGTACTATGTTTTGAATAACTGGGCTTAGCCTATTTGCTAAACATTTAGCTAAAATCTTATAGTCTGTATTTGTCAAAGAAATTGGTCTCCAGTTTGATAAACTGTGTTTTGATAAGTCTTTCCCTTTGTGGATCAGGGTAATAACCGCCGATGCTTGGGTGAAGGACAGACTTCCATTCTCAAATGATTTGTTAAATGAATCAACAATAAGAATTCTTAACTTTGACCAAAAAAACTTAATAAATTCTGTGGTAAGGCCGTCCATGCCTGGTGAGGAACCATTTTTCATCAATTTAAGTGCCGATGATGCCTCTTCAACCGTTACATTTCCTTCACACTCTGCCTTCTCCTCATCACTTAACTGAGGAACATCGCAATCTTGCAAAAAGGATGTAATATTATTGTCTAAATTTTCATCAGGTAATTTTCGTGAATAAAGAGTTTGAAAATACTCTCTCTGAGCTTCCAGTATATCAAATTGATCTGTAATGACTTCACCATTCTCCAGTTCTAATCTTGGCATTAATTTAGAATGTGCACGTGATTTTTCTAAGTTAAGAAAATACTTTGTATTTGTTTCTCCTTCTTCGATCCATTTTACTCGTGATCTTGTCTGGGCACTGTGCAATTCTGTTTTTTCAATAAGTTCCAAATTCAATTTTAACTTTTCTCGTCGAAAAATAGCGTTTTTATCATCTGGGTTTTGGGCTAAATGTGATTCGCATACATTTAAATCATGTTGCAGTGTTATCTTGTCTGTTCTCTTTTTTACGGCATTTTTCTTGCTGTATTGCATAGAGATGTCCTTAATTTCCAGTTTTAGTAACTCCCAATTCAATCCCGCATGCTGTGTCGGCTGCTCAGAGAGAAAATTATCAATGGTCTGATTCATAATATCAACGTATGCCTGTTGTTTTAATAGAGAGTTGTTAAATTTCCAGTACCCTGGACCTCTGCATGTATCAGTACATTTTAGTTGTAAATAAACACCCCTGTGATCAGTCGAAGGTAGTGAATATATATTGCATTCAAGCACTTCGTCAATTACGTTATCATTTAATAACATGTAATCCAGTCGCCGTGCAATAAATGTACCCCCTCCCTTTGACCATGTGTATTCTTTTTCTTGTGGGTTGCAAATCCGCCACATATCATTCAAAGCACAATCATTTATAAAAGAGTTAAAGGCTTTTACCAAACTCTCTTGGTGTTTTTGGCCACTGATAATATCAAGTTCATTATTCAACACGGCATTAAAATCTCCACAGACTATTTTCCTTTCACAATCACATTCTTTGACTTTGACAGCTAAATCATGTAAAAATTCCTTGATCTCTTTTGTTACACTGGGTGCGTATATATTAAACACACATACATCTCTATTCTCAATGGATATTCTTATTGCAATAACCCTATCGTTTAATGTAAAGGTCTTCCATGCGAACGAAAACTGCTTTCTAATTAATATAATCTGACCTTTACTGTGTGCAGTACTTTCTGAAAAAATCAAATCTCCTCCCCATTCTTTTTTCCATAACTCCACCACACCTTTGGTAACATACGATTCTTGAATACATATAATGTCGTATTTTTTTTCCTTGAAATGTCGAAAAAGACTTTTGCGTTTTGTTGCATTTCGTAATCCACGCACATTAAGTGATAAAATGTTTAA
Organism: Littorina saxatilis; assembly: GCF_037325665.1. NCBI lineage: Eukaryota > Metazoa > Mollusca > Gastropoda > Littorinimorpha > Littorinidae > Littorina > Littorina saxatilis. The sequence goes on from NC_090249.1 coordinate 51,267,747, forward strand.
CGTATCCATAGGAAAGAGGGTACAAGGTCAATAAATACAACGAGTGTAAACACTTGAATCGTAAGACAATCGGGAAAGTCCATAGTCCGGGCCAGGTCGTAAGGGTTGAGAAACTTGGACAGGTCGTCCTATTCCTGTGTATTAGATGGGTTGTTAGCGCTGTCATGGGCTGTTAAGGAGTTGCGTTCGTGGCGCGGTTTCTTTTCGAGTTTCTCGAGTATTTTCCCCCCACTCTTTCCACCCTCTTCCTGGCTCGATGAAGCGTTGCTTATTGTCCGTGTTTACCAGAAACTGCTCCTTGGATGTCTGCAGTTGCATATCCTGTTTGAAGTGGACAGGTTGTCCTGTTGCACCTTTACTTCGGCGGGAGTGTGTCATGTCTTTCGTTGATGGACCAGAAGTATACCCATCAAATACATGTACGACAATTGCATTTGAGTACTTTCCTGAAACGTAGCGAACGTATGACTCAATGATCTCCTGAAAAGTTAGTCCTCGTTGCCAGGGGATGCGCTGGAGGAGGGAACCACCATCGAGGACGTACTGAAGCACTGCTTCCTCTGAACGCTGGCATTCCTCTTTCTCCACCATTTTCCAAAGTTCGTCTGCTAAGACAGCTTTATTTGGTTGACGGAGAAGTTTTGGTGACTCAAACAGTGATGACGAGTACCCGCAGAGTTCAAAATGGAACGCTTCTGCTTTGTCCTGAAGCTTAGCCGTGGCCACTGCAATCAGTCGCTGAAATAGCAGTTGGGGATCCACTTGAACAGGACTTCCGTCAACACGAAGAAACGTCTTTGCAGCCATGGTAACCACTTGATCTTTTTTTCTCATGGAAACATCGGTGACGATTTTGCCTTCCATCTGCTCGATGATTTTGCAGCCAACTTCTTTTGCAATGTCCACGTTTACCGCTGGCTCAGCTACGATGCCGGTTACAACATTTCTGAGAGTCGAATCTTCTGCAAAAGGATCTCGTCCGGCCAAGAAGGACGTCACAGCCATCATGTCTTGTGTGTCTTTTGCTGACCGAGACTTCCCCATCTCCAAATGCTGCTCGCTTGCAATGCGACAGACCTGAGTAGCTTCCTGCATGGCGTTGTTTACTTCTGCACATGCTGGCATTGCAAGCAACCAGACCGCTCGCTGCGATTCACCCATGCCTCTTCCTCTTGTCAAGCCTACTGTCGATTTGACACTCCGCATCAGGATTTGCTCTATTGCGAGATCAGACGACAGACCCGCCCAAAATCGGTCGCTTCTGCGAATGACATGATGCCCAGCAATGAAGCTCTGATACACCGATGGATGTGTGTCTTCTAGTTTGTTCATTGTCTGGAGGTACAGATAAGCAGACTTGGTATACAAGTTGTGGCCCGCCGCAGCTAAGTAGGGCAGCATCTCTTGCACTGCAGATAGATGCAGAAGCCAGTTTCCCGTCCTCTCTGCCTTCAGGAATACCTTCAGTATATCAATCATTGTCATGTACTGCAACCACAGTAAAGCTGTTCTACTGTCGAAGGCTATCTTCTGCTGTTGCAGTGTTCGGGTGATTTTTTGAAGGACATCATTTTCTTTGAGACTCTCCAAGGGCTCACCATCCATGAGGCTGTCGTACAGTCTGGCAATTTCGTTCAGTGGACTGTCCATTTCTGCAAAGCTTGTCTGGACTGCCTCTTCTACATCTGAAGGAACTTCTTCAGTTGAAACAGATACCAGCTCTGCATCATTTTCAGGAAGGAGGCTATGGATGATGGTGTTGTCTTCAGTTGTTGAGACTTCATGCAGTGGCTGAAACGCTGCCGCTGGTTCTGGTGGCGCGTTTGGACATTCTTCCGAGTTTCTGTCTACAGCTGTGGTTGGTAGGGATGGCAACGGTACTCGAAGGGCTTTTGATGCAAGTAGTGCATTCAAGGCTGCATCAATGAGGAAATGACCTCTGATCGCACGTGTCACGGCTTTTCCTTCAAGCATTGCTTTGGCAGCATTTGGGGCATACACAGTGCATAGTGTATCGTACAGGCCAGTTTCCGCCATGAGATGTCCTATACAAGCGAGAAAACTCATCTCCATGTGGAAGGGACTAAGCCGAAGAACTACAGAACGTAGCTCACTGGAAGCTGCTTCTGCTGATATGATGCTGAGGGCCTTCCACCACAGGGGCTGATCAAAGGTGACTACAGGGGTTTTGTTGTATCGCCTAGCTTCAGCAGAAAGAAACAACAGCGTTGAATAGATACAAGTTTTGTCACTGGGTTTGAGATCAATCATTGGCAAGAAGACAATAGATGACTGACCTGGAAAGTCACCATTGTGGACGGCCTGCATTACTCCTGACCAGAACGGTCTCTGAGGACGGAGCAGCCATGCTGACTTCCATAGGACTTCAACTTCTTTGGTAGGATCTTCAACTAGGACTGTCCTTAACTTCTCATAGGTGAGACTTGCCAGGCCTTCACATCTCTCATCACAGAAACTGATTTTGACACGGGCTTTCTTCATGACCTCTTCCAGCCTAACCTCTGTTTTCCGAGCGATGGACGACCTATTTTTGATGAACGGGGTTATGGAAGCAATCATGCCCATTCCATGGAAGGTATTCAGGCCATCAATTGTTCCAGTGTTATGATCGACATTGTCTGCCATGTACTGCATGAAATGTTCATCTGTGGCTGGCACGATTATCTCCTGGGTGGCAGCCGCACTCATTTCGTACGTCTTTACTTCTCTGTAAGAGGAGCTGAATCCAAGGGAGTACAGCGTGTCAATCAGGAACTTGGAACCAAAACAGTGGTGCATCTGAACTCCAAGACCAATCTGCAGTGGAGCAATTAAAATTCTTGGGCGAGCTGCTTGCATAATTGCTTGGCCGATTGAAGCAACCTTCACATTAGTGTCCTTTCCACTGAAGATCTCTCCAAGGAAAGTTTGCAAGGATTTTGGCAC
>NC_090249.1:51275692-51409201 GCF_037325665.1 Littorina saxatilis
TATGTCATGAAAGCCTTTTGAAAGGCACTATTTCAGGTAAGGGTGGAGGGTAATGGACCTAACATGTACGGTAATACATAGAAAAATGCCTGCTCTAAGCGTAGATGCAAAATATATAAAGATACCTGTGAAGAACTTTATGCGCGAGACGATAACTGTGTGATGAGTCTCATTCAGTGAAATAACGCCTTTAATTGCTTTTCCTTACATTTTTAGGCAGTGCTGGTTTTCATAAGAGTTGCATTTGAACCTCCAAAATGCCCGTCAATATAAAGTAAGAAAATAGAATGTAACTGTGATTGATAATGTGCGCCATATTTATTGAACATTCACTGAACAAATCGGGTGCATACCGTTTATGGCGGGTTTACGTTTCACTGAAGGAAAAACGGAATTTAGTGTGTTATACAACACTCTCTGGGTAACATGATTTACATAGAATAAAGAAGTACAATTTATGCCATGTAGTTACTGAATGTAGGTTGAGCTTTCGGAATATTGTTCGAATATTGCACCTGCAACGATGACGTCACATGTGACGTCGAAGCTACAGGTAAGCGAGGTGTACAGTCTACATGTAGAATAAGCACTGTTGGTGAGACTTACTGCCTACAATACAGTACCCCCGCGAGAAAGTTACTTAAGTTTCTAATTTTCTTTGTCGTGGAACTCAGCAGTAGCAGCGTCAATTCACAATGCGAAGGCAAAACATCCCAACGACACTGAGCACAAAAAAGAGAGGATATATTTCTTCAGTGCTACAGATCCCATGTTAAACTGCGATGTTTAGGCCAGAAATATATGGGTAGGCCTACATGACGAATTGCCTTTCTTCTGCTAACAAATTGGTTTAAAAGATTTTAAGCATGATTTGGGTATGACGTCACAGGTCCATGTTAATACCTATTCACAAAATTGAGGGGTTTTGACAGCATGATTCTCCTTAAAGCGTGAAAAAGGCGAATAAAACTAAACAATGTTTCATGTTTTACACCAATGAGTTTCGTTGGAGTCTTAGCTAACAGGGCTTACCTATTCTGTTTAAAACTGCCGCGCAGTCAGGCTGATCTAACGTGTGAAAGAGAGCGCCCACAAGGTTGATAACGACAAGAAATCCTGGATTTTGAGAATGTTTGTCCTGGGTAGCTGCAGTTGATATGCAATAAATCTAAAACCACACGAAGCAGTTTCTTCAAATTACACAGGACGCTGACAACTACTCTCTTCTCTACGCGTGTCATATGTGGAAAGAAACAAAACCTGAGAATAGACGTCGTAACGGTTTTCCGTTAACACTTTTTGAACGTTGGTAACGTCACTGAGACAAATGCAACATCATTGACATTGTGCATGCGTAGCAAGTAGCTGTCTCCCTATACGTGTCTTAAGTTTCAAAAGCATTCTTCCTCGGGATCAAAAGTTGTGTCCGTTTTAAAAGAGACACAAAATACTATGATTGGTGAGTTTCGAGCAATCTTTTTCAAAAAACACTTTTTAATGATTTCGTCCCCCGTCTTCCGACAGGACGTATACAACCGTCACAGACTATGGACAGCTAGCTCAGTAGCTGTTGCACAAAAGATACGCATGGTTTTTTGAGTCACTTGAGAAAAAGTGACTCTATGTAATCGGTCAGTGTTAGTCTGTCCGGCCGGCCGTCCGGCCGGCCGGCCGTCCGTAGACACCACCTTAACGTTGGACTTTTCTCGGAAACTATCAAAGCGATCGGGCTCATATTTTGTTTAGTCGTGACCTCCAATGACCTCTACACTTTAACGATGGTTTCGTTGACCTTTGACCTTTTTCAAGGTCACAGGTCAGCGTCAAAGGAAAAATTAGACATTTTATATCTTTGACAAAGTTCATCGGATGTGATTGAAACTTTGTAGGATTATTCTTTACATCAAAGTATTTACATCTGTAGCCTTTTACGAACGTTATCAGAAAAACAAGGGAGATAACTAGCCTTTTCTGTTCGGCAACACACAACTTAACGTTGGGCTTTTCTCGGAAACTATAAAAGTGACCGGGCTCAAATTTTATGTGAACGTGACTCATTGTGTTGTGAATAGCAATTTCTTCCTGTCCATCTGATGCCTCATATAATATTCAGAACTGCGAAAGTGACTCGATCGAGCGTTTGCTCTTCTTGTTTTAAAAAGTCTTCGCTGTAAAACAAAACAAGTCGCGTAAGGCGAAATTACTACATTTAGTCAAGCTGTGGAACTCACAGAATGAAACTGAACGTAGTCCGCCGCTAGTCTTTCGGGTGAGACGAAAAACCGAGGTCCCTTCGTGTACACTACATTGTGGTGTGCACGTTAAAGATCCCACGATTGACAAAAGGGTCTTTCCTGGCAAAATTGTATAGGCATAGATAAAAAATGTCCACCAAAATACCCGTGTGACTTGGAATAATAGGCCGTGAAAAGTAGGATATGCGCCGAAATGGCTGCGATTTGCTGGTCGATGTGAATGCGTGATGTATTGTGTAAAAACTTCCATCTCACACGGCATGAATAGATCCCTGCGCCTTGAGTCCGAGTCTGGAGATACGCGCGCAATATAAGACTTCATATAATAATAGTGCAAAAGGCAGTGAAAGTGACGAGCCTGTTTGGCGCGGTAGCGGTTGCGCTGTGCTTCATAGCACGCTTTACTGTACCTCTCTTCGTTTTTAACTTTCTGAGCGTGTTTTTAATCCAAACATATCATATCTATATGTTTTTGGAATCAGGAACCGACAAGGAATAAGATGAAAGTGATTTTAAATTGATTTGGACAATTTAATTTTGATCATAATTTTTATATTTTTAATTTTCAGAGCTTGTTTTTAATCCAAATATAACATATTTATATGTTTTTGGAATCAGAAAATGATGAAGAATAAGATGAACGTAAATTTGGATCGTTTTATATAATTTTTTTTTAATTTTTTTTTTACAATTTTCAGATTGTTAATGACCAAAGTCATTAATTAATTTTTAAGCCACCAAGCTGAAATGCAATACCGAAGTCCGGCCTTCGTCGAAGATTGCTTGGCCAAAATTTCAATCAATTTGATTGAAAAATGAGGGTGTGACAGTGCCGCCTCAACTTTTACAAAAAGCCGGATATGACGTCATCAAAGACATTTATCGAAAAAAAGAAAAAAAACATCCGGGGATATCATTCCCAGGAACTCTCATGTAAAATTTCATAAAGGTCGGTCCAGTATATTTGTCTGAATCGCTCTACATACACACACACACACGCACAGACAGACAGACAGACAGACAGACAGACAGACAGACAGACAGACAGACACACACACACACACGCACAGACAGACAGACACACACACACTCATACACCACGACCCTCGTCTGGATTCCCCCTCTACGTTAAAACATTTAGTCAAAACTTGACTAAATGTAAAAAGGAAAAGCGTTGCAAAGACAGAAGAATGAAGACATGACGTAGGGGCCTACCGTTACGTCATATTCCAAGAAATATATCACCAGCGGGACGACTGGGATTTACCTATTTTGTCTTGAGATGGAGAATATTAATACACACATATATGTTTCCGACCGAAATGCAGCTGTTTATCGTGAGGTCTATAGCACTGAAGAAATATCCAATCCTTTTTGTGCTCAGCGTAGTTGGGATGTTTTGTCTTCGAATTGTGAATTGACGCTGCTACCGCTATGGTCCACGACAAAACAATTTAGAAAGTATATTCATATGTCTTTCACATGGCACAACTTTTTCGAGGGAGTAATGACTGCTCTGTGTATTGTATGCAGTCTATGTTTCCGAACATTATACAGTGAATGTACACAGGCTGCTCATTCTAGACTCCACACTTTGCGTACGTGTAACCTTGACGTCACGTGTGACGTCATCGCTGTTCTTGCGATGTTCAAATAACATCATGCAAAGTTCAATCTAAACTTGGCCAAAACATTATTGCAACAAATTTCGCACCCAATTTAAAGCATTAATTCCCGTGTCATTTTATTAAAACTGTATATATGTCAGTTAAGGCCGTTTACTTGACTATCAGGATCACTTTTTGGATCGATTAATGATATATTTTACAGGGATCACGTGACCGCCGCTCAAATAAGGGTACCCTGAAAATCGACAAAAAATCACAATAGGCAAAACTTTGCAACGTTGACATACAAGAAGAAAGTCAAATCAATGATCTACCCTGAACAGGTTGATTTGCTTAGTTAGCTTCTGTATTTCGTGTGCTTAGCTATTCCTACTATTTAGGTGTCGATCGCAAGAGCGGTCATAAACGGGACTTTTTGCGTCATTGTTTAGGGGTGTCATAACAAAAAGCGCTGTACTTTAGCAATGACTTGGAGCGGAGAGACTTGGATAAGGCAAGGGCAGTTTGATGGCTACAATATGTTGTTTCTGCCAGGTAAGTGGTTCAGATTGTTGCAGTGTCTCACTTTAACATCATCGGACTAAAGGAATGGCTTCAAGCAATTGGCAGAGTACAGTTACGACAATGTTATGGTCGGCCTACAGTCACCACAACAATGAAGGATCGCCATGTCCAAATGAAGGCCATGCAGCAAAACAAAGGTAACTGACAAGGCAGCAGGCATCGACAATGAGCTGCGACCTCACACTGTTGTCAGGAATCAAAGTGTTACAAACTGCTTACACGCTTTCAACTTCAGTGAAAGACGCCCAGTCCGCAAAACAACATTGACTGCCAACCATCCACCTGCCCACCGAGCATGGTGCACTCAACATGTGAGGTGGTTACGTCATCGTATGGCTCAGTTCTTGTTAAAAGATGGGTCCCGCCTCTTCTTGGATCCTGCTGATGGACGCATCAGAGTCTGGAAGCGTCGTAGAGAGCGCTTTGCAGATGGCGCTGTTTTAGAACATGGAGGCTCTGTGATGGTCCGGGAAGAGATCACCTTACGTCGTAGGACATCGCACTACCGATTAGTGGGAGATTATCTAGTGATCGCTGCCGGGATAAGATTTTGCAGTTTTTCGTTGTAAGAAATACCACTGTTGTGAATTTGAAATCAGAGGTTTGTCTTGAGTAACAAGCTCTAGCGTTGTTTTCTCTGGCATGTTTGACGTGACATTTTCCATAGACAGTCCTCAGTTCTTCAATAAAACAACACAGACAAATTTAAGTCATTAAACCGTGTCATTTCTGCATGGCATGCGTTTGAAAAAGTGGTCCTTAACTTTTTTTTTTGAAGGGTATAGATAGGTGGTTCCAGAGACTAGATGCATTTGTCTGTCAAAGGTAACCAAAATGAATGTGCATGTATAGTTTGTTGGTTATGTTTGGTCGGTTTCTTTGCCTGTGCGTGTATAGTATGCTTGGTCGATGTATGTATTGTAAAGCGATAGGAGTAGACATTTTCTAGAATAGCGCTATACAAGTTTGCATTATTATTATTATTATTATTATTAAAATTCAACACATAAACGAGTACTTACCAAGTTGAAGTTTGTGTCGAATTCCATGATTGCAGTTTACCGGAATGGAGGGTTATGTGAGATACGCATGCGTAACGAATAGCCATTCTTTATGGCACAGATCATCAACTCGAAAGTATTTGATGATCTGTACAAGTTTGTCATCAACCAAATAACAGTAAAAATAGAACAGATAGAACTGGTCAACAGAATTGGGTAGGGAACTTGAGGGTGGGCACATAACCCTCCGTTCCGGTAAACTGCAATCATGGAATTCTACACAAATTTCAACTTCGTAAGTACTCGTTTATGTGTTGAATTTCATTTCCCGCAGTTTCCCGTCACTGCGGGAATGTGAGACTTCAAAGTTGACAAACATGATCACATTTTCACACACTTACTCTTAATTCAACCTTCCAAGTTCAGTGAAGATTAAGACAGGTGTAAACTCAACGTCAAGTTTTATTGACTAGACTTGTCATGAATCATAAAATTCAACATATACGGATCAGCATGACTATTTGTCATGAATACATAATGTAAATGTAAATAATTAGCTTAAGCATGACTCAATGTCATGAACATAAAAGTTAACTTCTATTGACCGGCAGCATGACTGACTATCATGAACAGAATATAACCATTTAAGATATATTTCACCATACACAATGTGTCTTGAATGACACTATAGGATCCACATACCAAAGAATGTTACTGTCAGGTAAACATATCTGGGATTCTGTATGCTAGATAGTAGGTTAAATTTCTACCTTTTGCAGAAGAAATTCTGCCAAGAACTGGCGCAGTTGCTCTTTACCGGTTTATCATAAAACATTCTAAATGTTTCTGCATCCGGCCACTTTGAGGATGGTGTTCAATGGTATTACCGATTGCTTCATTGCAGAAGATGCTGCACTTCTAAAACTATGCGAAGTGAAATCATGAATTCCTGAGCGAATGAACACAGTTTTTAACCATATGGATACAGAGTCTTTTGACGCTGGCCTGTGCGGACGTTGGTAGCACAAAAGTAATGTTCCTTCAGTATTTGTTCTCAGACTTGTTGTACGTGTAAGGTAATCTTTGAGACACCTAACCACACGCAGCTTCTCATTTACTGTGTACACTGGCAATTCTAATGTATGGTCATAAGATCCCGGTGTAGTATGTTTAAGTTTGTCTGGAATATATACAGTACAACCTGTTTCATGAAAATGAAGACATTCAACATTAATCAAAGGAATGATCTGAACTCTTTGGGCAGAGACCAAAAGTAACAATGCAAAAACTTTCAAAGTCAGATCAGACCTTTAAGGAAAGTTTACAGTTTTCTTCCATGGTACCGAACCCACTGACAGACCCATAGGTTTGCGGGAATTCCCGCACCCAGAACTCCGAGTTACTTCCCTTCGAGTCTCGTTCTATCACTGACAGCACGGTCGCGGATTAAATTATGGCCCGGGCTCTCTCTCTCTCTCTCTCTCTCTCTCTCTCTCTCTCTCTCTCTCTCTCTCTCTCTCTCTGTGCGGGCTTACTTAAATTGTGTAATTCGAACGCGCGCAGCGTGTGAACACCCTCCTTCTGTCTGTCTGTCTGTCTGTCTCCGTGTAAAGAGCTCGGTCAATTTTGTTGTTGAATTATTTATTAATTTATTAATCTAATTTTTTTAAATTAATTTTTTCAAAAATTTATTCATTTACTTCTTTTTTTTATTTTGTTATAATTTATTCATTGAATTTTTTTTTCTCCCTCCATCGGTCTGTCTTTCTGTCTGTCTCTCTGTCTCTGTTACTCTCTCTCTTCAGTAAAACCCAGCATTTGGTCGCGGATTAGAATATGGCCCGGGCTCTCCCTCTCTCTCTCTAATTGAATCACAAGTTTCGTGCTTAGGTCCGCAAAGGCATTAGTTACTATCAGATTTTACAATCTTCGATGCGACGCTTTGTTTTGAACCATTTTAAAAATAGTATCTTGTAAGGTCCTTGCATAATAACGTATGAAATTGTTTGACAGTCATGCCTTTTGGAGATTGCTTCAAGCAGGTTACATGCGTAATTTGTGTTAAGCGGTGTTCCGCCAGCTCTGTCTGTCTGTCTCTGTCTGTCTGTCTCTGTCTGTCTGTCTCTCTGTTTCTCTCTCTCTCTTCAGTAAAACCTAGCATTTGGTCGCGGATTGATAGTGCTCGTCACATGATTGTTTTGGTTATCGTAAATCTTAAAAGAATTGTGCTTAACATTCCCTTCTTTGTAGTTGTTTCCAAACTCCTTTATCAGTTTAACCAGGCTTATCTGTAGACAGATGTCTTACAGTGAGAGTTGATAGTTTGGCATCAGTTTTTGCTTACAGTCTAACTTGATAGTTTAGCCACATGATTGTTTTAATTCTACTCTATATACAGTGAAACCCGGCTATATTGAAGTGGCACGGGACCCGGGAAGACCTTCAATATATATAGCCGGAACTTCAATATAGGCAATTCTCGGTTATATTGAATTTCCCTCCTTGTTCCTTCAGAAATTCAATATAACCGAACTTTTTTCACTATACGTTCTTATTTCCGTGTCCGCACATTGCGTTTGATGTGAGATATATTCCCATTAATCTTTCACCTGTTGGCTGTTGTTCTTCGAGCCTCCTTGCTTTTTTCTGCACACACACACACGGACACACACTCGCACGCCCCCCCTCCCTTACACACACAAACACACAGAGCCATTCACAGTATCAGACCGACGCCAAATGAAGCATTTGATTAAAAGTTTAAGGAAAAAGAAGACGTATGAAATAATCCAGTCTGTCTTTGACTGAAGGTTGGCAAAGTGGTGCGATGCTATCAGAAGAACAATGTTTGCCACAAAGGTTTACACTCTCGGCATATGTTTCATAAGCTTAGCACAAAACATGTAAATAGACAACTAAAAGAGGAAAGAAAGAAAAAACTTTCATACGACTCCATATCGTTACATAAGGGACAATGTTTAAGAAAGGATGAGAGAGAGAGAGAGAGAGAGAGAGAGAGAGAGAGAGAGAGAGAGAGAGAGAGAGAGAGAGAGAGAGAGAGAGAGAGAGAGAGAGAGAGAGAGAGAGAGAGAGAGAGAGAGAGAGAGACTCAGAACTTTATTACAAAGGGATAAAGGTTTTAGGCAAAGCCTATTCTTCCAACCTGTCCTTTATACAACACATAAAGACAGACGCACATAAAAAATATAAATTCAATCATATAAAATACAGAAATACATTGTATGGAATGCAACACAATGTGCATTTAAGGAATTACATAAGGAGAACTCAAAAATTACAAAATTATATTGACATAGTTATACCTTTCATTTGGGAATAAAGTTGCTCCGATCAGCTACACATCCGTTAACACTAGTACAAAATGTTTAACAAAATAACAATCGAACAAGACATTTCATTCACGAATGATGTGTGAACGTGACTGTCTCTTAAACATTTTAACTGAAGTTGCATTTCTTATCTGTTGGGGGAAGGAGTTCCAGAGAAACGTTCCCGAGAAGGCTAAGCTCGATTTGTAGAGGTCTATGCGAGATATAGGATGGATGATTTTTTGGGACCCATATCTTTTTGTGGCATGTTTGAAATGTGATTGCAAATATTTAGGACAGTCGTCATTTAGAGAGAGAGAGAGAGAGGGGTAAGTGCAAAATGGTTCAGAATAACAAATAACCAAAGGGAAGTAATCGCTCTTAATGCATACGACATGTGTAATAGAGTAAGCGAGAGTTGTACGGAACCTTTTCTCCTGGCACCTGAGAGAATAACAAGCATTGAAATGAACAAGCGACTTTCAGAATAAGCTATAATAGCGAAGCGCGCAATAACCATTAGAGCCGAACTAAGAGACATATTAAACATTTCAAGAAAAAATGACATAACTGCTGTTCAAAAGTTCAATGTCGAATACGGAAAAAATACACCCCCCCCCCCACACACACACACAAGAAGGCCATCATACCATTAAGTTATGTTGATAACCCTTTCCGAAAGTTTCGGATCAGCACTGACAGACACGCGGTTCAAGAGTATGGTACACAAACCACGAAGTGGTTGGGAACCCAGGTTGACGCAGGATTGTTTTTCCCCAGACAAGACGTCCACATGATAGTCGGCAAGCTTTCATGGGAAGTGTTCCCTTTGTCGACAGATGCGAGGCTGCACAACTCTATGGAGGTCCTTTCTTACATTGAAACCTCCATACTGTGGGTACACAGACTGGACAGGCACACCCAGTACACTACTCAAACCATGGATTCCCCACATACTCATGTAGGATCCTGGGCATCGGCAGTTCAGTAAAGTAAAGGTTTTTCATGTCTTCTTCCGTCACGTTGATGGAAAATACCTGGCCCGAGTGTGACATGTAAGTCTTCACCAAATTCTGAAGATCCGTCCCCGATGCAAGGATATCATGAGAAAGATACAGGTCTGAATTCTGAACCATCTCAAAAATGATTCTTAAAAATAAAAAGTTAAACAAATCTTTGGAGCAAACATTTAATATAGCCAGGTCAAAAACGTCCCGTGGGCTGAATTTTTGTTTCAATATAGCCGGGATTTCAATATAGCCGACTTCAATGTAGCCAACATTTTTTAACAAAGAAAAAGTAAAGCTTCAGCCGGGACCTGAAAATTCTTCAATAAAGCCGGGATTTCAATATAGCCTACTTCAATATAGCCGGCTTTCACTGTACAATGACATGTGCTTTATCATTCCTTTCTTTGACTTTGTTTGCATACTTAGGTAAGATATAGTCTTACAGTTAGTGTTAACACTTTAGCCCCATGATTTGTTTTGAGCTGCTATATATAAAATAACTTGTGATTGATCATTCCTTTCTTTGTAGTTGTTGGCAAGATGTTGTAAACTGAACTCTTACAGATAAACATTGTTTGGCCAGATGATTGTTTTGGTTCTGATGTATAAAAAATGACTTGTGCTTTTGAATTCCTTTCTTCGCGGTTGTTTCACTACTCCTTTATTGTTTGGCCAAACATGGCGTTGTAAGCTGAACCCACACAGTTTGACTTGATAGTTTGGCCAAACATGGCGTTGTAAGCTGAACTCACACAGTTTGACTTGATAGTTAGGTCACGTGATTGTTTGGTCACGTGATAGTTTGGTCACGTGATTGTTTGGTCACGTGATAGTTTGGTCACGTGATAGTTTGGTCACGTGATAGTTTGGTCACGTGATTGTTTGGTCACGTGATAGTTTGGTCACGTGATTGTTTCTGAAGCTGTGTGCATCATGCAGAGGAAGGCACACATTTTGTTTAGATTCTGCTGTATAAATATGTATAGCACTAATATGTCTTGAATCTTTATTTTTTTATTTTTTTTTAAGATTCTTAACATGCTCCTTTGTGATGCTGTTGTAAATTAGAAACTTACAATTACTTTGGACTTAATAGTTCATTCACAACATTGTTTTAGGTCTGCTGTTATATAACAAATTTGTATTAGTACCACTACTTTGATAAAGTGATGGTTAATACAACTGATCTTTTGCAAACTAATATTTGATTTGCATCACTGATTTCCTTGTGCGGGTGTTCCTGTTGAATGTGTCTGCACACAGCACACATACACACAAACACACACTAACACACACACATTAACACACATGCAAATAAGACTAAAAAAAACAAACCTTTATTTTAACCCCCCAAAACAGAGGTATCAGACATATTAAAGCAACAAACTAAACACACAGGCACATATATACACACACACTCACCAATGACTACTCTAGATCTCTCTCCCTCTCTTGCTCAGTATGGTTTGAAACAGTTTTGCGTGACTTAACCTTCACACTACCAATGATATTGGTCATGTACAGCCCATACTTTCTAAAGAAGATTCAACATAAAAACTATGCATCTACACAACCCACGCCATCTGAAAAAAGATAAACTCATTACCGCCTCTTTCCAAAGTAAATGACGTACACAGTTTTGCGTCACTTAACCTTCACAGTACGAATGATATTACTCATGAACGGCCCATACTCTCTAAAGAAATATTCAACATTAAAAGGTATCCTTCTACACAACCCACGCCATCCAAATAAAAATAAACAAAGTAAAATGCCTTCTTTTATTCAAAAGTGGGTCGTCCACAACCCACCACATATAGACTGTGTAGTTCAAATGACGTCACTATTTATTTGTTTATTTATGGAATAATTCTTCAAAAATCTGTCTTTATGAACGATCTATGGTGTTAGAGATTTACATGAAATCTCGATCAAAAATCCATGTCCCACCCCCATATTACCAAGGGCGGCTTCTTGACCCGTTAAGGTCAACACTTGTTTGAGAAAAAGAGTCGTGTGGGGCCTTTCGCCTATCTTGCCAAAGCCAGTCCAAACTCGGACGTTGAGACCATACAAAAACAAGCGACTTATAGATCATCAAAAGATAGATCTGTCACTAATTGGTCAAAGGAGGCGAGTCGCCTATAGTGAGGCTATACTGTTCGGAGACTGGTCCGTTCGGTGCTCGTGCACCTATTCTGTTTGTTGACGGGTGCGTTCAGTGCGCGTGCACGTCTTTCCAAGGGTCGCTTTCAAGAGCGAACATGTTGCAGTCAGCAATGATTTTTATTCGATCAACACACAGTGGTTTGATTTTGTTTTCAAACATAAATACCAAACTGTGGTTAATGCTGCGTACAGTCAGCGGCTGTTACTGTTGCCGTTTTCAGATCAGTGCTCTTTGTTGCATGATTCCCGATTTGCGTTTTTAGATCAGTGCTTTTTGTTCACTCTGGGCATGTTTAATTCAGCAGTATGTCTTTCATCTTGTTTTCATCTTATCAGTCATTTACATTACGACTTTTACGATTCGACTGCTAACTTCTTCGCCGAGAGTCTCCATGGCTTCCAAAATCTTGATTTATTACCAATTCAGTGCCCCATATGGCTTTTTGACCAATCAGGACGGATTCTAGGTGACCTGTTAAATGTTATAACGTTCAGGCAGGGACCATTTTTGTATATCAAGCTAAAAATTGACAAAACAAAGTAAAAATGTAAATCAACAATATCAGCGTGATTTGTTCTACAGAATGACACTTCTCAATGACAATAGCTCAGCAATGCAATTTCTCTTTTAGAGATTAATAAAGTTATTGTATTGTATTGTATTGTATTCAAATGCTGTCAGGTAATACTCTCTTTATCTAAAAAAAATACCCATAAGCGAGTTTTGTCGGTGGGTGCTTTACGGAACAGCAAGGTACCGCCCATCCATCTGAGTGTGAAATGCCGACCCGCTCACTTGAAATCTAAATTACCTAAGTTCGGAAAATCAAGTGAAATTGCGTCACTCGCGTTACGTCAAATGTATCTTTACGTCATTTCCCATCCGTCTTGAGTCGGTTCTAAATCTGTCGCTCGCTATTCAACAAGAAAAAGCGAAGCAACCGAAACGCATGTTGAACATGGTTTATCTTGTGAGATTGTTGTGTGTCAAACGCATTTGATCTGTGAATATTCATCACGTCAGGAGTATTACTCTGATTGGCTGACCCAGGTCACGAGAATTCTTTGACTGACAGGCATAATCAGGTAGGAGCGCTCCAGTTCCCATTGCGGCTGTTCTGTCTAATTCGCGGGGTCGCTTCGAAATTTGTTTTCGTCGAATTAAACGGTAATAAAACCGTTATTTCTAATATGCGGACTGTTAGCAAATGACAACAGTCATGTCTCACAAACGATATCAACATTCGCCTAAAAGGCTCATGCTTGATATCTTTTTTCTCGACATGCCTTGTTATCATTTGCTAACAGTCAGCATATTAGAAATAACTCATACTATTGACACCATGACGTCATCGTCATCTTTGTTCCTTTCAACTTTCAAGTGAGGAAACGAGTTATGACTGAAAAATGTCAAGTCCCCGATCATAGAATAGATTCAACTGCATCCTCGTCGAGTCGTAACATTTGCTTTCGTTTTCGTGTTGTGTTTGGCGAGTCGCCAGACACTGACTGAGCAATGTTACCAATCTTCTGCGATAGGGAAGATAGGCACACGAAACATGGTCATGAGCTTGCTCGTGTCGAGTCTTCTGCTAGCTGCTAGCTCGTGTGTCTTCTGCTAGCTCGTGTCGAGTCTTCTTTTTCGGATTTTTTAGGATTTACCTCAGTTCGAGGTTATTTCCTTTTCACATTTCTGTCGCAGTTCACTGAATAAGTGTTGTCTGTCTTTTAGGTGTCCTTCAATGCAAACACGTGCCCTGGCAGTCCGCCATTACGGTTCATGTTTCTATCGGTGGTTCATCCAATACCGCGTTCGACATCATTGTCAAGCAATTCGGTGTTATAGAAGTAAAATAGTACTCACCAGTGTGGGAAAATACTTATTTCCCTTAAAAACACACTATAAAATATTTATTTAACAATCCAAAAGTGTCGGATGATTCAGATTTTATAGAGCAAATCTTTTCTGGTACAAAGGCTATCGCGTACATACGGGTAATGGCTATTCGTTACGCATGCGTATTTCACATTCCCGCAGGGACGGGAAACTGCGGGAAATGGAATTGCCCGGGAGTACCTCAGGAGCGGACATCTATTGCAATGCGTTCGGAGAGGTGACATGAGGGTTACAACTCGCTATTGCCGCGGCCCGTTGTTGCCGCGGCCCGTTATTGCCGCAACCCGCTATTGCCGCAACCCGTTATTGCCGCAACCCGCTATTGCCGCGGAACTTTCCCGCAAGAAAGATCCCCTGATTCCGGTTTTGTTAAAAAAATTTGTGCGCCAGTTAGATGCCATCAAACAACAGAGTTGGTAACTCTGCCGTGTGTTACGCGTGATTGTTCTGAAAAGTGACTATTACATGAAAGTCTACTATTTATTTCATCGTAATCATGTAAGCCCTCATACGTGTTTGTTCTGAAAGCTTACTAATTTACATGATTGTTCTGAAACTCTACTAAAGGTAAACTTGCTTCACCCGTGAAATGTAGTCAGATATGGAACAATATGTATACCCTTGCCCAACGAAGTGTGTTTGAGTTGATCCGTCTTCTGTGTGCGCTACAGCTTCAGATGTGTGTTTGAGTTGATCCGTCTCTCCACTCCCTTTTTTTAGGTGTAGGGGGTGGGGGAGGTTTGTTCATATCAACTGACACTTTATCAAACCATTTGAATAATTCATATACAAATTCTGGTGGTTGCTGTGTAATAAATAACAAGTGTCATTGAAAACAGAGATGTGCTAATACATTTAGCTTTCATGTGTGTGTATGTTACGCGTGATTGTTCTGAAAAGTGACTATTACATGATTGTTCTGAAAGTCTACTATTTATTTCATCGTAATCATGTAAGCCCTCATACGTGATTGTTCTGAAAGCTTACTAATTTACATGATTGTTCTGAAACTCTACTAAAGGTAAACTTGCTTCACCCGTGAAATGTTGTCAGATATGGAACAATATGTATACCCCTGCCCAACGAAGTTGGAGTGGGGTATACTGGATTCACTTTGTCCATCTGTCTGTGTGTATGTCTGTATGTATATATGGAACAATATTTTGATACAATGATACTAAATCTTAAGTGATATTGATATTTATACCCCAGCCAAATGAAGTTGGAGGGGGGTATACTGGATTCACTTTGTCCGTCTGTCTGTGTGTATGTCTGTATGTAAATGGAACACTATTTTGATACAATGAACCCCCGCCCAATGAATACAAACTCAACAAGTAATACGTTTCATACATTGAACATGTCTTCTTTATTGTTTTCAACTCAAAATTGAAATTAAATGTTCAAAGACAAAAATTATATATAATCTTCAAAAATGTAATGATTCTTCTTGAGTATTCCCAACTCAAAATTCAAGTTACAGGTTCAAAGGGACACATAGAAACTTTTGAATTTTCCTCTTTGCCATGCTTAGGTGGCGAGGTCACCAAAATGGATCGAAAGGCTTGGCAAAGAGGGAAAATGGAAGCTACTTTTTGCCCCGTTAAAGACGAAAGGCACAACAAATAATTTTTACAAATGAAACTTTTTTTTATGAAATAAAAATTTAAGTGGAGAGGGGATGAGAGACGTGAGGAGATGTCCGGGGTTGCGAGATGTGTGGGGAGTCTGGGCTATAAAGTTCTTGCACGCGAGACAATATACTTCTTTGTGTGTGTTTGGGGGGGGGAGTATTTTGTTTATCAACTCTCTCTCTCTCTCTCTCTCTCTCTCTCTCTCTCTCTCTCTCTCTCTCTCTCTCTCTCTCTCTCTCTCTCTCTCTCTCTCTGAATATTTGTGTCATCCTAAATGTTAGGGGGGGGGGGCAAAAAGACATGTTTGCCCCCCCCCCCCCGTTTCCGACGCCAGTGCACTGAGTACATATGCACACACACACCACACATACACACACATGAAAGCTAAATTTATTAGCACATCTGTTTTCAGTGACACTTTTTTTTTATTACACAGCAACCACCAGGGGTAGGGGTATACATTATTATTGTTCCATATCTGACAACATTTCACGGGTGAAGCAAGTTTACCTTTAGTAGAGTTTCAGAACAATCATGTAAATTAGTATGCTTTCAGAACAATCACGTATGAGGGCTTACATGATTACGATGAAATAAATAGTAGACTTTCAGAACAATCATGTAATAGTCACTTTTCAGAACAATCACGCGTAACATGTGTATGTGTGGTGTGTGTGTGCGTATGTACTCAGTGCACTGGCGTCGGAAACTGGGGGGTTGGGGGGGGGGGCAGCTGCTGTTCCTTGGGTGGGGGGGGGGGGGGCAAGCATGTCTTTTTGCCCCCCCCCCCAATATTTAGGATGACAAAAATATTCACAGAGAGAGAGAGAGAGAGAGAGCGATAGTGAGAGTGAGAGAGATAGAGAGGGAGATAGTGTGTGAGAGAGAGAGGTAGAGGGAGAGAGAGAGAGATAGAGAGAAAGAGAGCAAGATAGAGAGAGAGAGAGAGAGAGAGAGAGAGAGAGAGAGAGAGAGAGAGAGAGTTGATAAACAAAATACCCCCACACACACACACACAAAAGAAGTATATTGTCTCGCGTGCAAGAACTTTATAGCCCAGACTCCCCACCCATCTCGCAACCGCGGCCATCTCCTCACGTCTCTCATCCCCTCTCCACTTGAATTTTTAGTTCATAAAAAAAAGTTTCATTTGTGAAAATTATTTGTTGTGCCTTTCGTCTTTAAAGGGGCAAAAATTAGCTACCATTTTCCCCTAAGCATGGCAAAGAGGGAAAATCAAAAGTTTCTATGTGTCCCTTTAAACCTGTAATTAGAATTTTGAGTTGGGAATACTCAAGAAGAATAATTACATTTTTGAAGATTATAAATAATTTTTGTCTTTGGAGATTTAATTTGAATTTTGAGTTGAGAACAATAAAGAAGACATGTTCAATGTATGAAACGTATTACTTGTTGAGTTTGTATTCATTGGGAGGGGGTATAAATATCAATTTCACTTAAAATTTAGTATCATTGTATCAAAATATTGTTCCATATATATACATACAGACATACACACAGACATATGGACAAAGTGAATCCAGTATACCCCCCTTTAACTTCGTTGGGCTGGGGTATACATTTTGTTCCATATCTGACAACATTTCACGGGTGAAGCAAGTTTACCTTTAGTAGAGTTTCAGAACAATCATGTAAATTAGTAAGCTTTCAGAACAATCACGTATGAGGGCTTACATGTTTACCATGAAATAAATAGTAGAGTTTCAGAACAATCATGTAATAGTCACTTTTCAGAACAATCACGCGTAACAGCCGTGACTGAGCTGACAAAACCGAGTAAGTCCATTTAAAAAAAAGAAGATATTTTTCGTTCATCAAAAAAACCAAATCAATGCGCATCTTTTGTGTTCATTTCTACTTTTTAGAGTCCTTAAATAAGCAGATATGAACAAGTAAGTCCACAACCAAAAACAACTTTTTAAGTATGCATGAATGTTTTGGCAAAACAAAGTAAGTTTAAGGGGTTCCTAATTTTCGTATAATGATAGTTTCAAAATTCTTGTCAGAGGACTCATACAATAAAAACAAGAAGGGCAAAGCCCATACGACTCACATGCTTTACACATTTTTCCTACCAAAATACATGTGACCTTGACCCAAGGTCAAGGTCATCCAAGGTCATGCAACACAAAGCTGTTAATTCAAGACATAGGAAGTACAATGGTGCTTATTGGCTCTTTCTACCATGAGATATGGTCACTTTTAGTGGTTCACTACCTTATTTTGGTCACATTTCATAAGGGTCAAAGTGACCTTGACCTTGATCATATGTGACCGAATGTGTCTCATGATGAAAGCATAACATGTGCCCCACATAATTTTTAAGTTTGAAACAGTTATCTTCCATAGTTCAGGGTCAAGGTCACTTCAAAATATGTATACAATCCAACTTTGAAGAGCTCCTGTGACCTTGACCTTGAAGCAAGGTAAACCAAACTGGTATCAAAAGATGGGGCTTACTTTGCCCTATATATCATATATAGGTGAGGTATTGAATCTCAAAAACTTCAGAGAAAATGGGAAAAATATGAAAAATAGCTGTTTTTTAGGCAACATTTATGGCCCCTGCGACCTTGACCTTGAAGCAAGGTCAAGATGCTATGTATGTTTTTTGGGGCCTTGTCATCATACACCATCTTGCCAAATTTGGTACTGATAGACTGAATAGTGTCCAAGAAATATCCAACGTTAAAGTTTTCCGGACGGACGGACGGACGTCCGGACGTCCGGACGTCCGGACGGACGGACGGACGGACGACTCGGGTGAGTACATAGACTCACTTTTGCTTCGCATGTGAGTCAAAAACCGCTTCAGTGGACTTACTCGGTTTTGTCAACACACGCCAGAACTGTGAGGGTTTGTTCCATGCTCAACGTCATTTCTACCGGTTTTTGGCTCACGTAAGTGTAGCCTATGCGATGATAAACTTTGTCTGTCTGTGCGTGCGTGTGTGTGTGATAGAAACTTTAACATTTCCGAGTCTATGGATTACGTCAGTCTCGGTCAAAAGTGTTCGACGTGTGTGATAGAAACTATTTGAAGACGTCACATTATGACGTAAGAGGGTTAGACGTCACGCAAAGGAATTACTGAAAGTCTCGGTCATTGTTATTGTGAGCGGGCCGAGACTACTTGGCAGATCCAGGGTCTCGCTTTCTTGCACAGTTTCACCTATGCTTACTGTGTGTGTGTGTGTGTGTGTGTGTGTGTGTGTGTGTGTGTGTGTGTGTGTGTGTGTGTGTGTGTGACGGAGTGATTGAGTTTGTGTTACTGTTTGTCGATTTCTTACGTGAGCCTTGAAGGCTTCGCCTCTTGTTTCTGATGACGTGGTAGGCTATCATGAATGACAGACAGACTTCCATTTGCGCGGGTAACAGAGGAGGGAAAGCTGATTTGTGATGGTCATAGATACCATAAAAGAGGTGAAAATGGTGATACAGCGCACACACACACACCACGACCCTCGTCTCGATTCCCCCTCTATGTTAAAAAGAACAAACAAAGTTCCGCGGCAATAACGGGTTGCGGCAATAACGGGTTGCGGCAATAGCGGGTTGCGGCAATAACGGGCCGCGGCAATAACGGGCCGCGGCAATAGCGGGTGCCTCCCGACATGAGTCGTTTGTTACCGTTCTCACGAGATCAGTTGTTGAAACCAACTTTGTTATCTGTGCTGTTCCGGAAATGAGCTGCGCTTTTTTGGAATTCAAACAGTAGCATGTCACTGTTGTCCCAATTGCGCTGTTTCGGAAATGAGCTGCACCTCGTCTGTCTGTTTATAGCAACACACACTGTCTGTCATGTACACTCCATGCAACTCTCTCCGTCTCTCCCTCGCTCTGCCTTCGTGTCTGTGTGTGTATCTGTCTCTCTCTCAATCTTTTTCTCTCTCTCGAGATCTGGCATGCGCGCTCTCTCTCTCTCTCTCTCTCTCTCTCTCTCTCTCTCTCTCTCTCTCTCTCTCTCTCTCTCTCTCTCTCTCTCTCTCTCTCTCTCTCTCTTTTATAACTAGTTTATAATTTGTGCCTTGACAAATCCTACTTTCCCACCAAATTAAAGGAGGCGAAAATAATCCCGCTATTTAAATCAGGTAGTTCTTCTGACCCCGCCAATTACAGACCAATCTCAATTCTTCCTGTTTTATCAAAACCACTTGAAAAACACATATTTACACACTTGACCACTCATTTGAAGAAATACGATCTTATACATTCCAACCAGTCAGGTTTTAGAGAAAATCATTCGTGCCACACAGCATTAACAAACCTTCTTGAAAGTTGGCTTAGTAGCATTAATAATAATCAACTCTGTGGTGTCCTATTCGTCGATTTTGCTAAAGCTTTCGACGTTATTAATCATGAATTACTATTAAGAAAATTAGTTGAATATAGAATGTCACCCCAAACCTTATGCCTGCTCTCCTCTTTCTTAGCCGGGCGAGAGCAGTCTGTCTGCGTTAATTCAACCGTATCCAGCAAAAGACCTGTGTTATACGGGGTTCCCCAGGGTTCTGTCCTTGGACCACTACTCTTTTCCCTGTATATTAATGATCTTCCTCTTAGTATTAATGATGACTGCGAACTCTTTGCTGACGATACGACCCTGCACACTACTGATAAAAAATTAGACAAAGTTTATTCATCGTTGCAGAACAGTGTAGATGATCTCATTCATTGGACGGAGTATAACCACATGAGTCTTCACCCTAAAAAGACAAAATACATGTTAATAACAACAAGACAAAAGAGACAAAACATACGAAACAATCCTCATTCCATATTAATTGGTAACGACGCAATAGAGGAGGTAGGAGGTCATAAAGTTTTGGGAGTAAATATCGATAATAATTTGTCTTGGGCCCATCATGTTCGGTCGGTATGTAAAACAATGTCGAGAAAAATATATCAGTTAAATAGAATTAAACACTTTCTTGATCAGCACTCAAGGTTATTATACTTTAACGCATATATACAAACCATCACAGATTATTGCTCAACCATCTGGGACTCTGCCAGTGCTAATATTTTAAAACCATTGTTTAGTTTACATAGGCGAGCGCTGAAACTAATTTTACTGAAACAATCTAGTCTTGTATTTGATGATTATAAGAAACTTAAGATTCTCCCATTAAAAGAAAGATTTAAATTAAATGAAGGCGTGCTCCTTCACAAAATACTTTCCGGCCGTGCACCACGAACTTTCGTCGCAAACTTTAAAGTCAAACCAAACCGAAAGTTTAACGTCCCAATTCCAAGGATAGATCTCTTCAAATCAAGCTTAGCCTATTCTGGTAGCGTCCTGTGGAATTCTCTCCCGGAATTTGTGAGAGTCCCAATGAGTCTCAATACTTTCAAAAAACACCTTTCATTGTATTTAATGTTAAATTACGAAAAATCACAGTGATGGAAGACTTCGTTTAGTTATATTTTCATTTGTCCAAAGCATCAGTGTTCATTATATCCACACAAAAACACTCAAAGCTTTAATAACACATTTACTCATGCATGTGTATTCAGCATTGTTTTTCACTACGTTACATATACGACGCTTTATATTTGTGTATAATATTTATGTGTAAATATTCATATGTTGTTGTTTTTTCTACCTTTTTTTCTACGTTAATATCCGTGTAAATATGTGATTAGATTAGTCCCCTCTCTGGGCGAGGGCTGGTTGAAAAAAAGCTCGTTGTATTGCTTATGCCACAACCCTCGAAAAATAAAATTTGATTTGATTTGATTTGATCTCTCTCTCTCTCGAGTCATTTTCTCTCACCCGGTGTTCATTTATCTGTTTCTCCGTCTCGAGTCACTCTCTGTCTATCTGTCTGTCTATCTGTCTGTCTGTCTGTCTCTGTCTCTCTCTTTCTCTGTCTTTCTCTCTCTCTATGTATGTCTTTGTCTGTGTCTCCCTCTGAGCAAAGAGTGTATCCCTACGGACCGTAGGGATACACTCTTTGCTCTGAGTCTCTCCGCCTCTGTCTTTCCATGTATGTCTCTGTCTATGTGTGTGTGTGTGTGTGTGTGTGTGTGTGTGTGTGTCTCTGTCTCTCTCTCTCCTCACTCTCTCTATCTCTCTCTCTCTCTCTCTCTCTCTCTCTCTCTCTCTCTCAGTCTCTCATCCGACTCCTGCCACGCAGGTCAAAGCAGAGGTGTCAGTCTTGTGTTAACTTGAGTGCACGTGTGCCCAGCAGGAGGGGGGTGATTCGGGTCAGAAGAGGAGTAGTCTTCCTTTTAGAAAATGTGTACTCTGCCTTGCAGATTAGAAATTTGTGCTGTCCGGGGTAAAGGGAGTGGCCGGGGAGGGGAAGGTGGGGGGAGGGGGGGGGGGGAGTTTTTATGCCTACGTATTTTCAAATACTCTGCAACACATGTAACCCAAATACAACATGTGCCCGTACACTACCGCTTCTTTTATGAAAACATTGCTTCGGCCATGTTGATTTTAATCAACCAATTTTCTTGTGTGCCTTAAACTTGGCCTGAGAGCCCTGTATCACGGGGGATAACCTGACATAAGCGGGGCAGAAGTTATACGCGGGGCCTGACACGATTGAAGGCACGTTTTGTCAGTTTTCTTGGAAATTTTTGATTTACGTCGGGATTTAAGGTAAGCTACAGATTCAGCGATGACTTAATTTGTTTTTTGATGCATAAAATATCATAGAGCGGTTAATATTTGCCCGTAAATTAGCCTCAAAGCTGAAAATATCGGCGATCGAGCGCCGGAAATGGCTGTTCGATGGGTTTCGGACGTAGAAATGTGCTTTATTTCACCAAATCAGCTCGTATTTGACATCAGTTTGGGATTCTAATGGACGATGGAGTCATTGAAGATGCAAAGAAATGCTATTTCGGGGGTAGAATTTATTGACCGACCCTGTAGACGAGAGGCGGTCAAATGTGAGAGATGAGCGTACGCGGGGCTGCCGACCGCGAATAGGACATTTGTAAATCAAACAAATCCAAGAAAACTTACAAAACGTGCCTTCAATCGCGTATAACTTCTGCCCCGCTTATGTCAGGTTATCCCCCGTGTGTTTGTTACTCGTCTACAAACACTTTCATTTTTCGATAAATGTCTGACGACATATCCGGCTTTTACTTCAAGTTGAACAGCACTCTGACGACCTAATTTTCCAAACAAATTGATTGATATTTTGGTAAAGCAATCTTTGACCTGTTATGATATCGCTTCACGCGACTTGTGTTTTACTTGTCATCTTTATTATTATCTTGTTTTTGTAAACCGAAAAGCACTTTTTCATCATAATATTTGTATTGCTTCTTTTTTGTTGTTGTCTTTATTATAGTGCATGTTCTTAATTTGATGTTTCAGTAGAAATATTACGTCTACAAATAATAATAATAATACAACACACACACACACACACACACACACACACACACACACACACACACACACACACACACACACACACACACACACACACACACACATTAGCTGTCTATCACTAAATTGTCCATACCAAGCAGCAAAAACCGTCTGAAGTATAGAGAAAGTCAACTTTATTGGTCATATAAATATATATATACGAAGTATTACGTTCAAAAACAGATAGAAAGCCATGGAATATTTATTAACTGACATAAACAATTGCACATCAAAATCATATTGCACGGGGTTTAAAACAATACACAAAATAGGGAATGTACATGGCATTAAATACACTCTTTCGTCTGATACATGAGATTTGATAAAGTCTTTGTAAAGAGTACTTTGATGCTAGGAAACAAATGGCTTGTAAGCCCTCTTATGTCGGAATGAATGATTCAAACACAAAATCAACAACGAGCAAAATGAAAACATAGCCAAGTAGGCAAGCATTGCACAGACATAATGTGTCTACGGATTATGTGTTTGATTGGAAAAGGCAAACATTATTAACATAGAAAACTGTTTTCTGCAAGAGAGGCTGAGCAGACACAGTTTAATTCAGTTTTCGCCAAACGCCAAAATTTGTCAAAGTTCAATCAACATCATCCCGCCATCCCTTAGTTCAGTTTTCACCAATCGCCAAATATGTCAAAGCGAAAGTGAAGTAATGGTCTCATCGTCCCTTTTTGATACACTAGAAACACTAGAAGTACCTGAAACTTTCAATGCAAAGAACACCCTCAAACACCATAATAACCAAACAAAATAAGGCGAAAATACAACATTTAGTCAGGTAGCTGTCGAACTCACAGAATGAAATCGAACGCAATGCAACGCAGCAATACTCGTAGCATCGTCAGTCCACCGCTCATGGCAAAGGCAGTGAAATTGACAAGAAGAGCGGGGTAGTAGTTGCGCTGAGAAGGATAGCACGCTTTTCTGTACCTCTCTTCGTTTTAACTTTCTGAGCGTGTTTTTAATCCAAACATATCATATCTATATGTTTTTGGAATCAGGAACCGACAAGGAATAAGATGAAAGTGTTTTTAAATTGATTTCGAAAATTTAATTTTGATCATAATTTTTATATTTTTAATTTTCAGAGCTTGTTTTTAATCCAAATATAACATATTTATATGTCTTTGGAATCAGAAAATGATGGAGAATAAGATGAACGTAAATTTACACACACACACACAGACAGACACACTGACAGACACACAGACAGACAGACACACACACACACACACACACACACACACACACACACACACACACACACACACACACACACACACACACACATACACCACAACCCTCGTCTCGATTCCCCCCTCTACGTTAAAAGAAAAGGCCTTCAGATGATGTGCAGAACGTGGCTGTATTTTTCGATAACTATTAGGCAAAAAAAACAAAGGCTGTTTACGGTATCCCGACCGACCCTATTTTTTCGCGCAACCCTAGACTCTTTTTTGGCATTTGGAAAAAAAAATCTGTTTTTTGGCAAAATAACTTAAAAATATGTTTTTTTTTGGGGGGGGGAATTTTTTTTTAACAAATCCCGACCTGTTTTGCCTATGTTACCGTAAACAGACTATTTTTTGTTGTTGGCCTTATCATTTTTTTTAAACGTACAAAAAGAAAGCAAACTGCAAATGAGACAAATGTATTGGTGCAGGCCTGTATTTAGGTCACATGAGACAAATGTATTGGTGCAGGCCTGTATTTAGGTCACATGAGACAAATGTATTGGTGCAGGCCTGTATTTAGGTCACATGAGACAAATGTATTGGTGCAGGCCTGTATTTAGGTCACATCCGACAATGTCTGGCACTGAAAATATAATGTCCTTTATATTTACATATATTATGCCAGTTGCGTAAACTCCGAACAAAAGGGGATATAAACCTATGATATAAAACATTTTAGTTGACCACATAAGATCAACAAAATGTAGCTAACAAAATAGCACAACACAAATTTCGATTTCAAGAATTAACAATAAATAGATGCGATTTTGGAGATGTAAACAGATTGGACTCCCAACAAGGCTCCGTTTTTATAGGTCAAAGTATTAAAAAAAACAATTCTGGTAACAGAAAAAAGGACTTGGAATTGTGTCTGAGGATGTGGACCACTAACAACTTTCTAGAGTATGGTAAAGGTGTTTTTTGTCCGTACGCTCAATGCGCAAAACCTCCAAACAAAATAGTTGATAACCAAATCCAGGGAGTATTTGTCAAGCGATTAACAAAAACAAACACAACAGTGACGCAAACAAGCAGTCTCCTATGCAAACTGATTTTCTCAAAATGAATCTAAATGGCAAAAGGGAACAAATGCGCGTTCTCTCTCTCTCTCACTGGTGAATTCCGAAGATAGAGGCAACAAGGAAGGGATATAATCCAGTTAATGACCACAACCAGGAATGGAAAAGGGAGATAATGCACAGAAGGACAGGCTTAAGGTCACACATACGTTTTGAGAAATTGGTGATGCACTAAACATGAGTTCCTTTTTTCATGTTTCATCCCAACCTCTTCTAACAGGTCAGGCAAAGATGCTACGTGTATTCCCTTGACACTCATGCCAAATGTTGATGGCGTACCTACAACCAACAAACAAAAACTGGTCATAATTTTACTATTATAAATATCAGTATCTTACAGCTTTCATCCAAGATGTGGACAAGGAATTTTGAATTTAAACTTTGTCTTTTTGTAGCAGTACTACTTTTGTACCAATGCCAGGCAATGTTCCAGCACAAATGCGATACATATTAGTAAGGCCAAAAAAAAAATAGGTGTGGTTACGGTAACATAGCCAAAAAAAATAGGGTAGGTAGGTAGGCAATCACTTTTTTTTTTTAAACTTTTTTTCTAATGTGTACAAATTAAACCTACCGTACTTTCCGGGTGACAAGGCGCTTTGTTATCTAAGACGCACCCCCTTCTTTAAAAAAAAAAATTGTAATCCAGTCACCCATTGGACGCAGGGGGCCAATAGGGCGCACCAAAATGACCCAGTTTTTGCCATGAGAGGTGGTTCCCCTGTCATATCTGAGAGAGGAAACACTTCCTGCATCGGGGTCAGTGACCGGTCAGTGACCAAAGGCATTGTGATAGCTGGGTGGCCTTGTTAAAAGACACGACCTTCTTCCCAGGGGTCAATGACCCAGTTTTTGCCATGAGAGGTGGTTCCCCTGTCATATCTGAGAGAGGAAACACTTCCTGCATCGGGGTCAGTGACCGGTCAGTGACCGAGTTTAACAGAGTGGAAATCTGTGTGTGCGGCCAGATCAAAGGCAGGGCAGTACCTAGTAGCTGAAACATGCATTATCACAAGTTGTTTGACTGGTACTCAAGCGGTCTCTTTGATTTTTTTCGTATTTCATACACGGATTAGGCGCTTCCTTATACAAGACGCAGGGGTCGAACTCGAGGAAAAAAGTCGCGCCTTATGACCCGGAAAGTACGGCACTTGACAGTGTGCGACACGGGCGCTTTCGCTTTCATTGCGTTTTTTGCACTCGTTTTTTTTTTTTTTTACAAATGTAATAAAAAGTTATAGGATCGGCCCCTAAAAATAGGGTAGGTCGGGTTACTGTAACCACACCTATTTTTTTTTTAGGCCTAAGACGAATGGCTACTACTAAACACACGAAATACACAATTTTGCCCGCGACATCAAGTTAACGAAACTTTCTCAGAAATCATGGCTCAAAGGTGACTAAAGCTGAAGTGTTTTTGTGTTGTTGCTTTTGGCTGTATAAAAAGTCACAGAAGCCCTTGCAAACAGTGCACATAGGGACAGAGAAGGCAAATCCATCCATCCATCCATCTACCCACCCATCCATCTACCAAGCCATCCATTTTTTCATCCGCTTATGTACCAATGGCAAGGAAACCCCTACGATTCGAGACAAAAAAATACTGCACAAATGGCACATCTACACACGGGAAAAATCACAGATGCTACTTAAATAAATTACAATAAAAACGGCATAAAAACTGACGACCGTCAATGTTCAAATATACATAAATTAGTTGTAAAACTAGCTGTTCTATGTTTTATTCAGATTCAGAGTGGGAGGCTGGGATCACTCTTTCTTTGTCACTTTATAGCGGTGATTCAAAACGAACCAAAGCACAATCAACCCATACATGAAAAGTGCACTGCACGGTTAGCAGAGAATTCTGACATTTATTTTCTTCTTGTTTACAACCGTTAGTCGTTACTGTTCAATTTACATCACGAGCTAATTATCTGGAACAGATGTTTGCGTAGTTTCAGATTTTCTAAAAGCACTTAACAGCATAAACTTAAAAAACTATATGTCTTTACGGCTTGAGACAGTCAGTAAAAAAAGATGGGTGAGGGAAACCTGCGAATGTATCAGGGCAGTTTCGCGTTTTTGCTCTTAACAAAATTTAGATAGGAGATAATGCTATAAATCTGCGAAATGTTGCACTTTACTTTTACTGTTATCATAAATCAATAGGCACTGTCAAGACCTTTGCCCTTCCCATATTCCGCCCTTAAAGCTGATGCTACATAAAGGTGATTTAGAGCAGTATAGTCTCGCATATCAGGGAGAGGGAGCGAACCAGCGAGTGAGCTAGTAAGGGAGAGAGAGAGAAATGGAGAGAGAAATGGAGAGAGAGAGCGAGACAGAAACAGAGAGAGATAGAGAGAGTGGGGGCAGAAGGAGGAGAACTTATAAAGTCTATATCTTCGTAAAAAGAATACAAACAGCACTTAACACAGACCATGCAGGTACAGAGATACAGAAATTGCAAACATTATACAACAGCCTTTTTTCCTTTGTTAATGCGCAACATTTGAGCTGAACTGATCGGCTGCATTAACGATAAATCACGACAGCAGAAATAGTTCACCACCCAAGCGAACAATTTAGCAGCAAATTAATATATAAAAAAAAGAAGAAGTTACTGTAACTCTGCACCAGTACACTCCAGAATGATAGGAAGGGTTGTGAAATCGTTAACTTCGAGGTATGGTATAAAAAGAATGCGGATATTTTATTGCCAACCACACCCAAAGACAATGTATGAAACGTGAAATACAACAAAACAAAAAGTCACATGAACGCAAAACCCCCAGCAATGAAGGCGGTTAGAATTTCGTGGTTGACATTTTCAAATTTGATCTTTGAGTCTGTGCGTAATGGTTGCACTGCAGAACGACTTTGAAATCGTACAAAAGATGCCTGTTACCTGCTTTCGGGTACGGTAACATGAGACGAGAGAGCAGGAGCGAGAGGGGGAGTTATTTTGTTTGATGATTCCATCGTTTACCAAGTATTGTTATTCTATTGCTGTGCCCAATCGAATAATTCGCATGTATGTAGTACATTACAAGTATTTAAACTCAGATTAGGTCGTTTTCTTTTTCTTTCTCGCAACTGACTTTATTTCTCAAGCCATAAAATGACATAAGCCATAAGTAAATGAATTCATTTGATTGTAATTATGACAGAGAAATAAAAACGAAGTGTGAAGACAATAGCAAAACGAAACAAACAAACAAAACCAATGGCAATGGGAAATAGATGTCTGAAATATTTTCCGGCCAATGTAAACCATCTTGAAAAATGTCATCTGATCTGTCTAAGCTTTCACGCGTGAGATAAACAAATCATTTCGTCTTTGACACATCCGTAAATCAATTGCCTGACTATTTTCTGTGCAGAGTGGGAATTATCTGCTGATTTTGTTTTGCCGATTTTCATAGGTGTCAATTACAACATTATTCCAGACACACCCAACATTCTGCTCAGAAAATGCCTGGCGTAAGATGCTGTTATATGCCCAAGTGAAAACGAGGCTTTTATCTCATGTAAATGCCTGGAGGGATTCATTGCGATTTACAAGAAAATGTTTTACACCCAAAGGAGGGTGTCTAAAAGTCTAAAACAACGTGTCTTACTATGGCAAATATGACAAGGGTACACGTCTCCCTTTTTCCCTCTATCTTTCTTTCTCTCTCTTTCTCTCTCTTACACTCCCATACCTTGCCCTCTTGGACCCCCCTTCCCGTTCATTTTGCCGTACACCCACACAGCCCAAGGTGCGGTGGTTTTACGCTTTAAAATGTAAAGGTATCCAACCCGTAACGCTTTAAACATGTTTGACTTCTCGAGTAACTTGGTGTTTGTATGTACGACTGTATGAGAAACAGAAGCGCTGATCAGTGGCACAAAAAAAAAATCGTCGTTAACTCTTATTTTGGGCCTTAACCTTATATTAGGCCAAAAAAAAAAAATTGTCTGTTTAGGGTAACCCGACCGACCCTATCGATTTGGCGCCGACCCAAAAACTTTTTTTTGATTTCTAAAAAAAAAAGAAAAAAAAAGAGGTAAAAATGCTAAAAAGAGACATTTGGCGTTTCTTTCTCTCCCTTTCTCTCTGTTTTATTTATACGTTAGTTTTGAAACATGTATTCATCAAATATAAGAAGTGAATGTTCAGCCAACATAGCGTTTACACACAACAACAAAAAAAAAACAAAAAAAACAAAAAAAAATTCTACCTACCTACCGACCCTACTTTTTTTGGTCATGTTACCCTAAACAGACAATTTTTTTTTTTTGGCCTTACGAGAGCTTGAATATAAACTTGGCCAACAAATTATTGCAACAAATTTTGCAGATACAGATACTGCCAAAGTTTTATTTGGCATTTACTTGTAATTACTATTTTCGCAATACTTTATGGGCCAAGTATATATTGATAAGGTTTATGGTGTTATAAATGTCCAAGTGAACGGTTGCTGCTCTCCTCTGTAAAAGCCCGAACAGAGGTGGTTTACTTTATCTGTGGCTCATCAACGAGGGTATCTGTCAATATCTATTTTGCCGCTGAACATTTTTCGAGCTGGACCTGGAATGTAAAATTGTAAAACACCTGGCAGGTTGGTGACCAGATCGTCACAGTGATTTAATATAAATTAGTCAGCTGAATCAAATAAATAGATAAACAAAACAAAAAGATTAGGAGATCACAGGCAAACACTGGCTATTGGAGTCATCATACTTCCCGTGTGTGTATACTGTGTGTGTGTGTGTGTGTGTGTGTGTGTGTGTGTGTGTGTGTGTGTGTGTGTGTGTGTGTGTGTGTGTGTGTGTGTGTGCGTGCGCGCGCGCACATGCGATCGAGCATGCGCGTGTGTGCGTGTGTGTGTGTGTGTGTGTGTGTGTGTGTGTGTGTGTGTGTGGGTGTGTGTGTGTACGTGCTTGAGTAAACAAATCTAAAACCCGCTTATGTTTTGTCATTATTAGCAGCTTCACGTTTTGTAGTCTTCTAAATATCGTCAATTAAATAACAAAATAATCTTTATCAATATCGCCAAAAACATGACATTATATGTGTTTTGCACACTCAGCATTCTATATTTTGTTTGATTTCGAAACCAACGTTATTTAACTTAAAACAAATCATGTGTAGATTCCTGCTTTTTAAAAAAATGTATTTTGTAGATGAACATAATGAGTTCTATCATGTTTTCCTTGTTATTTTCAGTTTTCAGCAGCCACAATTTAAGCAACAGTTCATTTGAGCTGCACAATAAAACAGTACTTATTGTTGATTGCATTTTGAAAACAGGTGTTTTTAACTCACAGTGGCTTAAAACATGCAGACAATGTTGATACATCGAAGGATTCTAATCACCTAAATGCAGAAAAAAAGACTGATTGTATGAATAATATTGCACGCAAAATGGAGTCCGTTTTACATCTAGTTTAACAAGGTAACTCTCGATATAACATAAACAGCCATAAATAGCAATTGCAAATAAATTAAAGACACATGTAAAATGCATTTGAGAACATTGACTATGCACATTACACACACACAAGTTTCAATACCAATACTAAATAAACAAGTAAGAAAACAGGTTCATCTCTTTGTTTCTCAAAACATCTTGGCCTAAGACTACTACAACACATACGTACACTTTTAAAATACATATATTTTCCTTCAAAACTCCCCTGTACAAAGAACTGCACCGATGATACTTAAATGATAAGGATCATACCAGAACAGTACTAATATCGACGGCAATAGTAGTTTTAAGTCATTATTCACATGAAAAAAACTGATATATTACAGATCAGGGCACTTGTATTTTACAAAGAGAAACATGAGACCAAAAACAACAATCTGCTGTATGTTTAAGAGTACTGAGTACTAGTACTTAAACATCTCATAAACATTGATGATAAGCGTTTGTACTCAGAGTGAGAAAAAACAAACATGGCTTGTACAATTAAATCATTTTTTAAACAAGAAAATATATAAATATACAACCATCACATGCACTTAAATAACTCGCCGACAGTAAGGCATAGCATTAACTTGGTCAAACACAGTTCGTGTTGTTTAATTTACTGAAACAATTTGCCGATATGAGACTTGCAACTTAACATTGTAAATATGGGCTAAGAGTTTAAACATTGCAAAAAAGAATGTGAAGGTTTTCCTTCAGGCAGATTGTGACTAAAAGAAACCTTGATTCTTTCCAGTGGGTCTTTGGAGTAAAGTTGGTTCGAGTGTACATGAAAGAGTTTGGGGGTAGAAGAGCTAGTAAAGTTAGCTTGGAATTTTGCTGGAGAAATGTTTGGCCAGGCAGGCAGTGCAGGCAGAAAAACATCAATTGTTTTCAAGCATTCGATTAATCATCAGCTTGTTTGTAAGAATTTCGGATATCTCATGGAAATGTTGTTGTTGTATAAGTCTATATGAATCATTTTCAATTGGGTTTGTTTGGCAAATGCAAAACCTAATAGGATTCTATCGTTCTCCTACATTCTCTCCTTCATTCGCTCCCACCCTAGTTTACAATGATAAGCTGCAGGCAAATAGAATACACTTGAGCTTGACACAAGGAACCAGTGATGCAAACACAACCAAACGGCGGTTTTAGTATAATAAACACAGTTTGAAAAACCATAGAATTTTGAAGTTGAAAAAAATAAAATTTAAAAATAAAATTGACTTTCTTATGTATAGTTCTTGATTTTTCCCATCTAGTCTAAACAAGAATGTTACAATTCACAAGCAAAAAGTCGGAATTCAAGCATATTTTGTACAACAATTCACAATAATGTTTAAGGCATGTCAGTCTTACAAAACAGATACACGTTTACACTCATGATAAACATCTCAATTTTCTTATGTGCCCTAAGATTCAAACAATATTTAGTAAATGATACCAAGCTACTTTGCCTTCCAATTGTGAAGAAAGATGTATTTTACTTTGACAGGCGTAAAAAGCAAAGGAAAAAAATGTTTTCGCTTAAATTCAGCTGAGTCAGCGGCTTGACAAAATCACATGTGTATTTATGACCGTCATAGTCATCTATAAAAGGGAACAAAGTAAAGTTATAACCTCACCATACTACGGTCATGCTAGTCTTACCAGAAGACAAAACAAATTATGTCCATAATAAAACTGGTCATTCGAAGGAAAGAAAACTGACAAGAGTCAACATCATAAACAGTCTAAATCATTTACTGCTATCGTTTGACCCTTCAGTTATGATATACACAACATTTGGCAATCGTGTAAAATTATGCGGATGCTTTTCAAATAGCGATACGAATCTTTAAAACATCAATGTATAGTAATTGTGTACTCAACACAAAATATACAGAGTCTGCGATTAAAGGCTTCGAATAATAAACACAGATTATTATTGCACTTAGCAAGCAAGCAACGGAATTTAAACCCGTATTCAAATGTGTATTTGCTGACACACCCATAATAAAACATAAGTTTTCAAAATTCAATTTGAAGTACTGCTGGATAAAGGGATCTTCAAACCTAAAAGAGTTCCCTTCTGCTTTCCACCTAATACCGTTACGGCACCATTATTCCCATAAAGCAGCTCAATTTCTTCAATTGATCTGGCCTTCAAACAATTTATCTGGCCCAAAAGATTCAACACTTGGCTAGTAATTTTGAACAAATATTAAAAAGCGTCATGCATCAACACTAGAGAAGAAAGTACAATGAATTCTTAGCTTAAACAGCAGCTAAGACTTATAACCTTTTAATGTTGTCCTAAACATCATCCTGATTGATATGGTTGAAGCATCTGTCAGAGTTTGCTCTCAGAAAAACGCATTTACGAAATTGGAGACTACGTGTCATTGTAGTATAACCATCGACTTATTTCCTTCCTGTGCCATTCTCTAGCCCAAAACCTGACTTAAATTAAGTTGAACAAAAAAAAATGTCAATAGTTTTTCGAGCAACACTTATTACAAACCAAAACTGGTAAAACATGAGCACTGTTCATATCAACTTTGCCATCGTAAGTTCAAAACACATACAACACAAAGGGAGGGATTAAAGTCAATAAATCGGTTGTGCAAGGTCAAAATATTTGCGAGTTCCAAAAACAAACCTTTCGCACAGAAATCTTTCTCCATTCCTGCTGCTGACCAATTTGATTTTCATCATCGTCATTTTTGACAATCAGCATCATTCTGTACATTGAAGCATCGTCGTCACTGTGATAACACTTAACATTGTGTCGCTCTATTCAACATACAAAACTGACACAAGCAAAACATTGAAAACTAACAGGATAAACAATACAAAACAACACAGATTAGATATGTTAGTACTCGTAAGGCAAAGCCTAGTGTTCAAACAGACATGGGCTGGAACACTCGTCACCGCCGCACGTGCAAAACGTGAGGCAACAGATAGTGTTCAAACAGAAATAACATGGGGCACTGTCACTGTCCCCTTACAAAACAGTGACACCAAGTGTCAGACAGAAAAGAGCTGACCATTTTCACCGCGGTATGTTCGTAAGGCATGTTTAGCCACGTGTTATAACCAAGCTGGAATAATGTCACTGTCACACGTGTGCATCATTTTAGGCAAATGTTTGTTTACCAAGCAGAAACCCGATAAAGCGTTTACAACCCTCACAAAACAATGCGCTCAGCCAATTAATCTGCTATCACGTTCTTGCCCTGAAAGCTTATCTTGACATGAACCATGACAACGTCGATGCAACTGGACAACAATGGAAAAAGGAGCTAGTTACTCAACAGAACTTTCGTCCCACACGAGGCTATGGTAAAAGTCAGTTCCATTGTAGAAAAAGTGTTCGTAATATTGTTTCTAAAATTAAGCTCAATGATACACAACAGAGTCACTCTCAACCCAACTAACTCTTCCTCATCTCTTCAAAAGCGTCGTTCAATGACAAAGGAATGAAGCGAAGAAAATAAGACAAATAAATGTGGAATGCTTGCATCAACAAAATAAGCAAGTAAATAAATAAATAAATAAATTATTTAATTGATTAATGATAAAAAAATATATAGATAATACATTAATAAACAGTCTGCTGAAGAATCCAGCTGCCAGAAAATAGATAAGCTTGACCTGGATATTTTGTAATTAACCTCAGTGGCCGTTGTACAATAAGGAAGATGCGTCCTATCTCCAGACTTTGAATCTAAGATTAACAGGCACATTCTCCAGTTGTGATCATCATTTATTTGTCTATGACGTCCGAGAGTGCTTCCTATTATGCGAAGACATTGGTCCTTCTGTTTCCCCCCAGCGGGCTGAAGTTTTTCATTAAAACAAAGCAGACGTCCTTCCTTGACTTGTTGATACAGCATTCTTCTCCATTTTATAGCCTCGGTTATCACCCTTGTTCAAAACAGCTTTTTTCATCTGGAAACATTAGTAACCATTTTCACTTGACTTGTTTCTAGCAAGTCTACCACCTCTTCCACATTGACTGTCCACTTTGTCTTGCTGATATGGTGTCCAGTTTTCATCATCTTCATTTCCATGGCGACCAGTTCACCTAAAACTGCATCCATGGTTATCACTTTTCTTGTTCTGTTGCACTGTTGAAACCCCTACGGTTCCGTTTCCATGGTACTTTGACTCCTTGCTCCTGTTGCCAAAGTAACACGTTTTGTTGCCAAAGTAACACGTTTTGTTGCCATGCGGATTCGTTAGATTGCCACGGTGACTAGCTCTCCACGCCCTGTTGCTATGGTGACTAGTTTTGCTGCAGGAGGAGCTGCTCCAGCTCGTCGGCAGACCTGTAGAGGAAGGCGGCAGACTCCCTGTATCCAGCGATGAGTTGCTTGATGGTCGTCACCTCTGTGGTGCTCAGCTGGTTCTTGGAGCTGTTCTTCTTCATGCTCAGGTCTGTCGGCACTGCAACATCACCATCAACACACGTGAAGAAAATACACATTTGGATGTTCTAGTCCTACCAACGTTAGGGAGGGTATACAGCAGTAGAGAGGCATTTTCAAAGCGATTAAATCTGCTCCAAACTAAGATAGAACCAAGTTCTTATCTAGGTTACCTTGAAAAGAACCTACTCCTGTCCATGTACAGAATCAAAGGTGCATTTTCAAAGAGATCACGTCTGATCCAAACTAAGACAGAAGTAAGTTCTTATCTTAGTTCTTATCTAGATAAAAACCTTCTTCTGTCTAGGTTATTTTGATAAAATGAGTTACAGGCTGATGTAAAGGTGGAGTGCTTCTTAAAGACTGCTTGAAGGTTATATTGTATTGTCTCTTCAGCTGCTTACAGGTATATCTGATCTAATTAACACTCAAGTAAAAGTGTTTAATCCAGATCACCACTGGCACTTCTCACCATTCACCTAATTCCCCAGAGGTGACAGTCACCCAACTAGCTACACACCACAAGGCAGCCTTCTTTGAGTCCGATACGACTTCGCGAAGACTTCCCGACATCTTTTTACCAACAATACAGAGCCAAAGATTCATGCAGCCAGCTTCGTGAAGAAGACTTCACACAATTAATTTGAGGCATAAGTAAGAGCTGACGGTGTTCATATTGCTTCACTATCTACTCACCGAAGTCGCCATTAGTGACGGTGGAACCGGTCAGGCTAGGCGGATGCTGCAGGACGGCGGGAGTGGGGTGGTGGTGGGCTGGGTGCTGGTAGGCGCTGAAGCCCCCGGGGCGGAACAGGCCGTTGCCGTTGGCGAAGAAGGGCGTGTGGAAGTCTGGCGCCGCCCTGAAGGCAGGGGGCGGGGGCTGGTGACGAAGAAAGTCAGATGTAGCAGCCCCTGTGGCCACGGAGCTGGGACGCTCCAGCAAGGAGGAGGGGGTCTGAGAGGAGGTGGTGGGGGGCGCTTGCTGCTGCTGTTGCTGTTGTGGCTGAGGTTGCTGCGGGGTGGTGACGGGGGTGACGGAGGGGAGGGGGTTGGGTAGGAGGGTGGCGGCGGCGCCCCCCAGTTCCCG
The DNA here is from genome assembly GCF_037325665.1 of Littorina saxatilis. NCBI lineage: Eukaryota > Metazoa > Mollusca > Gastropoda > Littorinimorpha > Littorinidae > Littorina > Littorina saxatilis. The sequence goes on from NC_090249.1 coordinate 51,311,893, forward strand.
TGCTGTGTTCATGACGGAGGCCTGCAACAGCCAGCAGTGTTCAGGTGAGACAGGTGTACTGATGGTGTTTAGGTGAGATAGGTGTCCTAATGGTATTCAGGTGAGACAGGTGTACTACTGGTGTTCAGGTGTGACAGATGTACATACAGTGTTCAGGAGAAACAAGTGTTCTTTTGGTGTTAATGTGAGAGAAATGCAGAAAGAAAGGTCATTTGCAAAAAATGTGCATAGACAGAGTTTAGATGAAACAAATGTGGCAAGAAAGGTCATATTTGACAGAAGTGTAGATAGTTCACGTGATAGATGTAGGAAGAAGTGTCAATTATGACCGATGAGTGTTTAGATAAGAGACTTGTAGGAAGAAGGGTCACTTGTGACAGAGGTGAAGACACTGTTCACGTGAGAGAGAGGCAATGAAAAAGGTCATGTGCACTACGAGAGCTACATTTTGGCAGGTGCTATACATTGTTAAGTTGAGAGAGATGCATGAAGAGAGGTCATCAGCGAGAGACCTGTACACAGCGTTCATGAGACAGAGATGCACAATATTCACGGGAGTCATAGAGAAATGTGTAACAACAGAGGATGTTGAAAGAGTGTGTTTTCTTCAGCCAATCTGCCCAGATGGCCGTAAATAAATGTCCGACGTTGATAGTGCTACACGTACATCACCTTTTCCTTCCACTGCTTAAATGGTGGCACAGGTGTCGTTGATATGAAGACATTTCAGGCATTTCGTGAACTACTGACGCCTTACAACATCACTGAACAACTGCGAGACAGCTGTGTGTACGACGCTTAGGAATTAACAATTTCCATTTGTGAATAATGTGTAGACAGTGTTCAGGGGAACCAGATGTACTTGCAGTGTTCATGGATGTGACCCAAACGGAAAGAGAGAGAGAGAGAGAGAGAGAGACAGAGAGAGAGAGGGAGAGGGAGAGAGAGAGAGAGAGAGGGAGAGAGAGAGAGAGAGAGAGGGAGAGAGAGAGAGAGAGAGAGAGAGAGAGAGAGAGAGAGAGAGAGGGAGAGAGAGAGAGAGAGAGAGAGAGAGAGAGAGCAGGAGACGCTGAGAGTGAGCACATCAGACAGATCCTAAGAGTGTGCTGATTTGAAAGAGTTTTACTTCCAAGTTTCTGTCAGGAGAGACATACGAATAATGTTCACGTGAGAGGATGCTTATATTTGTAAAAGAAAATAAGAATGAAAACGATCAGTATAAAGAAATTCGTACAACCAGTTTATGGTAAACGAAAAAAAGAAAAGAGAACTACACTAACAGTGAAGACTAAAAAGGAGACAGAAAAATAACTTTTATATGAAACAAAAAAATCTTCTTCTTCAGGAATTGAGATGAACAAATGCAGATGGTATGAAGCATACTTTAGTGTTTACAAAGTTGTTACCAAAAGAAAAAGAAAACTATACAGCACAGAAAAACAACATCGCAAAGTAAAATTAAAGACTGAAAAGTACTCTTCAACACAGAACACTTTAAAAAAAAAAAGAAGGTATGCAACATTGAAAAAAAAGAAGAGGAAAGTTAAAGATGGAAATTCATGTGTCTGTGAGTAGGAGTTTGTATTTCCCTCGGTCAACACTTAAAACTGTACAGAAACCGCGCTTCTCCTGAAATACTTCATGTCTGCAAATTATTTTGTCTTAAAAAAATCCAGTTTAGGGGTTGTCTAAAGATAAAACAATCCACTCAGAGACATAATAATATGTGCATGTCTGAGTATGACGTTTTAAATAAAAACGGTATTGATAACTGATGTGACCAAACGACCAAAAAGTAACTCAGGAACTTGTGTGAAATAAAAATGTGTGAGTAATAGGAAACTGAAAAGTTTAAACAGACAGAAAAAATGAAGCCGTAGAAAAAGAAGAAAGATGATCATGAGGAATGTCGGACGGAGTGGTTCTATGTGGATAAGCAGCGACAGCATCACAACAGCAAGCGCCACTGGGAATAGAGGGGGTTGTCTAAACAGCCATGTTCAAACTCAAAGGGGTTGTCTAAACATTCATGTTCAAACTCAAAGGAGTTGTCTAAACATTCATGTTCAAACTCAAAGGGGTTGTCTAAACATTTATGTTCAAACTCAAAGGGGTTGTCTAAACATTCATGTTCAAACTCAAAGGGGTTGTCTAAACATTCATGTTCAAACTCAAAGGGGTTGTCTAAACATTCATGTTCAAACTCAAAGGGGTTGTCTAAACATTTATGTTCAAACTCAAAGGGGTTGTCTAAACATTCATGTTCAAACTCAAAGGGGTTGTCTAAACATTCATGTTCAAACTCAAAGGGGTTGTCTAAACATTCATGTTCAAACTCAAAGGGGTTGTCTAAACATTCATGTTCAAACTCAAAGGGGTTGTCTAAACATTCATGTTCAAACTCAAAGGGGTTGTCTAAACATTTATGTTCAAACTCAAAGGGGTTGTCTAAACATTCATGTTCAAACTCAAAGGGGTTGTCTAAACATTCATGTTCAAACTCAAACGGATTGTCTAAACAGTCATGTTCAAACTCAAAGGGGTTGTCTAAACATTCATGTTCAAACTCAAAGGGGTTGTCTAAACATTCATGTTCAAACTCAAAGGGGTTGTCTAAACATTTATGTTCAAACTCAAAGGGGTTGTCTAAACATTTATGTTCAAACTCAAAGGGGTTGTCTAAACATTCATGTTCAAACTCAAAGGGGTTGTCTAAACATTTATGTTCAAACACAAAGGGGTTGTCTAAACATTTATGTTCAAACTCAAAGGGGTTGTCTAAACATTCATGTTCAAACTCAAAGGGGTTGTCTAAACATTTATGTTCAAACACAAAGGGGTTGTCTAAACATTCATGTTCAAACTCAAACGGGTCAACTCTAAACAGTCATGATCAAACTCAAAAGGGGTCAAATCTAAACAGCCATGTTCAACCTCAAATGGGGTCAACGACAACAAACTGTACACATTCATTGCTGAGTAATTCAACTGAAACAATTGTAAGGCTACATTTTCAACAAGAAAAAATCAATAACATTTCTACATTTTCATTAACATAAAATCAAACGTATACATGTATATGCAAAGAAAGGGGAACATACTGAAATGAGCCGCATGCAAAATACTTCAGATAAATTCAACCTACGCATTAAATAGATAAAGAGGGCGAAGCAGACTTGAGGTGGGTGAGAAGGGTGAAAGGGGAGGAGAGGGGAGGGGAGGGGAGGGAAGGTGGTGTAGAAGGAATGATGAGCAGGAGAGATGCACAGCACTTTGCACATGCGTGCGAGTGACGACTGAGTAAACCGTTGTTGCTGGGTTTTTTGTTTGTTTGTTTTTTGTGCGTGTTTTTTGTTTGTTTTTGTTTGTTGCTTCCTGAACAATCAGTAAAATGCAATGGTTGTCAGAGTGTCCGTTTATAACAAAGAAATGAAAGGAAGAAGAACATTCTCAGTAGGATAGTCAATGTTAAGAAATATGAAGGGGTAACAAAATTGGGTTTTGTCAACCAAGAATCAGTCTCCCTGAAGATTTTGTAGTTCAGTGTTGATATCGCTTTCCCTGACCTTTTTCTATGTTCTGTTTAGTCGAATGAGAAAAGAAACACCGTCCACTTCTTATTGTTAGCTCAACAAAGTGATCCTCGTCTCTCTGGCAGGCTTTAGAGGTGTGCATAAAAACAGGACACAAAAGAAGTAAATGATAACGGCCAGGCAAAATGCCGTAAAAGAAGCGTCTTGTTTAAAAGACAATTCGGAACTAGCGAGGGGGTTTCAAAGCTACCGAGGAAACCCATCGCATCGCCATAGGCGCGCTGTTAGAGATCTTGCTGAAAAATACCTTCAACTAGCAGATGAAATTTGCGGCGCTTTCTATGTCAGTGACGGAGAAGCCGGCTACCAGTCAAAATCCGCGCAACTTTCTTCTTGTTCATAGATGCTGGTCGAAACAGATTTTTAAGCATTCATCACTGTCTGTTGCTTTGTGTAGACTGTGACTATTAAACAATGTTATCTACATTCACTGTATGATTCTGCTACTTGCGGACAAAACTGAAACAACTTTAACGCGCGCCGAATTCATGTGCCATCCATTGCAAGGTCCCAGCCGGCAAGCGTGCGGACATTAAATTACTGACCAGACCTGTCGGTCTTTGTCTCTGTCTCTCTCCCTCTTGCCTTTTCAGTTCTGCAGAGTTTAGTCCGGAACGTTACTCCCAGGAAGAGTTTTAACTTTTTGCAAAAAGATTAGGAATTTTTAACAAGATTGAACATTTGGACTGCAAAGGAATCCGAGTTTTAACGAACCTTAATTCTGCCTTGTACTGTGATACGCCTTAAATGTGAATATGGTTTTTCTAAGAGTAGACCGAATCGAAAACAGAATAAGATCAACGCTGAATTGGTCTTGCATGACGTCCTGGGGTCTAGAGACAAGCAATAAAGAATCCCCTTTCAGTTTTGCAGAGTTCAAAGCGTTTTATTTATGCAACTTGATAATCGGCCCACAATTTTCGCATCAATTTTTGCTCTGCGGAGAAGCAAAGGAGGCAACACGATCCAATCAATATACGCTGGCAAAGTCAAATCGTGCGCAGTTCAACGCGTATTCTTAATCGTTGTCTTTAGTTTTTCTCCATTCCCAGGAAATTGTATTGTTGCTTGCCATTTGAAAACCTTGGCTGGCCTCTTATTATTGATCGCGAATTAAGACTGTCTGACAATTTCACAGTGATAGCGCGGAGGCAGACACAGAGAAAGGGAGCGGCAGGCTGAACCCTTTAGTTTCATTCAAAATTAAAGCAGACTGAAAAAAATAGAGACGTAAATCTCCTCCCACTTCTTCTTCTGACAAAAGAAGGGAAAGAAAGAAAGCAAGGACTAGTAGAGACTCTGGCAGTAGCAATCCATTGCAAAAGGTGTTAGTGTAACAAACAAGCTCCTTTTGACGTGATGCAAAATTCTGAGAAACAAAATTATGCAGGCAGATGGACGAACAGACAGACAGAGAAACAGTTAGACAGAGAAATAAACAGTCAATCAGCAAGCCATACAGACAGAAAAAGACAGAGAAACATATAAAAAGACAGACAGAAAAACAGACGGACAAATAGACAAATGTGCTGAATATTATGCCGGAAGACGGATGGTCAGATAGATAGAAGAGATAGACAGAAGAGATAGACAGAAGAGATAGACAGAAGAGATAGACAGAACAGATAGACAGAAGAGATAGACAGAAGAGATAGACAGAACAGATAGACAGAAGAGATAGACAGAAGAGATAGACAGAACAGATAGACAGAACAGATAGACAGAACAGATAGACAGAACAGATAGACAGAAGAGATAAACAGAACAGATAGACAGAACAGATAGACAGAACAGATAGACAGAATCGACAGTTAGACTAGACAAATATATATGCTAAGAACAGAATGATGAGGTTACTGGAATGCACAGAGACAAAGATACTATTGGTCTAAAACTTGACTGAACGGCGGGGTTAGAACATAGCACTATACCCTCAAGCTAGAACATAGCACTATACCCTCAAGCTATCTGTTGTACCGCTGTTCACCTGAGCATGAACAACAGGTGGGGGAAGGAAAACCAATGTTAATTACCTAAACAGGCAATCAGACAGGCAGACAAATGAACTTATCTTCTTCGAAGTAGTAGTAGTAGTCGAGCCAGCTATTTTAGTATTATCAATGTCAGTGTCTGTGTTTATATACCCTCATGTTTACAACTAAGATAACAATGTATGACAAAAGCTGTATCATCTTTGCAATACCCAGACAACCAATCAAACAACAAGCTAAATGTGTCTCCAAACCGGTGTTACTATAGCGACAAATCAGATAGACATGGTATATTATATTATATAAGACAGTTTGACTGCGAAAACACGCACATCTTGCTTACTTCGATATCTTTGACAAATAATCCTGCATGATTGTTTATCGTGAAGCGGTTCACATTCATTTGTCTCATAATTATTTCTGTTTCCGTCTACTATAAAGACCACTGGGTCAATGTACTGGTGAATATCTTGTTTTGTCAAAAATTATACGTTCCAATATCTATCTTGTTGTTTTTATTCTGAAAATTATAATGAAAAAACATCGGTAAAGTTGACATGTTGATAAAAACATTGATGACCGCGGCGACGAGGATAATGTGAACAACTACGACGATACTGACGATACTGACGAGACAGTGGGTCAATAAAACTTAATGAAAGCAAAACCCGTGAGCCCTCCCCCAAACCCAGCAAACCTACGATCTAAAAATAAATACATAAAGAAATAAAAAATATAGATAAATGAATAAATTTACATAAACGAATAATTAAATTAATAATTAATAAATTAACTTAAAAAAATAAAAAAATAAAAATAAACAACTATCAAGGCATGTTTACCTCGGATCTTCCTTGGCACCTCATGTTGTCTGTGATATCACACACTGCCTGGGAGTCAGGTTTTCTGCTGCTATTTAACAGGCAGTCATTGTCTATGATATCACACACTGCCTGGGAGTCAGGTTTTCTGCTGCTATTTAACAGGCAGTCATTGTCTATGATATCACACACTGCCTGGGAGTCAGGTTTTCTGCTGCTATTTAACAGGCAGTCATTGTCTATGATATCACACACTGCCTGGGAGTCAGGTTTTCTGCTGCTATTTAACAGGCAGTCATTGTCTATGACATCACACAATGCCTGGGAGTCAGGTTTTGTCCAAGGTCACATTTCACACAGCTATGAACCATTTAACCACAACTCAGATTTCACACTTGCAACCTTGCAAGTACTTGAAGGCATTTTTGACAAAACCGTAAAAATCCCGAAAAAAGTACAATTCTGTTTTTATTCTAGTGGTAAGTAACGGCACTTGTCACAACTTATACGACGGTACATTTGCCATATAGTAGGTAATAATTTTATTAACAAAGCAGTACAAATCCTATCACTACCTATCCGATGTGTTTCCAGATTGAAAATCATCACTTTTTCTCCATGCTCTCTGAGTTGGGTTGATTTTTGTTAACTATAAGTCAACGAGCGTAAGATGTCGTTCTGTCATCAAGAACGACCATTACCTAAAGCTTAACCTGATACAGCTCTTTACACCTAGAACATTAGTTCCACCTCTTGACCGCGCAAATCGTGAACTCGTTTCCGCTGTCATCTAGATAAGGTTTTCCGTTACAAAACTGATTAGTTCTTTCTTCCATGTTGGTCAAGGACAGACGTGACAGCTCTTAGCATGTCTGCAGGCGCAAGGTATCTTCCTGATTTTATGCGCAGTGCTTCCAGGTTTCCGCTGAGTGTTAGCTTACTATTCTTTTTGTGAGACGCTGCTTGGTCTTCCCTCGGCTTCAGAATCAAGGCCAATCTCTAACACCGTAGTAATCATCAGCAAACCGCTCGGCTCTATTCGTCTTTCGCTTGCAATTAAATACATCGATTTTTTTTGTGCTGAAACTGTGGGTATTCCGTGCCTTTGTGACAGGAAACACACTGTGCTTAAACTGCGAGAATAATAACCATTTCTCTGGCAGCTGCTCTGGAACTGTAAGATCTGTCTCCCTCCCCCCCCCCCTCTCTCTCTCTCTCTCTCTCTCTCTCTCTCTCTCTCTCTCTCTCTCTCTCTCTCTCTCTCTCTCTCTCTCTCTCTCTCTCTCTCTCTCTCTCTCAAAGAAGTTTGGATTGTATTGTTGCATCAACTACATTTTCTGTCTGCAAAGTTATTACGCTGTATCGCACTTTCGTGAAGAACTTACTACTTTTTACCAGCAATACTGTGGCTGTGTTTGAAATAGAAGCAAGGTCACTTCAAACTGCAAGATTAACCACAGCTTCCTTGTGTATTAGGATCAACACCCTAGCTGTGAGGTTTCCTCTTTGTCCGATATTGCTGCTATTTGCTCAGACAACAAAATAGACAGTCAATACTGCGCACAAGTTGGCAGCATCCAATATATCTGCTTACCTTTTGATCAGACGGATCAATTTTCATTTGACAATTCTTGACCTTATTTATAAGTCTCAAAAGAAAATTCTAGAACTGAGTTGGAACCAGTTCGATGAATGCGTTGAACAATACGGCTTGATACTCCGTATTTGTAATATAGAGTCGTTAATGTTCCGTTGAACATGTATCGTCTTTCGCAACCTTGGATTTGAAAACAAAAACAAATAGCTTACACAAACCCGTATTGATACTCTTCGCTGCTTTGCCGCGTCTGCAATGTTCACATTTTAAGAAAGGGTTTCACGTTAATTCATATAGTAACCAGGGGATAATTCTTACCACAGTCGTTCTAGCGAAGGAAAAACATGCAACTATTTCTTCTTGGAAAAAATCAAAAACTCCACAGGTTCACTGTGTCTCACACGATTCAGATATCTTTATGGCATGGGATCTCTCTCACGATGCTAAACCTCTGTTCAACACACCATTCACATAATTGTTGGAGAAAAAAACCTGTCAACATTATCACAACGCTAATCTGTCTGTTCCATGCTTCATGCCGCACACAAAGAAGGCAATACTACAGTATACATTATTCTCTTTTGACACAGACATACAGCTGTTCGTCTAGTAAACCACTTCCCAGATTGTTCAACCGCAGTTATCGCAGCTAACTCTGAGAACACTGGAATCATCATATCTCCCGGCGTCAGAATTGTAGTCTCTAAGACTGCTTCATTCACGGTGGCATCACTGTTGTAATCAACAATCAGCGAAAATCACAACCCAAAGGATAAAGCCACTGGTGTGTTGCACAGTTGTATACAAACACAAGCCAGGGCTACTCGTTGTTTAAGCTATCTTTCACAACCCTGAAATAAATAAAACATCTATCTATTGCATCCTTGAATAACTATTTGGTGATATACCGTTTACAGCAACGAAGAGCCATGCTGGCTGTACACGTGTTGATTTATTCGTCTGTTGACTATTCTCTCAAAATATTCAACCACTGACAGCAACGAATTTCCAACCTGGCCTTCTCTGAAAACGTCGAACTTAATTTACAATCTGGCAAGTCATTATCTCATATCATCTAAATCATCTGATCACTCTTCTTATTTTCCAGCTCACACATGTCAATAGGATTCCTCACAACATTGAGATGCCTGGCCTCATACCTATTGGAATATCCATCAAGGTTCTCTCTTTCTGTCTCTCTAACTGGCGACAAAGATGAGCGGCGTTTGTTGCCGGAGATGTAATGGCCTTTTCCCGCTACGCAAAGACTGCACTAATTCCGCTCTATGCCTATTTGACGGCCACAAAAGATGTCAAATTTTTATTCGCCGGTCGATAACAGCCGTAGCACACTTAAAACCATTCGCGTCTTGCGACCAATCATCAGGAAGCAAATTGAAAAAAAGAAAAGTTGCAGTCGTGTGTTGATCACAATCTTACGTATCCGCCGCACCAGTCCTCCTATGATTGGCTCTCATGAAGGTCATGAACTTCTGCGAATCAAACTTTTGAGACCAAAACAAAAAAAAAGAAGATTGTATTACTCAACAACGGACATCATAAACTTGTGTAGAAACGTACTACGCCTCCCTTATCTCTCTCCTTGTCTTCTATTCCTCCTTTCCTTCCTCATTCTTCTCCTATCGCAATTCTCTCTCAGACATGGAAGTGTCGCCACCGTTTACCTACGGGTGTCACGAGCGCATTCTACAACTCGCTGTGTCTCTTAGCTTTTCGCAACATGACACATAACGGTATGAAAATGCCAGCGCCGACAACAAAACCGCTGCCATCGCGAGGCAGAGAAAAAAATGAGAGGGGGTAAAAGAGGAAAGCGAAGACTGGAGAAGATGAGGAGGAGGAGGAGGAGAAGGAGGAGGAGGAGCAGAGAGAGAGAGAGAGAGAGAGAGAGAGAGAGAGAGGGGTATCTGTGGCGACAGAGGGGAAGCGAGAGGGAGAATCAGGGTAGGAGAGACAGGCGGAGAGAGAGAGAGAGAGAGAGAGAGAGAGGGGATAGGAGTGAGAGAGAGAGAGAGAGAGAGAGAGAGAGAGAGAAGGGGGGAAGGTCGGCAGGCGATCAGAGACGACAGCAGAAGATATTGCAGGTAATAATTGAAGCAGGGAGCGACTGAGAGCCAGGCAGCTGGGTGACGGTGGGGCTGAGTGGCGGAGACCCGAGACGATCGATAGCACGACAGGAATTAGAGTCGTCATTGTCATCTCACGGCTAGTCAAATAGGTGAAGCACACTGGCTCCACACAAAGACCGAGAGATCGCCGGTCTTACACGGAGGAAACGGGGGCTGGTGAAAGGAGAGCGGGAAGAGGCGGGTGGAGTGTTGCTCAGTGGTGGTGTCGGGGGTATAGAGGCGGGAAGGGGGTGGGAGGAAATTGGCGTACTCGGAGAAGAACACACAGTCGTGCGTGTGTGTGTGTGTGTGTGTGTGTGTGTGTGTGTGTGTATGTGTGTGTGCGTGCGTGCGTGCGTGCGTGTGTGTATGTGTGTGTGTGCGTGCGTGCGTGCGTGCGTGTGTGCGTGCGTGCGTGCGTGCATGCGTGTGTGTGTGTGTGTGTGTGTCTGTGTGGTGTGTGTGTATGTGTGTGTGTTGGTGCGCGCGCTTGTTTCAAGTGTGAGCGTGTGCGTGTTTGTCTGCGTATGTGTGTGTGTACGAGGGAGGGGGTAGGGGATGTAAAACGAGGAAGTATGAGACAGGGCGAAGGGAACGGAGAGAATAAAAGAGTACGGGGGAGGGGAGGAGGGCAGTAAAGATAATTATCGGGGTGGGAGGATAGCCGAGGCTTTCAATATGCTGAAGACACCCCGCATCTTTTGGAATAACCCTAATAAGCGGCTTTGGTCAAGACAGAGGAGAGGCGGAGAGACAAAGAAAAATATAAATTAGAATAAGGTAGGAGGGGGTGGGCAATGGGGTGTGTGTGTGTGCGTGTGTGTGTGTGTGTGTGATGGTGGTTGTGGTACTGGTTAATTGGGGATAGGGGGTGGAGGTGGGAGGAGATGGCAATCATGACGGTAGGAGGCACAACAAACCATGACATTCGACAAAGGTGTCGGGTATTAGCTCAAATCTGTGAACAATCTATCGAGGCTAGCTCGATGATGAGACGGTGAGCTTAATTTGTTTCTCCGTGTATATTCGCTGGGCGGGGGTGGGGGGGATGTTTTATATTTAAATTAAAGGGAGAAGAGATTGTATCCTCTAGCTCCGACTTCGCCCAAACTGCGGCATTGTTTATAATCCCAGTAAAACAGCCTTCGGGGATTTTAGCAGAGAGGAAATAATAATTTAAATAAGAAATCGGATAATAATTTAGAAAAAGAAAAAACAAGATTAAGGGGGGGGGGTATTACACTGTATTCTACTCTGTCAATGCTGCTATATGGAGATTCATAGATCAATCTCCACGAAGAAAACAAAAACACAAAACAAAACAAGAAAAAACAAGTTTGGTAAGGAGTGTGAGGAATGCATTGCGCATGCCACAGTAAAACTTTGACATGCTGTTTTTGTTAAAAAGGACAAGGGAGAATAACAGGGAAGGGGAAAAACAACTTAACCAAAAGAAGGAAAAACAACAAAACTTAAACTGAAAAAAACAACCCCGCACGACGCAAATTCGCGCCCTATCTACTTTTGTTCTCTTCTGGCGAAATATGCATGTTCGTGACAAGTTGTCCAGTTTAATTTAGTTCAAATAATCAAAAAGAGCACTGTAATATACGCATTTTTAGAAGTTTCCTTGTTTTTGCTGTGGGCGATTAACATTTGATATTTTCAGTCTTCTCTTTGCCAATGTCTGGGGCCTAATTATTCAAAATGTTAACCCACGATTGGAGGATTTTTGCATCACTTTTTTATCCTTGCATTTTAACATGTAGAAATGAATTAATCTGTGATCGAACACATGGTTGAGTAAATGCAGATCAAATTGGTTTTTTTTTAATCTTCAGGTCATACAATTTTGTGGCAATATTTCTTGAGATCATTGTTTTTAGTAATATTTGCGTCATACGAATGTTCATAGACTTTAACCCTTCTCTTTCTCTCTCTGTTTCCCACTGTCTGTCTGTCTGTCTCACACACATACACACACACACACACGAACACACACGCACCCACACACACACACACACACACACACACACACACACACACACACACACACACACACACACACACACACCCACACACACACACACGTATACATTATCTCTTTCATTCCCTGTTGTTGTTGGGTTTGTTTTTTGGGGGAGGGGGGGGGGGGGAGTGGGAGGGTGTGTCGGTGGGGTGGGGTGGAGGTGGTGTGAATTGTAAAAGATTTTAATACAGCACGCTCCAACCAAAATCCGCGCAGAATAAAGCACTTTGTGAAGCGTTTTAGACAGGATGTTCCTTTTACTTTATTGTTCTCATCAAAACCGCAGTAAGTCGGTGAACCCACTGTGTCTGTAAATATGCCCGCATGAGGAGGAGAAATGAATTACTCATAACAACAACACGTCCGCTTCCCGAGGCTTCGCGCTTTCCACCCACGCACAGAAAAAAAGAAAAAGAAGAAGAAAAAAAAGCAAACATCAGGAATCGCGTGCAGGAGAGACATTTACCTCCCTGGGAAGCAAGCGAGCAAAGCTGCTCGCAATTTGCAAGTTGTCTTATCACAGATTTTAGTATGTGTGTGTGTCGTCGTTCTTTCTTGCTCGAGTGTACCGATTTTGATGATTGCTGCTTGTCAAGATAATCATTTTTATTGCGTGAAACATTTATTTGGTGTTTAAGGAAGGAGTGTGTGTGCGTTTGTGAGTGTGTGTGGGGGTGTGGGTGTGTGTGTGTGTGTGAGGGGGGCTTGGGGGGCTTACAACTCCAACAGACCAACAATCCCAAAAAGGGGGAAGCAGGGAATCTGAATTTTACCCCCCCCCCACCCCCCAAAAAAATCTTAACATCCAATAACTTCCTCAATACTTCAAAACAAAAACAAACAATCAAAATCACACACACACACACACACACAAAGTCACACACACACACACACACACACACACACACACACACACACACACACACACACACACACACACACACACACACACACACACACACACACACACACAACCTCCCTCACCCTATCTCTCTTTCTTTCTCTCTCTCACTACCACTTTGTTCTTTCTCTACAAATAGAAGTCATCCCTAATGGAAATACAAGCTAATCTGACTTAATGCGTGCACACGACACGTCTCTACCCTCAACCCCCCCCCCCCCCTACTTTACCTGAAGCCGCCCCCCACCCCCACCCCTTTCAGTTCTTCCCTCTTTGTCCTCCCCTTCACCTGAATCGACCGCACCATCAAGTACCCCGGAGGCAGCACGAGCTCGGTTCCTGCAAGTCTGGAACTCTGCGACACACAGCACGGCCGGGTGCTGCGCACTAATACTCTGGGTCGCCTTGCCGAGGGTGATTGTCGAGGGCATTTTATTATTTTATTTTCGTTTGAAATTCTTTCTCCAAAGCACTAGTTGCTTTGTTGCAGGCTGTGCGCTGAACTGATTCCTACTTCTGTGTTAGTGTTTGTGAGGGAAGTTATGATCATAATGTGGAGGCACGGTGTTTGTTTTCTGTCAGTCTGTCCGTTTGTCTGCTCTACATACACACCTGCCTCAAGCTGACAGCTGACAGCCCCCCCCTCTTCACACACACACACACACACACACACACACACACACACACACACACACACACACACACATTTTTCTCTCCTTGTCTCAGTCCAACACTGCCTCATTACTCTTCTTCATTCAACCAATCGAACATGTGTAATAAGGTTCAGCAGACGCGGTTACTCAACGTCAAACAAAAGAAATACATTGGTGCACACAAAAATGTGCTTGAACAGGGGAGAGAATAACAGCGCCTCAGAGAAGCGATCATACACAGAGTTGTCTAACTTGGTCTAATTGATGGCCGCAGGAGCGGTCATCTATTGGAATGCATTCGGAGAGGTGACATGTCTCGTTTTGTTACCGTTCTCACGAGATCAGTAACAGTTTTTTTTTTCTCTCTCTCTCTCTCTCTCTCTCTCTCTCTTCTCTCTCTCTCTCTCTCTCTCTCTCTCTCTCTCTCTCTCTCTCTCTCTCTCTCTCTCTCTCTCTCTCTCTCTCTCTCTCTCTCTGTATGTATGTCTTTGTCTGTGTCTCCCTCTGAGTCTCTCCGCTTCTGTCTTTCTATGTCTGTCTCTGTCTATGTGTGTGTGTGTGTCTCTCTCTTTCTCTCGCTCTCGCTCTCGCTCTCTCTCTCTCTCTCTCTCTTAACATTCATTTCACTTCTATTATTGAAAAAAATAATCACAAATGATAGATCAAAACAGAATAATCTGGACAAGTTGAAACAGTTTTGTGTTTCAAAAAATATTACACATGATTTAGACATCCCCCTGTTATCTGTGAGCGAAGTCTTCCATTATCTGATATGCTTAAAACAAACTGGTACTCATGGTCTAGATAATCTTGATGGGAAAATTTTGAAGTTGTCTGCCCCTTTTATTGCAGAATCTCTGACATACGTTTACAACTTGTGCCTGGACAAATCTGACTTTCCCGCCAAATTAAAGGAGGCAAAAGTAATCCCGCTATTCAAATCAGGTAATTCTTCTGACCCCGCCAATTACAGACCAATCTCGATTCTTCCTGTTTTATCCAAACCACTTGAAAAACACATATATACACACTTGGCCGCACATTTGAAGAAATACGACCTTATTCATTCAAATCAGTCAGGTTTCAGAGAAAATAATTCGTGCCACACAGCATAAATAAACCTTCTTGAAAACTTGCTTAGCAACATTAATAATAATGAACTCTGTGGTGTCCTATTCGTCGATTTTGCAAAAGCATTCGACGTCATTAATCATGAGTTACTTTTAAGAAAATTAGCTGAGTATAGATTGTCACCCCAAACCCTATGCCTCCTCTCATCATTCTTAGCCGGACGAGACCAATCCATCTGCGTGAATTCCACTATGTCAAGTAAAAGACAGGTGTTATATGGAGTCCCCCAGGGTTCTGTCCTTGGGCCACTTCTTTTCCCTCTGTATATTAACGATCTTCCTTTTAGTGTTAATGATGATTGTGAACTATTTGCTGATGATACGACCATACACACTTCTGATAAAAAATTAGACAAAGTTTATTTATCATTGCAGAACAGTGTAGATGATCTCATTAATTGGACGAAATATAACCACATGAGTCTTCACCCCCAAAAGACCAAATACATGTTAATTACAACAAGGCAAAAAAGACAAAACATCAAGAATAATCCTCATTCCTTATTAATTGGCAACGATGCAATAGCGGAAGTAGGAGATCACAAAGTTTTGGGAGTAAATATCGATAATAATTTATCTTGGACCCATCATGTTAGATCGTTGTGTAAAACCGTGTCGAGGAAAATATATTTGTTGAACAGAATAAAGCACTTTCTTGATCCACACTCAAGGTTATTATTTTATAATGCATACATACAAACCATCACGGATTATTGTTCGACCATCTGGGACTCTGCCAGTGCAAACATTTTAAAACCACTGTACAGTCTACACAGACGAGCACTAAAATCAGTTCTATTAAAACAATCTAGTCTTGTTTTCGACGATTATAAAAAACTTAAGATTTTGCCTTTAAAAGAAAGATTTAAATCAAATAAAGGCGTGCTCCTTCACAAAATCCTTTCCGGCCATGCACCGAGTGCTTTCATTACAAAATTTAAAGCCAAACCAAGCCGAAAATTCAACGTCCCCATTCCGCGGATAGATCTCTTTAAATCAAGTTTAGCTTATTCTGGCAGCGTTTTGTGGAATTCTCTCCCGGAATCAGTTCGAGTCCCAACAAGTCTCAATACTTTCAAAAAACACCTCTCATTACATTTAATGTCAAATTACGAAAAGTCACAGTGATGGAAGACTTCGTTCTGATTATTTTCATATTGATCATATCTGTCCATAAACATCAGTGTTTCATAACGCAAGAATGTACATTAATTGTATAGCCTACAGCGTGTATATAGTCATGTGAATAGTTTCTCTGCCTTGCTTATCTTTTGTAATTGTTTTACGTATGTATATATATATATATATATAAAACATCAGAAATTGTGAAAGAAACAATTGAAAGTCAGCAGAGACTTTCTTCCGAGATTTGTTATATATATATATATATATATATATATGTATTCAAGATTAGAATAGTCCCTCTCTGGGCGAGGGCTGGTTGAAAAGAAGCTCGTTTATATTGCTTATGCCACAACCCTCGTAAAATAAAATTTGATTTGATTTGATCTCTCTCTCTCTCAGTCTCTCCGTCTGTCATCCGACTCCTGGCACAGGTCAAAGCAGAGGTTAACTTGAGTGCACGTGTACCTAGCAGGAGGGGGGGTGATTCGGGTCAGAAGTGGGGTAAAGCACATTGATCTTCAGTCTTTGGGTTATAGCTTTCAGTGGAGAAGATGCCAACATGAAATTGCACTATGCTCTACTATTTATTGTCCTTGTCTATCGGACACGAAGAAGGGAAGCTACAATCGCCCCAGGCCATATATTTATATACTCTTTGGGGCGGGGATGTAGCTCAGTCGGTAGCGCGCTGGATTTGTATCCAGTTGGCCGCTGTCAGCGTGAGTTCGTCCCCACGTTCGGCGAGAGATTTATTTCTCAGAGTCAACTTTGTGTGCAAACTCTCCTCGGTGTCCAAACACCCCCGTGTGTACACGCAAGCACAAGACCAAGTGCGCACGAAAAAGATCCTGTAATCTTGTCAGAGTTCGGTGGGTTAAAGAAACACGAAAATACCCAGCATGCTTCCTCCGAAAACGGCGTATGGCTGCCTAAATGGCGGGGTAAAAAACGGTCATACAAGTAAAATTCCACTCGTGCAAAAAAACCACGAGTGTACGTGGGAGTTTCAGCCCACGAACGCAGAAGAAGAAGAAGATATACTCTTTGTTTCCTGAGCCTGGACCATTGAGACGGTTACCTCATACCTCATAGATCTGTTCATTCTTCAGTTTGTCGGTGTCAAAAGTTATACCCCCATTCCACACAACCGTTCTTTGTCCCGTTCCCGTACCAACCAAGGAATGCTGCCACAACAATGGAACGCTGCGCAAACGGCCGTTTTTTTGGCATCTTTCAGCAGCGTGACCATAGTGGCAGCCGTCCTTGGTCGGTAAGGGAACGGGACCTAGAACGGATGTGTGGAATGCTTGTATATGACAACTCAGTGTGTGAGAGCGCTACCGTTGCGTTACCGTTGTTTTAAGTTCCTTTAACGATCCAAGCGTTCCGTTACCGATGGGTTGAGGTTCCATTACCGTTCATTCTGATCGGGAGGGGAACGGCTAAAAATTTGAACATGCAGCCCAAACTCAGCCGTCCCTACCGACCCTACCGTTCAAAGCAGTTCCGTTAACGATCAGTTACGTTCATTGCGGTTCTGTCCCGATCCCTCCCGTGCCCGCACCGTTCCTTGGTCGGTACGGGAACGGAACCTAGAACGGTTGTGTGGAAAGGGGGTATAAGACTCGACCACTTGGCTTATGGTGGAGACAGCTGGAAGATCTCTGGATATAATTGAAGAGGAGTAGTCTTCCTTTTAGAAAATGTGTACTCTGCCTTGCAGATTACAAATTTGTGCTGTCGGGGCTGGATAAAGGGAGTGGAGGGTAAGGGGGTGGGGGGTGGGTAAGCGAGGGGTAAGAGAGACAAAAGAGGGAAAAGTCACTGCCTGAAGTATTCAATAAAGCCACACACACAAAAAAAGAAATTACCACATATGCAGGTTTTCAATTCATATTTTTGCAAAGTATCTGCACAAGCATGTGTGCCTCTGTGAGTATGTTGGTGGCTGCTTTCATGGGGTGCCTGTATCCTCAGGAATTTGAGGATTTCTTTTATCTCTCTTTTTCTGACACCGTTGATTTAACGTCATTTTTACAGGACAGTTTTTTTTCCTTTCAGTTATAAGTTGTAGTAGTTTGACCTTATTGTTTTAGGACAAGTACACCTCGTTCACCAGTAGCAAAGACTCACTCAGTCCGTCAGTGTGCCTGAGTGTGTGTGATGGGGGGGGGGGGGGTCTCTCCCGTGACCGGCCACCTGCAATATGCGGACAGGTTTGCACTGGTCCAAGGGTGTCTGTTCATGAGAGGGACTGCTGTAACAGCAAAACTAGTGTTTAACATAAGTAATCAATTTATCCACTTGACTATATTCACAACAGGGACCTATCACTCTTCTTTGCATGTTTTTATGCCTACGGATTATCAAATACTCTGCAACACATGTAACCCAAATTCAACATGTGCCCGTACAATACCGCTTCTTTTATGAAAACATTGCTTCAGCCATGTTGATTTTAATCAACCAATTTTCTTGTTCACCCTTACGCCCTTGTAGAACTTAGTCATTGGAAGTCTTGCTGTTGTTCTGATGACGACTTTACATATTCGGTTCTTGTGGTGGTTCATAAGAACAAAATTGTTTTTGAAGTTCTTCCTCATTAATTTGATTTGTAATGACCATTAAAGCCAGCAGTTGGGGGCTGCAGGAGGGCCACGTTAAAGCCAGCAGTTGGGGGCTCCAGGAGGGCCACGTTAAAGCCAGCAGTTGGGGGCTCCAGGAGGGCCACGTTAAAGCCAGCAGTTGGGGGCTCCAGGAGGGCCACATTAAAGCCAGCAGTTGGGGGCTCCAGGAGGGCCACGTTAAAGCCAGCAGTTGGGGGCTCCAGGAGGGCCACGTTAAAGCCAGCAGTTGGGGGCTCCAGGAGGGCCACATTAAAGCCAGCAGTTGGGGGCTCCAGGAGGGCCACGTTAAAGCCAGCAGTTGGGGGCTCCAGGAGGGCCACATTAAAGCCAGCAGTTGGGGGCTCCAGGAGGGCCACGTTAAAGCCAGCAGTTGGGGGCTCCAGGAGGGCCACATTAAAGCCAGCAGTTGGGGGCTACAGGAGGGCCACATTAAAGCCAGCAGTTGGGGGCTCCAGGAGGGCCACATTAAAGCCAGCAGTTGGGGGCTGCAGGAGGGCCACGTTAAAGCCAGCAGTTGGGGGCTCCAGGAGGGCCACATTAAAGCCAGCAGTTGGGGGCTCCAGGAGGGCCACGTTAAAGCCAGCAGTTGGGGGCTCCAGGAGGGCCACGTTAAAGCCAGCAGTTGGGGGCTCCAGGAGGGCCACGTTAAAGCCAGCAGTTGGGGGCTGCAGGAGGGCCACATTAAAGCCAGCAGTTGGGGGCTCCAGGAGGGCCACGTTAAAGCCAGCAGTTGGGGGCTCCAGGAGGGCCACATTAAAGCCAGCAGTTGGGGGCTCCAGGAGGGCCACGTTAAAGCCAGCAGTTGGGGGCTCCAGGAGGGCCACGTTAAAGCCAGCAGTTGGGGGCTCCAGGAGGGCCACGTTAAAGCCAGCAGTTGGGGGCTGCAGGAGGGCCACATTAAAGCCAGCAGTTGGGGGCTCCAGGAGGGCCACGTTAAAGCCAGCAGTTGGGGGCTCCAGGAGGGCCACGTTAAAGCCAGCAGTTGGGGGCTCCAGGAGGGCCACGTTAAAGCCAGCAGTTGGGGGCTCCAGGAGGGCCACGTTAAAGCCAGCAGTTGGGGGCTGCAGGAGGGCCACGTTAAAGCCAGCAGTTGGGGGCTGCAGGAGGGCCACATTATTGCCAGCAGTTGGGGGCTGCAGGAGGGCCACGTTATTGCCAGCAGTTGGGGGCTGCAGGAGGGCCACATTATTGCCAGCAGTTGGGGGCTGCAGGAGGGCCACATTAAGAGTGGGGAGGGAAAAGGAGGAAGGCGGAGGTTGGCGTTGGGGTCCTGGCAGGGGGTTGGGGGGGGAGGGGCAAAGAGAGGGAGGAGCAAAAGAGAGAGACAAAGACAGTGAAGTGGGGGGAAGAGAGAGACAAAGAGAGAGAGAGAGAGAGAGGGAGAGAGAGAGAGAGAGAGAGAGAGAGAGAGAGAGAGAGAGAGAGAGAGAGAGGGGGGGGGGGGGGGGGCGGCGGAAGGGGTCAAGAGAAAGTATAGAACTTGAGGAAGATTTTTCAGAAAATTATCAAAGAAAAACTGCTAAGACAGATCCGGGAAGACAAAAACAAACCGGGGGGAAATGTAAGGGAAATAAGCATCCAAAAGAAAAGAATTATGAAATTAAACAATCAAGGCAGAATAAAACTGACAAACACGTCTTTTAAAAATGCATCAAAGGGAAAGGTGTAAATGGTCTAAATTACAATTACGCTATCTATTCTACAAAAACTAAACAATGGTCTTACCGGAAGTGGTTCCAGACCCATGCGCATGCGCTTGGCATTCTGACTCTCGTTCTCGCAGGCTGCCGCGAGAAGTCCCTCAGCCGCAGCAGACGTCAGGTGAGGTGGAGTTGGGCGCAGATGCTGTTGTAAGAAAATAATAAGAAATAAAAGATAATCAAATAGACTAATCAAAGCAATGCTAACACATTAACATTTGTTTTATTTGTCGATTTTTGCCATTGAATTGCCCAAGGCAGTAAGTGCTCCTGGGCATACATTTTGAACTGTTGTTGTTCGGTCGGAAAAAGTTTCGACTTTTGCACTAGTAACCTATATTGCGATGTTTTTATGAGGTCCCCCACCCCCTTTTTCTGTTGACGTATTTGCATTTATATTTATTTGTCCCCAGTGTACTTCTTTTCTCATTAGCGCTTTTTTATGTGGCACAATGTGGTGGTTGTGGTGGTTGTGGTGGTAGGAATCGTGGGTTTCATCCTTTCTTACTTGGCTAGTTTGTTTGTTGGATTCCTCTACTTTCGTTTCTGCTTTTTGCACCGGGAGGCCGAGGGTAGTGCATCTAACGGATGACGTACACGGAAGTAACACACACGCATCAACCGACAAACAATGTGGTCCGCACAGATCCCGTACACCATACGACTGACCCTGCACTGACACCAGTCGCAAGCCAGCAGACAAGCTGGGTTCCAAAGTGTCGGCCATAACGGACCTGGGACCAAGAACACCTAGTCCCCTGACGGTGCGGACCTAGTTAAACATTCATGAAGAAGGCCCGACGTTTATGGAGGGAACCCAAAACTCTATGGGTTGACGACCGCACAATTGCCGCAGAGAGGAAAAGAAAGAGAGCTTTTAAAAGCCCCCCGTTCAATTCATAAAGCCGACGCCATTGTGAAACAATACGCGCAGCCCGTGCAAGTGATTTGGGCCTGTGAACGATTCTTGCCTGGGGGTGTGAATTAAAGGGCGAAAGTCTCTGACGATTCATTGTCATCTCGATCGATGTTTCTCCGTGGTTGTTTAAACTGTGCAGCATTTAAAGGTTTAAAATGTGCACGTTTGGAAAGGCCTCGTCTCGCCCTTTGTTTAGTGCAGGCGATTTACCTTTCAAAGGTGACTGGGTGTGCATTGGTGGTTTAAGACACAGGCAGAGAGGTGGGGTATAACGTTAAAAAGTGAGGGTAGTGGTGGGGTAGCGAGAGCAAAGGTACCACACTGAAAGAGCTTTGATATTATTTTTAAACCACTGAAGGAAAACTGAGATTGTAAAATCTACAAGTTATGAAAAGTCTGGTCTTGTCTCTATTTACCTTTGAAGGGTGACATAGTGCGTGCAGATCGAAGTGTGGGAAGAGGGGGAGGGCGATTTGGGTGAGTTGTGTAAAAAAATCCATCTCACACGGCATAAAAGCGCTTTGAACTTCGGATAAGGCGCTATATAAATAAAGAGAATTATTATTATTATAAGGTCGGAAAGGTACGGAAAACCGGTCAAAAGCATGACATCTGCAAGTTTGGAATGGTCTCTTCTCGCCTTTTGTAAAAGATGGCAATGTACCATGTATGCAACGTGGCAGGGAGTGTATAGCCGATTGGGATGGCATAAGGGTACGAAAATAGGAAGAAAGGATATGGAAATAATGGACCAAAGTGCCAAGCTGAAGTTGTGACATTAATTTTTAAACAGCTGAAAGAAAAACGAGATTTCAAAATCTACGGACGTGGAAAGGTCAGATCTTGGCTTTTGTTAAAGTGAAGCCGATTAAACTTTGAAAAAAGGCAGGGCGTGTCTTGTTCGAGATGGGATACATGGTTTCAAGGTTTCAAGGTTTTATTTCGGCTTTAGGCCCATAGGGTGTGAGGCCAGGAACGCACCAAATTTCAAGGACACATTCTCGTTAAAACTAAAACTCAGTAAATACTTGAGTGTTAACATTTGAACACCCTGTATTTACCGTGTGACACTGACACACTTCTTAGCGTGGTGATTAAATTGGTGATCTCTACTCCCTTTTAAATTTGAAGAAGAATGAAAAGCTAACAGTTAAAATAAAAGAGCAATCTTAATACCAACTTGTTTCAACTAGTTTTAATTATGTTTCATTGTTATTTATTTGTATCAAGAAGCAACAGTTTTGAACGAGGCCATATCTAACAGTTGCCAATAGCAAATCGCTCGGGACATGTTTTAAATACATTTAACAATAAGAATAGTGGACTTCATATTCGAATTAGCAAATGCATGCACTACATTTTGTAAAAAGGAGAATTCTGGTGTCGAAATGTTTGTTTGAAATTTGATATTTACCCCTTTTGCCTTGCACAAATCACCCTAAAGTCACAAGGGAGAAGATTATTTACGCGACGCACTGCGTCGGCGCAAACAACTGATAGCCTGACTGCATGACTGAACCAGTGAATCTTGATTGTTTTCGGCCAAGTCATCTAGTGAAGGTCAGCCTGGGGCCTTTCTGGCTGTTAATTTTAATTGTTTTGAAATTTCACACACACACACACACACACACACACACACACACACACACACACACACACACACACACATGCGCGCGCGCGCACGTATGCGCACGCATGCACGTACGCGCGCGCACACGCGCACGAACGTACACACACACACACACACACACACACACACACACACACAAACACACACACTCACAAACGCAGGCATGTACGCACACAGACAGACAACCAAGCAGACAGGTAGGCAGGCAGGCATACAGACAGGTATGCAAGCATGTATTCTCAATGGGCAATTTTCATGTTAATAAAAGGCCTCCCAGCCAAGAATAGCGATAAACACACTAGTGGGCTAAAAGTATTCCCCCTCTAACCAATGTCGAGTCATAAACAATCATATTATAATAGATCAAGAACCTAATCATTAATTCTTACCGGTTCCCATCCATTTTGTTCCTTTGAGCGACGCATGCGCCGACAGGATTTGAGGTAGGTTCTGATGCGTTTCCGGGAACGCTCGTGAAATTCTGGAAACTGGCGATCACAGGCTTCCAAGATGGCTTGAATTTTGTCTTTGGGCTGTTTGGAGATGGGCACTGAGCGATCCAAGTTCTCGTCCACAAAGAGGCGGACAAACATCTGGAATAGAAATAGTTTCCAATTAATTAATTGATAGGTTTTGGATTGTTTAGAAATGTAACACCCCTGAAGGGTCAACGCAAAGGCAAGACTGAGTAAACTTGAACCTAAATAAGTAGATTTAACACCTCAGCCTGTTTCATAAACGTAACCCCACCCCGTCATATCTGTTGTTCTGTTTTGAGGAAATACTACTTAAACCTTCTTTGTTATAATCGGCTTCGTTTATCCTAGACATACGGTTAATAACGTAAAAGCTTAGCAGTTAAAACTGTCAAAATCTGAATGTCCATCATGTCATCCTCGGTGCAAAGTATATGCAACTAACAAAAATCACGGCACCATCCTGAAGGTAGAGGTCATTGACCTAGTGACCTTGGCGGTCATGACGATAGCAACGTCATAATAAGCTCAGTCTTCTGATGAAAACTCATGGTTGCAGACGTCTCTTATAGTTTACCCATAAACCCCCTCCAAGCATCTCCAAGGCCGAGGTGCAACGATGGCACGCTCGTGAGGGGGGTCAAGTTCAAGACGAACAAGCATGGATAACAACACATCAGCTCACATTTTATTTTTCTTCTCCCACTTAAAGTATTAAAGTTGACTCACGTTGAATGCTTTGAGTCTCTCCGGGTCCCAGTTATGTCCTGTTGGCCCCTTCTCGTCATCGTCGTCATTGTCGTCATCGTCCTCGTCCTTGGACCCAGCAAGGTCGTCCGCCCCACACCCCTCGCTCGTCTTGGTTATGGTGCTCTGCACAAAAAAAAGAATAAATCAATCAATCCATCAAATAAATATATAAATTAAAAAATCGAACTACAAATACAAAAATAAAATAACAAACCCAACGTACATCTCATTAATGGATGTATTTCATGGTAATTGAAGGTGGTGTAAAATCATAACCACAAGTAAGGAGGGGGGGGGGGGGGGGCTGTGTTGGGGGGGGGGGGGGGATCTGGAAGTAAAGGCACAATTTCGGGGGTAGGATGGTGTGGGGTGGTTATACTTCACGGTATTTGACGCAGCTGTAAAAAAAAAAAAAGCCCACCTTTCCCATTTCCATCCCTGCAACTCAGAAAACTATTACAGCCTGTAACTCTCATTCAAGCCTCACCCCCTCCTTCTCAGAATCTTTTGTCGCATCATCCTAAACGACTGCACAATGCACATCCCATAGTCCTTGAGTGATAACCATATTTCTGCCGAATCCATCCCCGCTCACAGCCCCCCCCCCCCCTCCCCCTATCCTTTATATTTTGCTTCAAACTGACTGAACGATACACGAAGCCATGCAGTCAACAACAAATCCCCTCCACCCTTCCCCTCATAACCCCCCTCCCCCCTCCCCCCTCTACTTTCGCAAGTTCCCCCCTCTGCTTTTTTTCTCCCCAAGTCCGTGCTGGAGTTTTCTCCCCTGGCAGCACGAGGGGGTCCCCCATTGGCGTCAGGTAACCATAGCAACACTAGGACAGCAGGGAGGGACGAAGAACGGGTAACGACTAATGGTAGGACAGCGACCCATTGCACAGCCTCCACTCAGGTTGGAGGGTGGGGGGGAGGGTTGAGAGAGAGAGAGAGAGAGAGAGAGAGAGAGATGGAGAGAGGGAGAGAGGGAGAGTGAGAGAGTGAGAGAGAACAAGAGAGAGGGAGGGGAGTAAAGGAGAGAGAGAGAGAAAAGGAGAGAGAGAGAGAGAGGAGGGAGAGAGAGAGAAGAGGGAGGTCATTTATAAAGTGAGAAAGACAGAAAGAGGGAGGGGAAAAGCAAACTGACCGACATGCAGAATGAAGAAAGTGGAAAAGGGTGCGCTGTGACAGTGAGGGGTGGACAGCAAACCTGGGAGTGGTAAGGAAGATCAAGACACGCACGTGCAGCTCTGCTCCAAGAGTGACCCCCATGGTTTTCTCCCATAGTACGGAGTTGGACTATACGATGCACCTGGTAGACCCCGCCATCGCCCCCCTCCGTTTTCTTCTCCGGAAGTACGACTATACGGTGTTCGTAGTAGGGTTACCCCGCTGCATTTCCCAAAAAATTCTTGACCCACTATTTATCTTCTATATACCCCCTTCATGAGAGAGAGAGAGAGAGAGAGAGAGAGAGAGAGAGAGAGAGAGAGAGAGAGAGAGAGAGAGAGAGAGAGAGACTCCATAGTCACTTTGCGACCGTTGGAGTGACCATTAAGACCAGTGGCGAGCGACGCAGCTGCAGTGCGGCCATTAGCCGACAGATGGCACCCCCTCGCGCCACGTGGCTAATCACGTGACATCAAAGCCTCTTCCAGGTGACAGCTACAGCCAATCAAGATAAAGAATTTTACGAGCTGCTGACCGAACTGATGTCTGACATTGTGAAGCAGTTAGCTGCGAGAATAGATAAATATATCTCAACCAGAAAATACACAACTTTGACATAGCGATCTATACGCTCTTCTGCGCATGTCTTTCAAGACGAATTCTGTCTACGTCCAACGCAACTTTAGGCAAGAATACTTACACGCTTTCTAAAGCTTTGGAAAGGAAATCGTGTTGCTTTTCGACACAAATCGCGTCAAGAAATTCGCATTGCTTTCACCAAATAAACGACTTAAGGCAGCTTAAAGTTGGGGATAAGAAAGGTTAGAACAAGAATCGGAGATTATACAAAGTTTGGGATATTGCCATCACATGATTTTCTAGAAGCTGAAACAAATGCCGAGTAACTATTTAAAACCACACGATTACTCCCATTATAGATTGAGATAAACTATTGACTTTCTCACAAATAAAATATGATATAAAAACTAAAGAACCGTCAACGAGGTTTCAAGCGAGATATATTTCTACGTACAAGTCTTCAAACCACACTCTATCACAATGACTAAAGATGGCAAGATAGTGCAACATAAAATGTCCACATCTTCGCGATTTTATGATTTTGGAAGATTCCCGATAGTCGCCATGTTGTGCTGTCTTGGAGGCGTCAAGCAAAAAGCGGCTTTCAAGGGAGGTAACGGGTTATCGGTGGAGATAATACCAGGGGCCAAGCCAGGATCAGGGGAGAGAAGCGGGAGAGGAGTTAAGGCTTGGCAGCGACGGAAATCTCTTGCGGAAAGGAGGTCACCAGTGGAGGCACTGTCAGGGGGTGTGCCGGAGAACAAGGACAGGTTGGAGGGGGAAGGGTGGGGGTGGGGGCAAAGAAGAGTATTTATCAGAAACAAGGGATGGGGTGAAAACACACACACACACACACACACACACACACAGAGAGAGAGAACGATCGAACGAACGAACGAACTTTATTACTCAAGGATGGAGATTTTAGGCTCACGCCTAGTCTTACAATCTGTCCCTGCTAAACTAAGACAGAGAGAGAGAGAGAGAGAGAGAGAGAGAGAGAGAGAGAGAGAGAGAGAGAGAGAGAGAGAGAGAGAGAGAGAGAGAGAGAGAGAGAGAGAGAGAGAGAGATTATAGACGAAAATGGACGCACGCAGAATGGACAGCCTGTAGGGGGTTTCAGGGAGGTGGGGGGGGGGGGGGGATCTACGGCTTGGTGATTGTCGAGAGAACGACAGACAGAGAAGCAGTAGTTTACGAATGAAGCGAGGAAAGTGGACACAAGAGAAGATGCAGAATGAAGACGGGGGTAAGGGTGCTAGTAGGAGAGGAAGGGTGGGAGGGGAGGTAAAGGCCGACCTGCAGAATGAAGAAGAGGGTGCGGAAGTGGGAGGGGGAGGTAATGGCAGACCCAGATCCGTGGGCTGACTCCCCCAGGGAGGGCAGAGGAGGAACTAAGTGCGAGAGAAGGGAGACGACTGGCGACGCCGAGTCCAAGAATCGATAGAGTTGTCCCCCCTGGTGTCGCTGTCGTCGTCACACACACCCATCAGTGTCTGCCACAACGACCCCTCTGATATTCCCCCTATTATCTTCCCTCCCCCCCTCCCCACACCTCGTATCTCCTATCCCTGAAACTGCGGAACACCCCAATAGCCAAGACGCTTGCAGCTTCTCTTCATGCCCTCCTATCGTGCTGCCCTAAATCCACACATGATGCACTTCCGTGCAAGTCCCTTCCCTAAACCTGGATGTAAACACGCCTGTGATTGGTCCTTTGGGAGGCTTCGCTAATCGTCGAGAATGGGCGCCCGTTGGCGAGATTGGCGTAGTTTTAAAGAGAAAATGGACCCTTGAAAATGAATAATACACCAGGCTCCAAGTGGCTGTTGCAGTTGTTGCGCACTCATGCAAAGGTCATGGACGTGACAGCACTCGCGCGTGCCATCATACGTAATCTTACGACAAAGAAAAGAATGAAAAGAATGAAGTAAGGACACTCGTATACGTGTGTATACATAAAAGGTCATCAATGAAAGTTTGTAATGAGAATAAGTTTTTCTTTAATTGTTCAAGTTTTGCCCAACCAAAAAAACTGTCTTATTAATCGGCCTATTTAGGTTCTGTTCTCACCTTCATTTCTTAAGTTACCAGAAGAAAAAGAAAGAAGAAGAAAAAGACCCAGAAGAACAACCAAAAAAAAGGAGGAGGAGGTGGATGTGGACGAGAATGAAGACGAAAAGGAAGAGAAGGCGCAAAAAACGCAAGCAAGCACGAACGCAAGAACGCAAGAACGCAAGAAAGAAAGAAAGAAAAACAAACAATATTCTCACATCTTCACTTTCGTTGCTGGCCCGCCTTTTTCTCTCCGGGTGACCTTTGCTCTCTAGTATGACCTTGTCCGGGGTGGGCGATTTACTGGGGGTCGCTGCGTTGCGAGGCGACAGTGAGCATGCGCCGTCCGGCGTTTCCGTTTGCTGGTTGACGGTGGCCATATTCACAGGCGTGGACGTCTGTCGGTCCGAGAAGACGGAATCTGAAATGACACAACACAACAGACTCTGACTTATTTGAACTTCATGGAGTGATGAAAAGAGTACGGTATTGTCAGTCACGAAATAGTTTGAATAACTCAAAGAGAATAGTCCCATATGAAAGTCGTCACACACATTGGTGTTTTAGATGACACAGCTCAACGACGTTAGGATCCTACAGCAGAACAACGGTAACACAAACAGACATATTGAGGGCAGGCCCCAATCACATTTGTTTTAGAATCCCTTTAATCGGAAAACACTCTGAAGAAAACAAGGATTAAAAGGGGGAAACCTGAATGGGGAGCAGTTTTGTATAAATGGACAAAAAGTTCAAAAAAACAGTTACTATGTACACATAATATTTTGGAGTACAGGACAGACAAACACCAACCAAGATGTGCCCTTTTCTCAGGTAATCTCTCTGTTTCTGTCTGTCTGTCTGTCAGCCTGTTCCCCCCCCCCCCCACACACACACACAAAACCACAACAACGACACACAAAAAAACCCACATACACACAGTATCACAAAAACACATAAAAACAGAACATTTTTGTGAAGCTGAAGGGCACGGGTGGGGGTGGGGGTGGGTCAGTGGAGGTTGCAATGGGGGTGAGAAGGGGCTTTAAGAAGGACAAACAGAGACACACAAAACATAAAGCAGGACTTGCTGACTTGTTCGAGCCCATTAGAGCCATTAGGACGTTCAGAGGAAAACTCTCCTGGAGAGATAAGCTTCACCCGTTGTGCCTGTTTTTCGACCATTTCGCATTTTAATCCAGACATTTTATGGCGCTTTGCACTTGTTTGGTAAAAGCTTTTTAGCTTTTTGGACACTGAAGAGGCAGCAAAAAAAGCATAAAAAATGACAGGATTTATGTAAAAATGAGAATATTTACCCACCAGCAAAAGGAAAAATGAAACACGAATTTGAACCATTCAACCACAAAAACACCAAAACAGGAGAATATTTACCCAATAAGACACCAGACATTACATCCTTTACCGCTTTCCCCACCAAAACTCCCAAGGTTCTCTCGCTTCTAACATGTTACGAAATCAGAAATGGAACAGAAATACGTGCTTAAATTTTGAAACCAAAGAGAGAAAAAGGTCAACAATCATTTCATTTTTTGACAGACATGCAGACAGACGGGCGCGCAGGCAGGCTGCCAAAGACTGAGGCACACACACAACTTGAGCACACACACACACACGCACAGACACACACACACGTTGCACCCACGTTGCACCGGCTTCAACCGCACACACTAACACACTCACGCACAGACTCATAGAGAGAGGAACCCGAAGCCACAGCCTATGAAAAATGCATGGTGCCCGGGCCCAGGCCCCCTTTTTACTGCGCTACCTTGCCTCGTTAATATTCATGAGCTATGGAGATTTGTGGGGTAAGAGGAGCCGCCTGCCCCCTGTCTTGATCGGTCCGCCGAGACACATTTGCATAGCAGAGGTTCCGTTCCTTGCCTCTAGCCGAGACCAAGTTAGGTGCAAAGTTGGACAATATTTCTCCTTACGGTTCCGTTCTGTTGGACCACAGTACAAGTCATGAGGATGGTCTGACTAAGCATATGGCTGTTTATATTCGGAGTTGAATTTTCCGGGTAGTCAATTTTCTGGCGGTTTCAAATATGGGTCTGCGCAGAATTAGAGGCAATATTTCAAAATGTAACCATTGAACGAGGTCAGTGCGTAATTCGGGGGTTCTGGAGGTTCCGATTGCAAGACCTGGGATTGGGACACTATTTCAGGGCGCGTGAGTAAGCACACAGCTGACGAAGGGATGCTGTAATTAAACTGCAAGTGTTGCACTTAAAAACTAAGGATTACAGCCGAAAAAAGCAGTCAAAAAACTAAAATATTAATCATTGAATGGATAATGTCGTGTGCATCTGCACATTCACAGCAACAGATTAGTGGCACGTTTACGCTGTAATCCGCACACACAAAAATATAGGCTACTGTTGAGGTCATAATCCGAACATCCACCCTCCCACGATTTTGATCGTATGCTGAAAAAGGTTTTATGTCCTACCTGATGCCTTCGACCAGGGACCTATATTTAGCTTCGACCCTGCAAAACTGTCATCGTCTCACAATATTGATAACATAACATCTTCTCAGTAAGAATATTCACTTGCACATCTGAAGACCTATTCCATTTACCACGTTTCTTTCCCAAATGCGGAATCAGTCGACGCTTTTCGCACACTTTTGTATTTCTTGTACTTATGTTTTTCTTGTTATGACACCGGGATTTTGTGTCCGATCACACATTAGGTTTTGTATGACAGTACCTGATAAGCGATGATGACGTCGCCAGTAGTCAATGGACAGTTTCATGGGTGGGAGCCTAAAATGTTGCTGGGACTGAACATTTTGGAAGGCCGGGGTCCAGGGGCCGCTAAGGCTCCGGCGGGGTGCAGGGGCAGCGCCCTTGCTGGGGGGTCTAGGGGGGCAGCGCCCCCCAGCCGAAAGTGAATTTTATTATTTTAGGGAGGGTTTAGGTGGCCTCTCCTGACTTTAAATTTTAGAACAAACTAGCTTTTTGGAGATGCATAAGGCCCCCCCAAAAAAAGTATGTTTACGGTATCCCGACCGACCCTATTTTTTCGCACGACCCTAGACTTTTTTTTGGCATTTGGGGGAAAAAAAAGTCTTTTTTTTTTGGCAAAATAACTTAAAAATAAGTTTTTTGGGGGAAAAAAAAAGATCCCGACCTACCGACCCTATTTTTTTTGCCTATGTTACCGTAAAAAGACTTTTTTTGTGTGGGCCTAATATATATAATATACATCTTGTAACCTTGAAGGTTTTTGTAACTGACCAGCTGAAAATTAATTTTAGCATTTGATGAGGGGGCCTCTGCTGGCTTTAAAACTGACAACAGCTAACAAACAACAACAATATGGGGGCGGGGGGGAGAGAATGCACAAAATCAAAAACTCTACTTAAAAATGTTTGGTTGTACATGTATCACTCTTGCTTAGGGGGTCTACAAAAACAAGTGGTAAACACATTTCAAGAAGGTTTTTGAGAAACCCCTATGAGCTTAAACAAAATCTTAAAATTGGTGATGCACAAAAGTAACAAATCTTGTAAACTTGAAGGTATTTTTCACTAACCGCCTGAAAGTGATTTTTTTTAGCAATTCAAGAGTTGCTATTTGAGCCTCTCCTGGCTTTAAGATTGAAAACGGAACACCATTTTTTTTTTTTTTTTTGGGGGGGGCGGGGGGGGGGGGGGGATTAATGCACAAAATCCTAAAAAACTCTTTACTTGAAGGTATTTGGTTGCATCACTCTTGCTAGGGGGTCTACAAAAACAAGTCGTAAACAAATTTCAAGAAGGGTTTTAGAAGCGGCTTGAACTAAAACTTAAAATTGGAGATGCACATAAGCCCAAAAAGAAAAATATGTCTGTTTCCGGTAACATCGCCGAAAAAAATACGGTCGGTCGGTCAGTTTTTTTTATGTTATTTTATATTTTTTTTAACCTTTTTCTTTAACCTTTTTAACGTTTTGTAAACGTCTTTTTACGTGTTTTTAATTTTATTTTTTTAAACGCTTCCTTAGTTTACTTACAATTATTTAGCACATGTTTTTGACCTAGAAATATTGAAACTAAATAAAGTATACTTGACTTCATTTTTGTTTTTTTTTGTTTTTTGTGTGTGTGCAAAAAGCGAAAAAAAAAATTTGGGTCGTCGAATAAAAATAGGGTCTGTCGGGTTACCGGAAACAGACATATTTTTCTTTTTGGCCTAATTAGAAATGTTTGTAAACTTGAAGGTATTTGATTTCATCACCTAGTTTTGTCTTTGTTTAAATCAAATGTTTACTGCATTAAAGGAAAATCGCCATGCAAACAAAGCAAACAGAAAATAACAGTCACCTCCCTTGTACTACACATTTTTACTTGTAGCTTATGATTTTATCATTGCAGGAGGTATATCCTCAAATAATTGTTGAACCATAGCTTGAACCAAATGAGAAACAAGTTTCAAGTCAGTTTGTTTCAATTTAACACCTTCAAAAGGGCTAACTGCTCAGGTTAAAAAAGAAGGTTTAGACAAAAACAGAAATCCCCAGAGTTATATCCCTTGCTAATGCTATACACAGTCTTCTGATGCTGCTTTTCAATTCATCATTTCAGGAGTTATATTCTAAAATTATTGTTGAATCATAGCTTGAATTAAAAGAGAAATATGTTTGAATTAAGTGTGTTTCACTTGCAAACTTTCTAAAGGACTCAATGTATCAGAAGGTAAATACCATTGGTTCACAGATCAGGAATGCAATTTTTTTCTACCACACCACTGAAGGTCTCTGAATCCCTGCAAGAGGGGTATATAAAGTTGTGGGTGAGCAGAGATTTTAGCGAGAGTGTGCGGGGGATGGGAGGGAGGTGAACCACTGTACATAAAGGGAAAGTTTCAGTGCGCGCCTGTGTGTGTTTTTAATCTAAGACAAATGTCGCCAATGTTTTTACAGAGTGACGTTAAATAAACGATTTTATCATCAGAGATTTCAAATAGATAGCAACTAAGATGCCACATTGGCAAGGATGACATGACATAACTGCTCCCCTACATGTCACTCAATTTGGTTATGGTGACCTTCTGTTGACTGAGTGGAAACAGCAGCTACCAGGGATAAAAGGTATAAAAAAAATTGCCAACATTCTTCCTGAGACGGAAATCCGTCAGGGACGGAAGAAATCCCACCCCTGCAGTTTTAAATGACGGTAATAAAGGTATTCAAAAGTGACTAAAAATAGATCCAAAGAGGCCACACAGTATGCAGGTACTAGGTACAAAAGTGAATCACACACACACACACACCAAAATGAATAACAACCAGAGATAAATACCTGAGACACAGGCAACTGAGGTGACACTGCAACAGAGGCAGGCTCCGAACGCTGATAACAACAGAAGCCATTTAGCAACACTTGCCCGATACACAGGGCCCAGTCAACCCCTCATCGCCACCTCCACACCCCCCCCCCCCCCCCCCCCCCCATCTCTCGGCCTCCGCTGCCCCCTTTAGCCTTTTATCTCCTGTCGCCCGCCCTCCCGCCACCACCATAACCCCAATTTAGCAATAGTTTACTGATACGCATGCCCGAGTCCTAGTCAACCCGGCATCTCTAACTCCATCACAGACAGACAGGCAAACACACAGACAGACACACACACACACACATCCCTTTATCTCTTCGCACACCCTCATCCTCCCCCCCCCCTTTTCCCCTCCACCAACTCGCCCCCCCCCCCCCCCCACTCCTTATTCCTCCCACACCCAAAGGTCTTTATGTCCCTCCCCCCCAATCCCTCTCCCACCCACCCCCTCATTTTGCGATCAATGACAGTCACATACTGTCCCCCTCCCAACCCCGGCCCCCATGGCCGCTGTAAGGGGGCAACAGCTGGCCGAGAAGGGTTGCACGACTGCCCCCCTATACACGTACACACGCGCACCTCACCTCCCTCCCACTCGACCTCCAGCTTTAGCCAGTCAGAACAGATCGATAAGCCGACAGGAGGGGCTTGAGAGGGAGGAGAGAGGGGGGGGGGGGGGGGGTAAAGGGTGATGACCGAAATGAAGAAAAGGCTGAGCCAGTGTATTAACGAACACTGTTTAATCGCTGAATTCTCGTCGCAGGCTCGAATAATATGCTCATCTTCGTAATATTGAATGCAGGATCGTCCAAAGATAAAGCAGGAAATACAATGCTGGAGACGTGGTACACTACAACTACATAGACGATTTCCGCAATTTACCAGACCTAGGACCAACTGGAATGATTATCACACCCCCCTCCTCTGCCGCGTCACACCCCAAACGATGTCCGCGCGGCAACACACGTCGTGCGAATGTTAACCCTCCCTCACGTCTCGTGCGGTATAAAAACATATTCCTATAGACTAGTTCTCAATAGCCTGTAGGACATGGATATGCTGTCTATCGTGCGGTATTTTGCCTATACACGTTCCATCAACTGACCTGTCTGATTTTTGATTATTTCTCGTTCCCTGTTAAACCGCAATATGATTTCAGCGTCATAAACCAGTCTCCTAAGGCCTCGTGGACCTCGAGCCTTCCACATCCGAATCATTCACACAAGAAGACTGCAAATTCAAAGCCCTTAATATTGAGTGAAAAGAGACCGTGCAGAGAGAAAGAGAAGGAACCGAAAAATGAGATCGACTAGAAGGTGAGCGATATTGGTGGATGGAGCGCGGGGAGGGGGACGCTGATGGAGGGGGGGGGGGGGGGGTGTGCTTTTAAGCATTAACGGGCACAGGCTGTTGTCACCTTGCCCTTCTCTAATCACCGGCACAGGTAGAAACAGCTCGCGCTCCCAGACCCAACGATGAAAGGGGAGAAGGGAGTTTTGTGGGTTGTTTTTTTTACCTGGTGAATGGGAAAGGGATGCCGGCGCAGTTCGGGTAGGGGAGACGGGGAGATGGGGACAAAGAAGAATGGAAAAAAGAGGTGTGTGTGTGTGTGTGTGTGTGTGTGTGTGTGTGTGTGTGTGTGTGTGCGTGCGTGCGTGCGTGCGTGCGTGTGTGTGTGTGTGTGCGTGCGTGCGTCCGAATGTCCGTGAGTGCGAGCGAACATTTGTGCGTGCGTGCAAATGTGCGTGGGTGCATTGCGTGGAATTTAGAGACTGTCCGAGTTAAAGATGAAGATTTTCAAACGAAAGCACTGCATCTTAATTCCACGTCATCAAAGAAAACACATCTCGGTTCCTTTCGTCCAAACACAACGCGCCTAAATAAGATGGAAAAACTCGAGAAAATCAAGTCTCCTTGGACATAAACTTCTACCTTTCAAAAGTAATGGGGCATGGATGAAGCACACATAAAAAAAGGGGGGGGGGGCTGAAGATATGCATAGTTTTCACATAATGGCAGCAGATTGATTTTAAGCAGTGCGATGAGGGCTAAACACAATGGAGAGTAAAACGTGTTGAAAAGAAATAAGGTGGGACAAGACGAGAAGGGCAGGAAACGTGACGATAATTAAGGCCACAAAGGTGACACAGGATCACTCAATTCTGCATCCGCAAGCTGCTGTAGCCAAGCATCTTTCTACCTGCAGTAGAGTCAAGTCGACATCCCCTACAGAGAAATTGGCTGCAGGAAACATTCGGAAAATAGCAAACATCTCGATTCAAAGGCGGACAGACTATGCAGTAGAAATTAAATGTCACATACTTTAATTGTTGTATTTCCTACCATTAAACAGCTTTTATGTTGATACCTTTTGAAAAGGTAGGCATCACCCTTAGTGAAGAAAAAGTGCAAGAGCGATGTGTCTCCTGTCTCCATCACCACCCTCCCCCCCCCCCCTTCCCCCACCCCCCCCCCCCCGACACACACACACACACTCTTATTTGTCTTAGTCAAATTGAGATGGGGTTACCATTCGTACAACGACTAATGTAAAAGGTAGGCAGGCATCCCCCTCATTGAAGATATAGTGCAAGAGACATTTTAACAGGGATGTGTTCCCTGTCCCCCTTTTTTCATTGAGTTAAACCCACAGACAACAGCTGCAAACGGCACAAGGTTTGCACGCCGTAAATTACACGATGCACAAAGCCAAAACGTCACCATGCGAGGTATCTGAGCTGCAAATGAAAGCTTTTAGCCTCACTATAAAGGCAGTTTTTACTATCGCACGATTGTGCTCTATGTCATAAACGTGCACTTGCATTTATTACTACATTTTTTAATGTCGTTTAACTTACCTAATGTTTTGGATGGGCGTGTATCTGCTTAATATTGATCTGTCAGATATGGGCTTTTCTCTGATAACTAAAGATGTAACCAAAAGAACCCCCCCTCTCTCTCTCTCTCTCTCTCTCTCTCTCTCTCTCTCTCTCTCTCTCTCTCTCTCTCTCTCTCTCTCTCTCTCTCTCTCTCTCTCTCTCTCTCTCAATAAGAACAGGAAAATACAGAAAAAAAGACAAAAACATTAAAGAGAAAAGAACAAGCAAGAGGTAGAGACTTGGAGAAATAACCAAAAGAAAAAGCAGAAAGAAAAAAGAAAGAAACAAAGAAACAAAACAATAAATAAAATAAATAAAAAATAAAGACTGAATCGAAAGAACGAAAGAAAGAATGACAGACGGAAACAGAGCTCTAGAGAGAGAGAGACGAAAGCAACAACAACAACAACAACAACAACAACAACAACAACAACAACAACAACAACAACAACAACAACAACAACAACAACAACAACAACAACATGCACAGAGATAGAGAGACTGAGACAGAAAGAAAGACAGGGAGAAAAAGATACCACTCAAACCCACTCAAGATAGAGAAAACAGAACAGCAGCAACAGCAACAATAATCAACTCCAGCAGAGAAGAAACAACAACAACGACGTTACTTCATTACAGCTCCAGAAGGTGAGCTCAGACGACAGGGATGACACAAAAGTCTGGCACCGGGGAGGGAGGGAGTGGCCGTGTTCCTACTCAACTTCCCCTGGCGCTAGCACGAGCGTCTTCCCCGCGCCAGGAGGGCCACCACGGTAGTCGATAGTTCACCTCTACGCAAACGCGTGGGATCGATTGTAGGGGGTAGAGGAGAGAGCTCGGAGAAAGGATAATAGCGTCAGCCTGACTCCTGTGTTACCTGTGCAGTAGCACGACTAACGCCTGTCGACACCCAGCTTATCTTCAGAGAAAAATGGAGTTTAGAAGAGCGTCGCGGAGAAAAGGGAGAAAATACTGGGGTGGAATAAAGGAGAGTGGGTTGCTTGGAAGTAGGGTGGCCACAGTTGCCTTGCTCTGCAGGAAAAGACTTTGTTCGGTTTAAACAATGTCTTATTTCTGTTTACATATTCATAACATTTATACATACATTTAAAAACAAAAACAAACAAAAAACAAGCCTACGACTGATTGTTTCAGGGTTGGTTGCTCGATAGAAAGAACCAACACGCGTGAAAATCATAATGATCTTAGGTGAACAGATAAATGGCCGAGGGAAGTTGTACGCTGATCTGAAGTTTTATGTTAATTTAGGATCGGTGTTTCAGATGATCGAACAATTCTCAGCCAAGAAATACGCATTAAATAACTCAAGATATAAATTTAAGTAAATACAAACAGAACAAAAATAATACAACTACAGAAAACTTTTAGGAATGTAGGTAACTTTTTGATTCCTATGCTTCTATCTTTTCTTCTCCCTTGAATATATGTTTTTCAATCTTATTCTGTCTATTTAAGCCTTATATTTCTCGTGTGTGTGCTTTTTTCTTCTTATCATTTTCTACAATATCGCTCATAACGGGCAAGCAGCCAATTATCAAAACATAAAAAAATGAATCCACACGCCCCAAAGCTCCAATGAATAACCAGCTGAGATGCAAATGACACTACCCCTGGACACAGGAAATTCGTTTGCAGTGCCCACAAGCAGCTGTTACAAACAGTACACATGTTGTGTTTACGGGGGGAAAAACACCGGCGCATGATGCACACATTATTTTGCACTTGCTGCGGGAGTTACTGTGAAAAAGCCTTTTTTGATTTCCCTTTCGTTCCTTTTATTGTCTTTTGTTTTCGTTCTTGTTTTCTCTTCGTTTTCTTCTTCTTCTTCTTCTTCTAATTTTTCTCTTAGCTCTTTGCTGTTGCTGAAAGCGAATTACAGAATAGGCATACACATCTTTACAATATATCTAGGCTTTCGCTTTTTTATCGTAAAGTTTCAACGGTGAAAACTGAACTTCTATACTCTCTGATGCGAAATATGTATGTTAACCTCTTTTTTTGTTGTAAATATCCCTCAACGAGGAACGATTCTTCATACCTCACCAGTAAACACAAAATAACTGATTTTTTTTTTAAACCTAGCCAATCGACACTCCCTTCGAAAAAATCTTCCCATCACAAGCAATCACAAAGAATTAAAAAAAAAATCTCAGCCAATTGACACCCCCTTCTTTGGTCACCTGACCCGAACGCACGCAGATAACGGCAAAGGTAGCGAAACAAAAGGACAACAGCCCCCAACGAACAAAGCACACACGACAAAAGCTGTCACGGCGGCCGATGAGAATTCATTGCCCGTTTCGTAAGCACCCTGGTTTCCAGCGAGTTGTGGCCATTAGCAAGACGAGCCATTATCTAGGTGGAACCGCGGAAGAACAGAAGCATTGCCTCAGCCCCCTGTTCTGGGGTTCGTTCACGCGGGAGTGGCCCTTCTGTGGCACCAAATCGATAAAGCTACGGTGTTTCTGTGTGTGTGTGTGTACGCACGCGGGGGGTTGGGTATGTGTGTGTGTGTGTGTGTGTGTGTGTGGTGTGGTGTGGTGTGTGTGTATGTGTGTATGTGTGTGCGTGCGTGCGTGCGTGCGTGTGTGCGCGTGCATGCGTGCGTGTGTGTGTGTGTGTGTGTGTTTCAGTTGTGGGATGTTGGTGCTACCTTTGGCGTTAGTCTTCTTCTTCTTCGGTCATGGGCTGAAACTTCCACGTTCACTCATGTTTTTGCACGAGTTGGATTTTAAGTGTATGAACGTTTTTACCCCGCCATTCCGGCAGCCCTACGCCGCTTTCGGGGGAGACGGTCTTATTCAGGTTGTCTCCTAATAATATCGTTTCCCGCAGGAAGGTCTACTAATGACACTGATGAAGGGCACTGTTGCGACATCACCTAGGAAAGTCTTGGAATCTGAACCCAACAAAGGCATGAAATTACGCATCCAAATGACTCCCCAGAACACTCCCAATGAGCGCTACACCTGCTTTCAGCATACATGTACACGCGCAGTTCTCTTTACTTTTCCTAGCCTTTTATATTCAACCTTTAGTGCGAATATCGGGTACTGAAATTTGAGTCAGGGAGGGTGTGTCTCTCAAGAGGATGCCAGCAGCACGGCTAAAGTGGGTGTAAATCAGCCTGCACAGCATTGTCTGGAACACAAATGGAGCTATGTGCATGCAGGGGAGTTGTAAGTACAATGAACATATTGAAAGATTTCAAACGCTCGCTGTTACCGTTGGTTTTTTACTGTTGACATTGAGGATGCGAACTTGTGAAATGCTAGGTTTGTTTGACTATTTTTTTCTGTCTTTCTGTTCTATACACAGGGCGGCCTGGAGTCCCCTCTCTTGATTCTTGCTACAAGTCTTTGTTCTAGTGTTGGTATTGTTACGTAAATGACTCTTAAGAAAGTTTTCGAAAGTTGAGAGAGAGAGAGAGAGAGAGAGAGAGAGAGAGAGAGAGAGAGAGAGAGAGAGAGAGAGAGAGAGAGAGGAGAGAGAGAGAGAGAGAGAGAGAGAGAGAGAGAGAGAGAGAGAGAGAGAGAGAGAGAGAGAGAGGCGCAACACATACACAGAGACAAAGAAGGACAGAAAGAAACAGAGAAAGACACGGGGCACAGAGAAGGGGGCAGCCATCAAGACACAACACTGTCAGACAAAGAGACAGAGGAAGACACGGGGCACAGAGAAGGGGGCAGCCATCAAGACACACCACTGTCAGACAAAGAGACAGAGAAAGACACGGGGCACAGAGAAGGGGGCAGCCATCAAGACACAACACTGTCAGACAAAGAGACAGAGGAAGACACGGGGCACAGAGAAGGCGGCAGCCATCAAGACACACCACTGTCAGACAAAGAGACAGAGGAAGACACGGGGCACAGAGAAGGGGGCAGCCATCAAGACACACCACTGTCAGACAAAGAGACAGAGAAAGACACGGGGCACAGAGAAGGGGGCAGCCATCAAGACACACCACTGTCAGACAAAGAGACAGAGAAAGACACGGGGCACAGAGAAGGGGGCAGCCATCAAGACACAACACTGTCAGACAAAGAGACAGAGAAAGACACGGGGCACAGAGAAGGGGGCAGCCATCAAGACACACCACTGTCAGACAAAGAGACAGAGGAAGACACGGGGCACAGAGAAGGGGGCAGCCATCAAGACACAACACTGTCAGACAAAGAGACAGAGGAAGACACGGGGCACAGAGAAGGCGGCAGCCATCAAGACACACCACTGTCAGACAAAGAGACAGAGGAAGACACGGGGCACAGAGAAGGGGGCAGCCATCAAGACACAACACTGTCAGACAAAGGGACAGAGAAAGACACGGGGCACAGAGAAGGGGGCAGCCATCAAGACACAACACTGTCAGACAAAGAGACAGAGAAAGACACGGGGCACAGAGAAGGGGGCAGCCATCAAGACACAACACTGTCAGACAAAGAGACAGAGAAAGACACGGGGCACAGAGAAGGGGGCAGCCATCAAGACACACCACTGTCAGACAAAGAGACAGAGAAAGACACGGGGCACAGAGAAGGGGGCAGCCATCAAGACACAACACTGTCAGACAAAGAGACAGAGAAAGACACGGGGCACAGAGAAGGGGGCAGCCATCAAGACACACCACTGTCAGACAAAGAGACAGAGAAAGACACGGGGCACAGAGAAGGGGGCAGCCATCAAGACACAACACTGTCAGACAAAGAGACAGAGGAAGACACGGGGCACAGAGAAGGCGGCAGCCATCAAGACACACCACTGTCAGACAAAGAGACAGAGGAAGACACGGGGCACAGAGAAGGGGGCAGCCATCAAGACACAACACTGTCAGACAAAGAGACAGAGAAAGACACGGGGCACAGAGAAGGGGGCAGCCATCAAGACACAACACTGTCAGACAAAGAGACAGAGGAAGACACGGGGCACAGAGAAGGGGGCAGCCATCAAGACACAACACTGTCAGACAAAGAGACAAAGGAAGACACGGGGCACAGAGAAGGCGGCAGCCATCAAGACACACCACTGTCAGACAAAGAGACAGAGGAAGACACGGGGCACAGAGAAGGGGGCAGCCATCAAGACACAACACTGTCAGACAAAGAGACAGAGGAAGACACGGGGCACAGAGAAGGCGGCAGCCATCAAGACACAACACTGTCAGACAAAGAGACAGAGGAAGACACGGGGCACAGAGAAGGGGGCAGCCATCAAGACACACCACTGTCAGACAAAGAGACAGAGGAAGACACGGGGCACAGAGAAGGCGGCAGCCATCAAGACACAACACTGTCAGACAAAGAGACAGAGGAAGACACGGGGCACAGAGAAGGGGGCAGCCATCAAGACACAACACTGTCAGACAAAGAGACAGAGGAAGACACGGGGCACAGAGAAGGGGGCAGCCATCAAGACACAACACTGTCAGACAAAGAGACAGAGAAAGACACGGGGCACAGAGAAGGGGGCAGCCATCAAGACACACCACTGTCAAACAAAGAGACAGAGGAAGACACGGGGCACAGAGAAGGGGGCAGCCATCAAGACACAACACTGTCAGACAAAGAGACAGAGGAAGACACGGGGCACAGAGAAGGGGGCAGCCATCAAGACACAACACTGTCAGACAAAGAGACAGAGGAAGACACGGGGCACAGAGAAGGGGGCAGCCATCAAGACACACCACTGTCAGACAAAGAGACAGAGAAAGACAGACAGAGAGACAGACAGAAGGACAGCAAGAGAGACAGAGAGCCAAAGGGACAATAGCATGAGCAGACAGACTGACACTAAACTGTCAGACACAAAGCCGCACAGACAGAGGAAGGCCGGAAACTGACCGGCGAGCCAGTGGCGACTCCACAGACCAAGTTCTCTGAGAGTGGTCCTCCCATCGATTTTCATCTAAGCTCGGCCGCTCCCTGTTATCCTCCTCCCTCTCCTTCCACGCCCTCCCCTCCCCTCCCTTGGTGACTCCTGCCTTGGTGATAGGCGTTGTTCTCCGCACTTCCACACCTAGCTGTAGCTTGACCCGTGTCCAGTGCCTGGCCTTGACCTTGTTAAAACAAAGCTCGTGCATGACACACACAGACTTGTTCCAAAACAGCAAAACTAAGCGAAATACCGCTTCCGCGTTTTTTAAATTTTTTTTATATATATAATATAGAAAAATGTAACCGACGTTACGTTTGTTGCTCGGTATAGAAAAATGTAACCGGCGTTACGTTTGCGGACGGGTTTTAATGTATCTTATTTTCCATTCCCGGATTTTATTCCAATCCTAGACTTTTCTAGTGCGATGGCACAAAAAATAACAAGGAGGTATTTCATTTTGTTTTTTAACCTACCGGCGCCATTTACGGTTCGAGTTCGCCCTGCCAAGGGGTAGGGTATTTTACTCCAATCCCAGACTTTTCTAGCGCGATGG
Source organism: Littorina saxatilis (assembly GCF_037325665.1). Lineage (NCBI taxonomy): Eukaryota > Metazoa > Mollusca > Gastropoda > Littorinimorpha > Littorinidae > Littorina > Littorina saxatilis. The sequence goes on from NC_090249.1 coordinate 51,354,436, forward strand.
CAAACAACATAACGAGGATGTGTTACCTTGTGTTTTTAATTTATCTGAGCCATTTACGGATCGAGTTCGCCTTACCAAGGGGTAGGCTACCCCACCCTACCCAACCCAGCCCCGTACCCAGACTTTATTCCAATCTCCACCTCCCACCCCACGGCACCCAGCCCTGTACCCGGATTTCATCTCGCTCCCCACCTTTCCTAGCGGGCTGGCACAGAAGATGAGGCCGATGGAACGGAGCTGAACCGCTGTGAAAGCCGCTTTGGACCAGGCTCTTATTGATCGGGGGAAACTCGCGGCTCGCGTCTTCTGTTCCTTGCTTTTCCCCTAGTGCCTGGGTAGTGCTCTTTGTGCACCTGTTTGGCTTGGGTGGGGGGATGTGAGTAAGGGGGCATGGTGGTGGGGATGGGGATACGAGGGGGAGGGGGGTGCTAGGGTTTGGGTAAGAGAAGCGGGCGGGGTAGGGTTGGTATGTATGCACATATGTATGTGTGTGACTGGCTGTGTGTTTGTGTGTGCGTGTGTGTCTGCATGTGCGACTATGAGCGTGCTTGCGTGTGTGCTTGCGTGCGGGCGTGCGCACTAGTACTGCAGGTCAAATACAATGAGCACAATAAGGAAGTGACTGTATGAAACTGTGGTTATTGTAAAAAAAACCATTCACACACACGCACAAAACAATCCAAAATAAAACGAATAAAATCCAACCAAATCCCCGTTGGTCTTGCGCACACAACATGAAATGTCAACTCTGCTGAGTAATTAAGCGACCACCCTCGTGATAAAACTACAACATTCTAATTGTTGCAAAAAAAGTCTTTCCTACGCAAAAAAAATAAACAATAGCGGAAATCTCCAAATATGGAGTGTGGCTGCCCATGTGACAAGGAAGTGGAAATGATTAAAATTAAAATCGTTGTCCCGAAAGAAAGAAAATAACACCGGGACCACAGAGGCGGAAAAACGAAGATCCACCCAATTTTTGGTCGCTTATTTATACCAAGAGATTAGGGTTAGAGTGATGGTTCGGGTTAAGGATAGGGGTACCTTTACCCTGTGATCCAGCAGGCTAGGAAAGAATCAAACACATTCTTCTTACTATGTTAAACTGCTATTTACGATTGGACTAATTTAGCCTCGCTCCGCTCCCCAATTTTCCATTCAGTAAACAATTGGACGTGGTTGACCGTGACCACAGCAATATCACGTTAGGATGACGCACGTGTGCATAATGTGGGTGGACATAAAAGATGAGAGGAACCGACACAAAATGTTTTGATGATGCCATTCCGGTGAGAGAGAGAGAGAGAGAGAGAGAGAGAGAGAGAGAGAGAGAGAGAGAGAGAGAGAGAGAGAGAGAGAGAGAGAGAGACGCAGACAGACAGACGGAAAGACAGAGAGGATAGAGAGAGAGAGAGAGAAAGAGAAAGAGAGAGAGAGAGAGAGAGAGAGAAAGAGAAAAAGAAAGAGAGAAAGAGATAAAGAGAGAAAGAGAAGAAAAAAAGAGAGAGAGAGAGAGAGAAAGAGAGAGAGAGAAAGAGAGAGAGAGAGAGAGAAAGAGAGAGAGAAAGAGAGAGAGAGAAAGAGAGAGAGAGAAAGAGAGAGAGAGAAATTAATAGAGAGAGAGAGAGAGACGCATACAGACAGACGGAAAGACAGAGAGGGGAGAGAGAAGGGGAGAGAGAGAGAGAGAGAGAGAGAGAGAGAGAGAGAGATAGAGAGAGAGAGAGAGAGAGAGAGAGAGAGAGAGAGAGAGAGAGAGAGACCGAACTAAGGTATCAATAAATTACTGTTGTGCAGCGGGTTGAAAGAATACCCTATACCTCGGAGATATACCTTCACTCGGTCTCAACGACGTCACGTGACATGTTATATGGTGGAAGAGAATGTTGTCGCTTATTTTCCACCCTGAGTTCGGTAAGACTGAAACTATGCTCAGTCACGGAAAGAACTATCCAAACTTGGAAGCACAGCCGCGGTTGTCCTGTAAGTTCCCGATCCATGTTAAACCCTCATCCTCAAAAGGAAAATAAGCGACAGCATTCTCTTCCACCATATAACATGTCACGTGACGTCGTTGAGACCGAGTGAAGGTATATCTCCGAGGTATAGGGTATTCTTTCAACACGCTGCACAACAGTAATTTAACGTTACCTTAGTTCGGTCGTACCGGTGTGCAATGGGTGGAGGGAGGGAGGGAGGGAGGGAGAGAGAGAGAGAGAGAGAGAGAGAGAGAGAGAGAGAGAGAGAGAGAGAGAGAGAGAGAGAGAGAGAGAGAGAGAGAGAGAGAGAGAGAGAGAGACGGAGGGTAATGGCATAAGCAAACAGGTGTTTTTTACATCCAGCCCTCGCCCATAGGAGGGTTTAATCTAATGATAATACGTTTTAAAAATGTTGGAATATCAATTAAAGAAGTAATAAAAACTAACGATGAACAAGCAAACGATTAACAGACTATGAAAAACAAACAAAAATATACATACAAGCGAACATGACATATTATTGTCAAAGGCATAATGAAAACTGTATATATCAATCAAGCAAAAACGTGTGCAACTTCGAGGGAAAACTTTTTCCGTGAACTGAGGAATCAATGGAACAACTACGTTGAAAATAATAACAATGTAGCATCGTAACATAAGTCATGTTATGAAATTAATTAGGTACATGTATCTACTGAAACGTGTAAAAGGTAAAAATAAGGCATCAACAATATAAACATGTTCAGGCTAAGTGAGAACGAAATGTGCCATGTATAAGGAATGAGAGGAGACGGACATGGTGTGAGCTTGTCCAGGGGGGTATATGAACATCTCAGTGGCAGGGGGATGGAAGCACTTGTTAATGAGTGGGAGTGTGTATGCGCGTGGTGTGCACGAGGATGTATGCACGTGAGTGATATTTGTAAATGTGTATTATAATAATATCATCTTTGTATTTATATTATTGAAATTGTTATATCTCGATGTACAGCGCTAAGAGCATAGTTAAATTTGTGAAGCGGCGCTATATAAGCTATCTTTATTATTATTATTATTAATGAGAAATATCTGTCTTTAAAAGTCTTGGCATTGACGGAATGTCAGAGACCGCTTGGAAGCGAATTCCAAAGATTAGTCCCCGAAAAGAGTAGGCTGGACTTAAAAAGATCTATACGAGGCCGAGGAGCATACATTTTTGTTGGGTCTCTTAAATTGTAGCCGAGTGGTAACGCACTTGCGCTCGGAAGCGAGAGGTTGCGAGTTCGACCCTGGGTCAGGGCGTTAGCAATTTTCTCCCCCCTTTCCTAACCTAGGTGGTGGGTTCAAGTGCTAGTCTTTCGGATGAGACGAAAAACCGAGGTCCCTTCGTGTACACTACATTGGGGTGTGCACGTTAAAGATCCCACGATTGACAAAAGGGTCTTTCCTGGCAAAATTGTATAGGCATAGATAAAAATGTCCACCAAAATACCCGTGTGACTTGGAATAATAGGCCGTGAAAAGTAGGATATGCGCCGAAATGGCTGCGATCTGCTGGCCGATGTGAATGCGTGATGTATTGTGTAAAAAAATTCCATCTCACACGGCATAAATAAATCCCTGCGCCTTGAATATGTGCGCGATATAAATTGCATAAAAAAATAAAAATCCCTGCGCTTAGAACTGTACCCACGGAATACGCGCGATATAAGCCTGATATTGATATGATTGATTGATTGAAGTGAATTGAGAAGAAAGAGGTGCAGGCGCTCTTCCAATTATGAGTTTATGCATCAAAACGCCTTTATTGTACATAAATCTTGATGTAGGAGGAAGGATGTTTAAACGTTTATAGTCTTCGTTGGAAACCGAGACTTGTAATAGAATAACTTTGATTGCTCTTTTATGTAAACTAAATAAAGGTTTCAGAGTTTTTGCACTTGCACAATCCGATAGTGTTGATGCATAATCAATGATTGATTGAATGTGAGCGTTAAAGAAAAGTTGCCTGCCATGCCTGTTCAAGAAGTGTTTTATTCTGGACAACAAGTAAAGCCTCTTGGAAAGTACTTTACATACTCCTGTAACGTGATCAGTCCATGATAAATCGTAGAGAGAGAGAGAGAGAGAGAGAGAGAGAGAGAGAGAGAGAGAGAGAGAGAGAGAGAGAGAGAGAGAGAGAGAGAGAGAGAGAGAGAGAGATACGCAGACAGACAGAGAGAGAGAGAGAGGGGGGGGGAGTCCTCGATCTAATCCCTCCAATGTTTCCCATTTACCTTGACAAACACCCTTCTCGAAGTCCTCTGGGTCCGTGCAAACGGTTGTATGGGTTAGCAAACCAATGTAAAACCTTTTAAATGTACGGATAGTAATGTCTGCAGCACGACAAGTGAAACAGACCAAAACAAGTTTGATAAGAATGGAATCCTGATCACTATGTCTTTGTAGTTATAACACCTTCTTTAACTGGTACTTCTCACTGCCGATTTAAAAAAAAAGTTTTTGAACAATCTACCTCATCGATCAAGTCTTTTATTTTTCATTGTGATTCGTTGTTTACATCGTCGTTGTTTTCTCCATCCTTACCATCTACCTTTTCACAAAAGCCTTTATTTCAATTGTTAGGTCCCACGGCGGTCTATTGCGGTCTATTGTTATCTTCACTCCGGAACCAGTTCTCCTTGGGGCATATTATCTTCTCACAAAAGTCCTATCCCAAGACCTCCCCCCACCCCCCGGCCCCAACTGCCCCCATCCTCCTCCCACTCCTTTCCATCCTGGAAGGCAGCAGGAAATGAGGACAGGTAACACACCAGGAAAAGGAAAGGGAAGTAAAGGGAAGCGATCTTATGACCAATACATATCCACCAAAATCCGTCCTAAGGACCCCCCCCCCCCCACCCCACCCCCAATACACACAACCTTCCACGCTTTGAAAGATACCCGTAAAAGAAGCACATACAAGGCAGGAGGAAAAGCAATGGGGGGGGGGGGGGGGGGTGGGGGTATAGTGTCCACCCTGACTCCATCCAAAGACCACTTTCACCATTCACCCCCTTTTCTCCGTTTGGAAAGACATCAGAAAAAGAAGGCAGAGAGACAGGTAAGGCCGGAGAGAAAAAAAAACCGGAGAGCGAACGAGAAAGGAGGAGGAGGAAGAGGAGGAGGAGGACAAGGGTAGGGGGTGCGGAGGAGAAAGTCGACCTGGCCGGGGGAAACGGGACGGATCGATACCCGTCTTTCTTGTTTACCATCCACACCACACCGCTCCTCGTGCTATCTCTCGCTGGTCAGGAGGCTCGGGCTCGCTCGGTTCCAGCCCAGTGCCAGACGGGTGCCAGACCAGCCCGTGCTGTCGCCTGTAAACAGCTTTCTTTATTTCTACCCCTGCACCGTTCTGGGATGGCAGCACAGAGCTTTCTTTATTCCACCCCTCTTTACCTGCTCTCTGGGTGCTTCGGCTAGGCACAGCTTGGGATACGAGAGTAAGGGTGGAGAAACCTTTCAATATTCTGTTGATCATACACCAAACAGTTCTTTATTCCAACCCCACACCGTTCGGGGGCTAAACACATTTAGGGATAGCTGCAAAACGGACTTGTTAGTACCCCTACATGCCTTTTCTTAGGCTATGCATAGTCTGGGATAGGAGAGTGAAGGTGGGGATAAGTTCCGCTATTAGGTTGTCCGTGCTATTGTGTCGTCTTCTAAAAGCTCTTTAGTCATATATGCCTGTTATTTGGATGCTTGGGCTATGCAGAGTCTGGGGTATAGGACAATAGGGGTAGAAACTGCAGGTTCCGCTATTCTGATGCCCCCGCAATTGTGTCGTCTTCAAAAAGGTCTTTATTCAAACCCTACATGCCCGTTCTCTGGTTGCATGGGCAATGCACAGTCTGAGATGTCTTCACGTCACTATTCATTCTTCTCCTGCGCCGTTCTCTGGATGGTGGAGATGATATAAACAGCTATGGATGGCTGCAACGAGCTTTGTACCCCACCCATTCACTGTTCTCGGAGTGCTGAAGCTCCATACACAGCCTAGTGGTACTCCCGGGGTAGAAGAAAGAGATTAGCCGAACAATGTGCTTGGCTGCTTTTGAAATGTTGTCTTCGTCTCTCTGTCTCTGTCTCCGTCTCATTCTATCCTCCCCCTCTCTCTCTGTCTCTCTCTTTCTTTCTTTCTCTCTCTTTCTTTATCTCTCTCTCTAGTCTCTCTCTGTGTCTGTCTCTGTTTCTTTCTTGCTATCTCTTTCTCTGTATTGTCTCTCTCTCTCTCTGTCTCTGTCTCTCTATGTCTCTCTCTCTGTCTCTCTCTGTCTGTGTCTCTCTCTCTCTCTGTCTCTCTGTCTCTCTGTCTTTCTCTCTCTCTCTTATCCATTTTGTATCCACTTCCCCATCTTCGTTCTCCTTATATATACCTCCCACACTTCCCCAGTCTACCTTGCCTGTCTTCTCCTCTCCCTTCTACTCTCCTTCCCTGTCCCCTTATGATTGCCCCTGCCTCCACTCCCCTTCTTCAAACTCAATTCCTTTTTATTCATCTTCATACACCGACAGCTTCGATCGATTTAGATTTCTGCGGTGCCTTTCAAGCGGAGCGAGCCTTGCCCAAATGACAACTCCTTTCATACCTGTCTGTGTGAATGTCCCCTCCTATACCCCGCTGGCGATCTCTCTCTTTCTCCCCCCCCCCCTCCCCTCTTCAGACCCCTCTCTCTATCTCTCTCTCTTGCCGTGCTTCTGCGCCTGTCTCTGTACAAGATGTTCTCTCTGCCCGACTGCTCCGTGTGGAGGTCCTTCTAACATTTAAGGTGTTCTTCACATTTGTCTCTGAATATTTATGTCTGTCCTTCCGTCAGTCACCCTATCTGTATCTCTGTCTGTCTGTCTCGCTCACTGTGCTTTTGTTATTGTCTCTGTCAAAGCCAACCCCCTCTCGCATTCCATCTCTCTCTCTCTCTCTCTCTCTCTCTCTCTCTCTCTCTCTCTCTCTCTCTCTCTCTCTCTCTCTCTCTTCCTCTCTTTATCTCTCTCCCTCTCTCTATCTCCTCTCCCCTCTCTTTCCTCTGCCTCTGTATGCGGCTTTCCCCCCTCTGTGCCAGGCTATGCATCTCTCTTTCTTCTGGTTTGGACTTCGGCAAACCCCTTCTTTCTACCCGGCTCGCTATTTTCTATGTATTTTCCTTGTATGTCTATGTATCTTTTCTATATCCAGCCATGCTCTCTCTCTCTCTTTGTAAGGGACTCGATCGCTCCCTGGAGAGAGAGAGAGAGAGAGAGAGAGAGAGAGAGAGAGAGAGAGAGAGAGAGAGAGAGAGAGACAGACAGACAGACAGACAGACAGACAGACAGACAGACAGACAGACAGACAGACAGACAGACAGACAGACATAAACAGACATACAGAAAAAGAGAGCCACACACAAAATGTGTGTACGATGTACACAAACCCGCGGGAAAACCCCACAACATGAAACAAAACGATCACTTAAAGTTAATGGTACTGGCCAATCGTGACATTTCCACTTGGCTAGCTACAGCCAATCAACACGTGCATACACCCAGTTGTATCCATCTAGCCACCCATCGTCCACTCAGCATTTATCTATCTATGCAGCCAACCAACCAATCCACCCTCGTCAAATCACAAGTTACACACATCCAATATAATTGTGACCAAGACATGTATAGCCCCATGATGGAAACAGCTGACAGCTGCAACATTTAATTGTCCTTTAATTGAGCCCCAAATTCGACGTCGCGAAGACCTCGTTAAATCTTTTTACCCAAAATTCAATGCCAAAGGTTCGTTCAACCAGCTTCGTGAAGTAAACTTCGCGAAGTTGACCTCGCTCAGTTAATTTGAGGCGTTAATGACATATTCGGAGAACCGGCACGGTTGGCCTAGTGGTAAGGCGTCCGCCCCGTGATCGGGAGGTCGTGGGTTCAAACCCCGGCCGGGTCATACCTAAGACTTTAAAATTGGCAATCTAGTGGCTGCTCCGCCTGGCGTCTGGCATTATGGGGTTAGTGCTAGGACTGGTTGGTCCGGTGTCAGAATAATGTGACTGGGTGAGACATGAAGCCTGTGCTGCGACTTCTGTCTTGTGTGTGGCGCACGTTATATGTCAAAGCAGCACCGCCCTGATATGGCCCTTCGTGGTCGGCTGGGCGTTAAGCAAACAAACAAACAAACAAACATATTAGGAGACAACCACTACTCTCCAGTTAAGCTCTTACCTTTTGCTCTCAAACAGGAAACGGCGACCAGGAATGAGAAAGGAAGTGACGTCGAACTCCCACCCACTAAGCAAGTGCTGTCTTTGACAGAGGGCGTATTGTATGACGTCACAAAGCTATATTCGCCAAGTCGCAATGGTCAGACACGAAGATCTCCTGGAGTCAACGTGAGGCCATTCCAACTTTCACAACACTTGTGCAAGGGGGTCCAAAAAGTTATTTCGATACAAGTGACTTTTTCACTTTTGAAGTAGAACAAACAAAATACCGACCACTTTGTCGTTGGAAATAGAGTGATTTTGTCTTCACATTTGGCGTATCCGCTTGTGACAGACGTTTTGTCCAATCAGAATCTCTATTGAATCACAGGGCTCTCTTTTCGAGGTTATACAGCAAACACCAACGCAAAGTGATGTTCTACTAAAATGAGCTCACACGTCTTCAATTCCACTGGCCATACGCAGATTTCCTTCGAAAAAAAGTCCCAAAGGTCGATAGTCTCCTCATAAAAGATCACATATCCAAAACCTCTAAACCATGTTGAGATAATGAGTGCAACAAGGCTAGTATTGGGAGGTCTTCTCAAGTTGGGATAAGCTGCTACCACTTTGAATTTGTACTTCCAATTGTAACACCTTTTAGGGTATGAACCTCAAAATCCAGAGGCACCCACTGACAGTAATCAAATCCTTTTTCGAGAAATACAAATAAGAACTGAAGATGAGTAACGACGGCAATACTTCTCATTTAGCAAAGTGTCACCTTCAAAATATCGTCCTCACAATAGTATAACGGTACTTTCACTTTTCTGGGCCAACCAAGAAACACCTTGCAAACAGCAGACAAGAGCAGCACCAGAAAAATGTCAAGGGCAACAAGCTTCTAACAAAAAAGTGTCACTTTCAAAATCTAGCGCCTCAAAGTCGTATACTGTTATGTCTTCTTCACTCAAACAGAACACACCTTGCAGAGATAAAACAATCAACTCTTCAAGAAATTCAAAAAGTAGCAAAGACAGCAATCTCCTCTAATGTTGGAGAACACCGCCGCAGCCTGAAAGTTGGGTGACAAAGACGACCGTCACTCCTGTTCCCCGGGCCGGGCAAGCCAGTCAGTCAAGCAGAAAGAAAGGTGGGAGCAGCAGGCACCGTTACCTGGCGAATTGTCTGAGAGACGAGAGCGGACTGATGCCAGACAGGAAAGCAAGAGGGAGGGAGGGAGGAGTGGGGGAGGAAGTAGAGAGCTTGGCACGCGTCCCCGACCCCCCTGTGAAAGGTAGCCAGCCGGTCCTCCCCTCCACCACAGTGCACACGCCTTATCTTCCAGACACGAGTATCACGAGCGCTTTCACCTTCCTTGTCAGTGCCTGGAGACGGGCGACAAGAGACCTCCACTACAGGCACTGTGCACACACACACACACACACTCCACTCTACCCTCTCTCTCTCTCTGTCTCTCTGTCTTTTTTTCTCCCTCGTTCTGTCTCTCTTTGTGCCTCTCTCTGTCTCGCTCTACGCACAGAACTGAGAGAGGGTAAAAGGTTGGGGGCCGTGCTCAGGTAGCAGCAGAAGCCCGCGCGTGAATTACCTGAGCTCCCGTTTTCGATCGCCCGGACCCAGGCTTTGTCCCCCTCGAGCTGCCGCCGCAGTGCCGTGTGCCTTTCTCCCCCTCCCTCCCCTCCCTCCCCCCGCCCTGTGTCTTTATGCCCTACTATCACCACACCCATCGCCCCACCCCCTCCCACCGCCCAATCCTCCACCCCTTATACCCTGCCGCCTGTCATCTTGGTGGATTTCCACGGGGAGCCAGAAGGACTGAGACAAAAGAGAAATGGAGGGGCAGAGAGGTAGCAGAGATAGCGACAGAAAAATAAGTGAACAAAATCGAAGCAGCGAAGGGGATGGAGTCAGAGTAGGGGTGGGGGCGGGGGGGGGGGGGGGGGTGGAAGCATGAAAGACAGAAAGAGAGACAGGGAGAGGTGGGAGGCGGGTGGGGTCCGGAAGAAGAGGGAAAAGTGGGGAAAAAAGCAATGAGAGAGAGAGAGGAGAGAGAGAGAGAGAGAGAGAGAGAGAGAGAGAGAGAGGGACAGAGAGACAGACATACAGACAGACATAGAGAGAGAGACAGACAGACATAGTGAGAGAGACAGACAGACATAGAGAGTCAGAGAGAGACAGAGACAGTGAGAGAGGGTGGGGAGAAAACAGAGAGAGAGAGAGACGCTGAGAAGCAGAAAAGACCGAATATTAGGGCGACAGAGAGATAAGAAATAAAAGAAAGAAAAATAACACCGTAAGATCGAGAGATACAGGAAGGGAACTTGGCAGAGGAAAGATGTCAGGAAGACAAAAAAGGAAACGGAGAAGGAACCAAGGACAGAAATAAAGACCCACAGGAAGAAGAAGACATACAGGAAAGAAAACAACAGAAAGAAGACATCGAGAGGGAAAAAAAACACCAGAAAGAAGACATCGAGAGGATAAAGAAAACAGACAAGAAAGGACAGAAACGAGACAAAGACACAGAGAAGCAGCACAGACGCACACACCGAGAAATAAAAGACGGGCCCCGCATCAACCCGACAACCTGGCTCAGGTATGGCATTATGGGCGACACCAGGCCTGCCACCATCCCGTTTCCACGGCAACCCGGCTCAATACTTGCCTCACTGTCTCTCTGGCGAGGGATGCGCAATTAACCCTCCTGCCCCGTTCCGGCACCAAGTCGCAGGGAGTGCCGCTGATGGGGATGCTGTGAACGGTGTTGTTGGCGGAGATGGTGGAGGTGGTGGTTGTGAGGGTGTTAGAGTAAGGGGGACGGGAGGGAGGGGTGGGTAGCGGGAGCAAGTCCTTGGTTGTGGTTTGAACAATTTTGTTTCAGAGAATTACAGATAACAATGCCGCAGTCTATGTTTGTGTGTTGGGGGGGGGGGGGGGAAGAGGTGTCACCGTTTGGGGTTCAATATTTTACTCACTCACTCCCTTGTAATGTTTCTGTCTGTAGAATTTAATTGGGGTTTGCTCTTTGACGATTTGTGACCTTGTCAAATCTGTGCGAGTTATTTTCTGTCTTTGTCTTTTTCCCTCTTTCGTTATTCACATTCTTATTAGTAGTCTATAAAACAGGGTAGCGCCGTACTGTATGGCAGCTCGCTTTCCCCAGGGAGAAAGCACCCCGAATGTCCATGAGGTTAACCTCACAGGACTAAATAAAATCGTAGCCTAGCTAATCTAGCCTCGTTTGTTTACTTCACCAATTCCTTTAGGCCAAAAAAAAAAATAGTCTGTTTACGGTAACCCGACCGACCCTATTTTTTTCGCGCGACCCTAGACTTTTTTTGGCATTTGGAAAAAAAAATATAAAAAAAAAATAATTCTTTGTTTTTTTTGCAAAATAACGTAAAAATATGGGGTTTTTGGGAAAGAAAATAAAAAATAAAAAAAATCCCGACCTACCGACCCTATTTTTTTGGCCTATGTTACCGTAAACAGACCTATTTTTTTGTTTGGCCTTAAGCTTCTGCTGCCACACCCCTCTATTCTTAGTAATCTTGTGTCCTATGTGTTCCCTTTCACGTCCTTTCCCTTGCAGTATATTTGGTGACAAGTCATTGTGAGAAGCGTCGTTTCTCTCCTACCCGGAAATTCTAGACCTAAAAGTACGTAGAATGTCATACTATACCAAGCCAAGGGAGTCTATACAGGCAACGTCAGCAAGTTTGTAATCTTCTTTTAAAACCTCGAAAAGAATAGGATTCCCCTACTTTCTTGCCATTTCCATGAAAAGCACGCTCAGTATTACTAATACTGTGTATCACAATCTTTAAAAAATACTTTGGTGCAATGCAGTAATATTACCAATTGAGAGCCACAAACCCAGTACTTCCTGTTAAAAGTAATTGACCTGTTTTTCCCCCCTGATAGTTTTCATTTCTAAAAAAAACTACTTTTCTTGACCTGTATAACCTTCTTTCTCTTTCACGATGAAGTCTGGAAAAAAATAAAGAAAGGGTTGGGTCAAGAAGTCTTTTTTTCTGCTGTTTTACTCTCTGAAACCGTGGTTGAAAACGACGTTAAACACCAAATAAAGAAAGAAAGACTCTCTGAAAACATTAACAGTACCTGTGTACATTCTGTACAGCGCACCTACATACGTCTTCGCTCCTTCCACTGCCAGTAATTGCAGTCAGTCTCACCTGAAGGAAAAACAACTAGTTCTCTGCTCCTGCCTCTACTTTCCTCTTACCTGTCCTCTTCCCACCTGTCATGTCTACAGCAACCACGCTCTCATTCTCGCGAAAATTTCACTCCCAGATCACCATGGAAACGGGACAAACAGAGGACAGATCTATGGGCACCGAAGCACATCAGTAGCCTGGGGTGAAGAGGCGGTAAAGTGTGTGTGGGGGGAGGGGAGAGGAGAGAATGTGACAGGAGGGGGGGGGGGTGAGGGGGGGGGGTGAGAGGTGGGGGGGATAGGAAGGTCTATAAAAGAGAAGACATGGCAAGGGGGGGGGGGGAAGGGTTGAAGGGGGTGGATGAGTGAGGAGAGTGAGTAGGTGAATTGGAGAAGTCTATGGGAGAGATTTTAAGGGGTGAAGTTGGGATGGGGGGGGGGGGGGGGGGAGTTGTATTGAAGAGGTTTTAAGGGGGGTAGGACCTGGGAGGAAAAGTGACAGGGAATCCATCCCGATGGCGCAGCGGAACTCATTTATTTTACCTGAGAGGCCGAGTCCATTATCTCTCCCAGACACACACACGTAGGCTTCTGCCTGGGTGAAGCGACTGTCCTTGTTTTTCTTCTTTTTTTTCTGTCTTTTCTTCTCTTTCCCTATATGACTGTCAATCTCTTTCGATCTCTGTCTCTCTTTTTCTTTCTTTCCGTGTGTCTGTCTCTCTATCTTTCCTTTTGCCTGTTGAAGTTGCGTGTCTGTTTGTGTGTCTGTCTCCGTCTGTTTGTATGACTGTCCGTGTCTCTTTCTCTCTATTTCCTTTTCTGTGTCTCTGTCTCTCTCAGTCTGTCTCTCTCTGTCTCTGTCTCTGTCTCTCGCTCTCTCTCTCTCGCTCTCTCTCTCTCTCTCCCCCACCCAGCCACACCCCTCTCTTACTCTCATCTATGTTCCAACATCAGCATATTACCCAAATTCCTACATTGTGGTGCCGCTGTCCCCGTGTTTCTTCTTCTTTCTGTCTTTCTATCCTCTGTTTTTATCTTCTCTGTTCCAGCAGCAGCAGCAGCAGCAGACTGTGAGAGGACGGGCCGTGCCGCATGAGTGACTTGGTAATGAGTGATTAGAGCTGGATTGGGGACACGGGTGGCTGTGTATGGTCGGGGAAGGTTCGAGAGGGTGCAGGAGGGAGGATGAACGCGTGAGAGAGATGGAGAGAAAGAGAGAGAGAGAGAGAGAGAGAGAGAGAGAGAGAGAGAAAGAGAGAGAAAGAGAGAGAGAGTGTGTTTGTATGTGTGTCTTTGTGTGTGTGTGTGTGTGAGAGGGAGATAGACAGATAGACAGATAGAGAGATTGAGAGAGATATAATATAGAGAAAAAGACAGAGAGACATAAACAGAGATAGTGAGACAGAGACACACACATCCCCCCCCCTTCCCTTGTCTGTCTGTCTGTCTCTCTTTTTCTCATTCACGCCCCATACTCTCTCTGTCTTCCCCCACCCACACCCACCACCCCACCCCACCCACCAACCCACCCCACCCACACCCACCACCCCACACACACCCACCACCCCACCCACACCCACCACCCCACCCCCACTCCCCACCCCACCCACACCCACCACCCCACCCCACCCCACCCCCTTGCTTCTTTCATCACCAACACTACCCCTCAACCTACTCTCCGTACTATACAGACGACACACTCCATGTAGTCTTACTTTTTCACACAAGTCCGTACAGACGACACACTCCATGTAGTCTTACTTTCTCACACAAGTCCCAACTCATACCCGAGGCCGTATTTGCATTCCTGCCACTGGCACTGAAGAACAGGCTTTGGGAGACATTTCTTCAAGAAAGGAGTATCCGGGGACAGGGGGGATGCCCACATATCATCACCATGTATGGAGTGGGTAACCTACGTTTCAGTCAACTTTCAGGACACAGCACATTTCGCTGAGGGAATTTCTCGTTGCTCTTGCAATTTCAGATTGTCCCCTCGACGGGCGCTGTGGCGGGGTGGTAAGACGTCGGCCTCTTAATCGGACGGAAGGTCGAGGGTTCGAATCCCGGCCTGGTGGGTTAAGTGTGGAGATTTTTCCGATCTCCCAGGTCAACTAATGTGCAGACCTGCTAGTGGCTTATCCCCCTTCGTGTGTACACGCAAGCACAAGACCAAGTGCGCACGGAAAAGACCCTGTAATCCATGTCAGAGTTCGGTGGGTTATAGAAACACGAAAATACCCAGCATGCTTCCTCCGAAAGCGGCGTATGGCTGCCTAAATGGCGGGATAAAAACGGTCATACACGTACAATTCCACTCGTGTAAAAACACGAGTGTACGTGGGAGTTTCAGCCCACGAACGCAGAAGAAGAAGAAGAAGATTGTCCCTTTGCTTCTTCATTTAGGTGTAGATAGGCAGATGGATTAATTCATGGATAGGTCGATTGTTGAACAGATGGATAGATATGCAGACGGGTATGTGCGATGTGTGGATCCCTTTATCGAGCAAGCAAGGAAGCAATTGCTCATTTGATCAATAAACAAATTAAAAAAACTGACATTTTATTTTGTGGTTTGTTTTCTTTGACATGGTGTACTGCTTTTATCTGACCTTTCCTTTCAAATGTCAATTCTTTGTCAATCATTGAATTCTAAAAGCAGAAAGTATCAATTTGACATTCATGGTTCATGAATGCAGGATGCAGTTTTTGAACAAAATTAAAACAAAGAAATTAAACAATCATTCTTGACAGTTAACATTTTCCGGAGCGTTCATTGACTTAGGTTGACCGGTCAAGCATAAAACGTGGCTATTTCTACTCTTTTGTCCCACGGTAGAAAGCTTCAGATTACTTGAAATAATTACTTGGGCACCTTAAGAAGATAAAATCTATCACAAAAAGCAAAAGCACAACAAACGACAAACACGCCTTAGCAACAAAAAACAAAAACAAAAACAAAAACCGAACAAACAAGCAAGCGAACAAAAATGTCCTTTAAAAGGGTGTTTCATACTAAATATCACAGTGCTTTTCAGGACTATTTATCTTTCTCTCTCTTCTCTTTGTGTGTCTCCAACTGTCTCTCTCCACTCCACCTTGGCCTCCACCGCCCCTCCCCTATAATCCACTCTGGCCTGAGTGCCAGACTTTCCACAGAAACCTCTTGGTCACGATCACCAGGTAAAGTAAAATGCCGAATCGATGAAGCGACCCTCCCAGCTCCTCGCTCTGTCAATTTAGCCCCACAGAAGATGAATCCAGGAGTTCTTCTGCAGTGTACGGCCATTGAATCTGCCACTCTCCCATAATATCCACGGGATCTCTCTCTGTCTCTCTCCCGGGCCCTGTCCCTAATGTTCCTGCTGTGGTACGTACCGTAACAGGGTGGGGATCGGAAGGACACGGGAATGTATAGAGAACGAAGGTACAGAGAGAGACAGTGAGGAATTAGAGGAGAGAGACAGAGAAAGAGCACAGGAATGTATATAGAACGAAGGTACAGAGAGAGACAGTGCGGAATTAGAGGAGAGAGACAGAGAAAGAGCACGGGAATGTATAGAGAACGACGGTACAGAGAGAGACAGTGAGGAATTAGAGGAGAGAGACAGAGAAAGAGCACGGGAATGTATAGAGAACGAAGGTACAGAGAGAGAGTGCGGAATTAGAGGAGAGAGACAGAGAAAGAGCACGGGAATGTATATAGAACGAAGGTACAGAGAGAGACAGAGAAAGAGCACGGGAATGTATAGAGAACGACGGTACAGAGAGAGACAGTGAGGAATTAGAGGAGAGAGACAGAGAAAGAGCACGGGAATGTATAGAGAACGAAGGTACAGAGAGAGACAGTGAGGAATTAGAGGAGAGAGACAGAGAAAGAGCACGGGAATGTATAGAGAACGACGGTACAGAGAGAGACAGAGAAAGAGCACGGGAATGTATAGAGAACGACGGTACAGAGAGAGACAGAGAAAGAGCACGGGAATGTATAGAGAACGACGGTACAGAGAGAGACAGAGAAAGAGCACGGGAATGTATAGAGAACGACGGTACAGAGAGAGACAGAGAAAGAGCACAGGAACGTATAGAGAACGAAGGTACAGAGAGAGACAGTGCGGAATTAGAGGAGAGAGACAGAGAAAGGACAGAAAGAAAAAGAGTCAGAGAGACAGAGAGAGATAAGACAATAGGCAGGAACAGAAAGAGAGAGAGAGAGAGAGAGAGAGAGAGAGAGAGAGAGAGAGTCAGACAGACAGACACACAGACACACAGACAGACAGACAGACTGACAGACAGACACACACACACACACACACACACAGACAGACAGAGAGAGAGAGAGAGGGGGAGATGGAGAGAGAGAGAGAAGGGGGGGTAGAGAGAGAGAGAGAGAGAGAGAGAGAGAGAGAAAGAGAGACAGAGACAGACAGAGAACGAGACAGAGAGAGCGGAAAGCGACATAGAGACAGAGAGACAAAGAGACAGATTCATCGTGACTGTGACCATAGCGGAGACGACACGTTGGTAATTACAGGGGGAAGTGCGAACCACAGGTAGACGGTGAGTGACACAGGTGATACGTAGAGTCACTGTATTGACCGCAACCCCCATCACCTGTCCCCCCGACACAACTCAGCTGCCCCCCCCCCACACTCACACACACAAATACTGCCTTACCTTTCTTCCTTTCCCTTATCCCCAAAGCCCAGCAACAACTCTCAGCTCCGTTCCGTTTTCTTGTTTGTGTCCACTAACAATTTGGACATCGATTAATAAGGACCGCCCCCCCCCCCCCCTTTCACGCACGCACAATAATAACTATGAGCCACTGTTGTTGTTATTATTTGTTGCTGTTGTTATATTGTTGCTGTTGTTCTTGTTCCATTTCTCTTCTTTTCTCCTCTCTTTGTTTCTGTCTGTCTGCATGTTTTTTTTTCTCTCTCTTCTGTTTACCTTTCCTCCCCCCCAAAAAAAAAAATCCTTTGTTCATAACTCCACTTATGCAGCGCTAAATGATTAATCCCAATTCTAGTCAAAAGAAAATGAAAGAAACGACCAACAACAAAATATGTTTTATCAGCGCTGTTACTTACGAAATCCATTTTGTCTTTACGGTATACCCGCACAGTAAGGAGACATAAAATGTTTCGACGAAGACAGGCGTGACTACAAAACGGGTCTTCGTCAAACCCACCTCATCCCTACAAATTAATTAGCAACGAAAGGCGGTAAAAAATCGCCTCCATAATAAACATTGACATGAGACCTCTGTCCTGGTAATCATACTGCCCATGCTCCTCCTCCTCCTCTCTGTGACCCTCCCCTCCCCTCCCCCCCCCCATCCCCCCCCCCCAACACCTTTCCTCGCATCCTCTACCTGACAGCCAACAGAGACCCCCCGCGAGTTAGGGGGAAAAATTTACCCGATGCTCCCCAGCATGTCGTAAGAGGCGACTAACGGATTCTGTTTCTCCTTTTACCCTTGTTAAGTGTTTCTTGTATAGAATATAGTCAATTTTTGTAAAGATTTTAGTCAAGCAGTATGTAAGAAATGTTAAGTCCTTTGTACTGGAAACTTGCATTCTCCCAGTAAGGTAATATATTGTACTACGTTGCAAGCCCCTGGAGCAAATTTTTGATTAGTGCTTTTGTGAACAAGAAACAATTGGCAAGTGGCTCTATCCAATCTCCCCCCTTTCCCCGTCGCGATATAACCTTCGTGGTTGAAAACGACGTTAAACACCAAATAAAGAAAGCCAACAGAGAGACGGTACTGGACAATAAAGCAAGGCTGCTGTATGCCAAACCTGGTGGTGACCTTTTCTAAGTAAAAATAAGGGGAAACAATTCCTTCTTTCTTTCTTTGTTTCATTGTTTTTTTATTTTCAATATGTTCCTTTATTTCTGTCTTTCTTCTTTTTATATGATTTCTTTCTTTCTTTCTTGTTCTTTCTTTTTTCTTTCTTTTTCTTTCTGTAGTCCTTTCCTTCTTTCTTTCTTTCATTTTTGTAATTTCTATCGGTCTGTCTTTCTGTCTGTTTTTCGTTCTTTCTGTTTCTGCATTGATGATCGTATACGTGTCTGTTCAGTACCTTACAGAGCGGAATTCTCTGTCTTTTGCATCTGTCAGGAGAGCGTGTTGAATTTCTACATCGTGACGGTCATGTCTCTTAATTATTACCAGACCCTCTTCCGTTGATCACGTCGTCAATCTTCACTTTTTCTCTTCTACTTCTCTTCTACTTCTCTTCTACTTCTGACCATAAGTGACAATCTTATTCTCTACCCCTCTAACCATTCTCATCTCTCTATTGTCCACCAAGCCTCTCCCCCCATCTCTCCCTCTCCCGCTCTATCCCTCTCCCCCTCTCCCGCGATCTCTCTCTCTCTCCCTCCGTCTCGATCTCTCTCTTCTACTTTTCACCATGGTGTCAATCTTAATCTGTCCTCCCTTTAACCATCCTCTTCTCCCTATTCCCCATCCTCCACCCCTCTCTCTCCACTACTGTTGACCACAGTTTCAATCCTCGCTTTTCCAACCAGCCCCCCCCTCCAATCCCTTACACCCCCCCCCCCCACCCCCAATCCCCTTTCTCTCTTCCCCAGGCTCCGCTGGTTCCTGTCGCGGTTATGTGACTGGTACCACAGGTTACCATGACAACGCAGTGGTCAAGCGCTGATCGTAGGGACAGTGTCGGCCTCCAATCAGTTGCCACCTCCCCTCCCTCCCCTCTCTAGCTCCTCCGGTTTTTACCTGTACGTGAGTAATAACACCACCTGACACTCTACCTGCCCTCTCTCTCTTTTTGTCTCTCTCTGTCTCTATCTCTCACTCTCTGTCTCTCTCTCTGTCTCTCTGTGTGTCTCTGTCTGTCTCTGTCTCTCTCTCTCTCTCTTGTTAGTGTTTCTGTTTCAATATAATGTGATAGTGATTTTGTTATTGTTTTGAGTGTTTGTTCATCTCAATAACAGATTGTAAGAAATAGCCAGCCTTAAATCTTCATCCTTGTAAAATAAAGTTATATTCTGTTCGGTTCAGTTCTCAGATGAAAAGCTTTAACAACCCCAAAACCACGACACAAACCTGACGTCACCGTTACATACTTCGGATAAAACCCAAACCAAAGGACAAGAGCAACACCAAATTTAAAACCAAGACTTCACGTAACACCAATGTACTGAAACCAACTCAAAGACGGACACAAACAGACTTCAGTGTAACCCGTATGGAATAAAACCAAGATCAAATGCATGGAATACCCGAAGAAAAACGCCAGACGACCAATATTTCTAATCCTTTCAGAAGCGTCAGCAGACCTCTCTCTCTCCACCTCTCTCGATAGACAGGCGGGTGGGTGCCAAGCAGAGCGGGTGGATGGCTGTCGAATTGGCTCCGGTTCCAGACATTGGTCTGTGTGTTGACACTCCCCTCCACCCATCCTGCAAGTCTTGGTTGCTATGACGACCGGCGGGGCCTCACAGGAGGAAGGTGACAGTGCAACGTTAACACAGGAGGGTTGAGAAAGAGGGGGGGGGGGGGGGGTGGGTGGGAGTGAGAGTGAGTGGAGGTTTCTGGTGCCAGACGGTTATTTGAAGGTGCGCGAATGGGAAAGGTGTACCTGAGAAGGTGCCAGGTATTGGCGATAGGCGACAGTGTTTTGTTGCGTAAATGAAAAGAAGACGAGAAAGTACACAGAAAAGAGGGATTCGTGTCAAGACAACGACCAGAAAAAGGGCGAGTACAAACATACACACAGATATATACACACAGACACACAAAGAGGTAGACAGAGTCAGAAAGACAGACAGACAGAGGGACAGCCATAGAGACAGAGAAACAGACAGACAAGATAAGGAGACTGATCTTAAAGACAGAAATCTAAAGACTGAAACTATGTCATTGGAATACGGAGAAAAAAGGCTGTTAAAGCTATAACTTCTTGCACGTTATCCTCCTGTTTGACCTTGGAAGGTTTTTGTCTGTCATCATCTCCCTTCTTCTCCTTCACATCTATGACGTTTGTATCACATTCCATTCGACATCCAACAGCATCCAGCTACTAACTGTCTGCCAAAAACATTACCTTCTGTGAAGTTGTGTTTGCTTGTTTTCCTTTGGTGTGGATAGACTAGCCCGTGTGCACAATGCATGGGGGTGTTCTGCTTACAAGAAATCAAGGTCACGGTGCTATTTTGCAAAACAACATTCGTCTGCACATTTTTTAGGTGTATCTTTGATAATACGCTCAGACAAGACGTTACACTTCTTTCTACGCGATGTAGATCGGACATTGGTTTAAACACAATTTTATTCAAAATACATGACATGAAACAATTGACAAAAATGCAGCTAAGACACGAACTCAAGCAGATGCTTATTTGACGTGACAATAACAATGCTAAGTTACACAAGTTTTCATGATGGTGGACAACACAATTATTACAATCACAGGTCGTGACATTAACGCGTCCAATCGGCAGTTTCAGTAAAGGATACATCCCGATTGCAACCAAATATTCTACATACTGTCAAAGCCATGGGAAATTCTAGGATACAGCGAGACACTGCTGTTTGAAGATGACCATTCAATCTCTTGCACAATTACATCACGCATTTAAAAAAAACTTTAAAAAAACACTTTTTCCTTTAGAATTTCAGTTACCTTGGTGAACTTGGCGTCTCTGAACTGCTGTCAACAGCCTTGAGATCTGTACGCGTGTGTTTCTTTTCTTTTCTCCATTATTCTACGACTTGGTTTGATGATATAGCAACATATGAATGTATAATTGTGCTTGTGGTAAGCAACCGGTGTGTGAAAATTGTTTGCGTGTGTGTGTGTGTGTGTGTGTGTGTGTGTGTGTGTGTGTGTGTGTGTGTGTGTGTGTGTGTACGTGCGTGTGTGAGTGTGTGTTGTGTGCTTGTGGGTTAGTGCGTGTGCTAAGCTTGTAGGCGGGTGGTGTATGCGTGCCTGTCTGTCAGTACACACACACACACACACTCACACACTTTCGTACACACAATAACACACACTCTTTCCAACACACAAGCACACACATCCGTATATGCAAGGAAGAAAGGGACGGTCCTCTCTCCCACTGTCGCCAGCCCCGATGACAGAGCAGCCTGCGCACAGAGCTAGTGGGCAGCAGCAAGCCTGCCTGACAGAGAGGCACCGGGAAGGCCACGGGCAAGAGACCCTGGTCATTAATCCTCGACACCCTGTCCACTCCTCTAGAAACGTGAGGGCGGGGGGGGGGGGGGGGGGAGAAGAGGGGAGGAGAAAGAGAGAGTGTGTGTGTGTGTGTGTGTATGTGTGTGCGTGCGTGCGTGTGTGTGTGTGAGAGAGAGAGAGAGAGAGAGAGAGAGAGAGAGAGAGAGAAGAGAGGGATAAGAGAGAGAGGGAGTCAGACAGCGACGGACAGAGAAAGGGACAGACAAACGAGCGTTCCCTTTCTCTCTGTGTCTCTCAAACACACACACACACACACACACACACACACACACACACACACACACACACACACACACACACACACACACACACACACACACACACACACAAATAGAGAGGATGTAACGGAGGGGGAGTCAAAAGCAGAAAGAGACAGTCAGAGAAAGACAGGACAGAGAGACAGAGACAGACATATTACGAGGGACAGGCACATACACACACACCTTCATAAATAATGTAGCCCCATATTGGCAACAGGACTCTGTTGGACCCGCAAGCACAGCTTGCAGTGACCTCCCCCTCAGCCCCCCCCCCCCCCAACTCACACCCACACGTCCTCCCGAGGGTTGGATGAGGGAGAGGAACTCTGCTTTATTCTCGCCGATAAGCCACAAATCGATGGGTTGTCTCCCGTTCTTCCCTCATGCATATTCATGATCAGCACTTCTGTGGAGCAAGCTGGGGTAAGGGGTACAAAATAGGGGTGTGAGTGAGGAGTTTAGAGATGAGAGGGGGGGGGGGGTGCAATAAGCGTAGTGTGAAGGAAAGAGATAATTAAAGGAGTTACAGGTCTAAAAGAAGTTCTGCTTGACATTTTTGTAAACATCCTTTTCTGACGAGAAATTAAGACTGGCTAGCAGAAAGGAATAACTGAGCTTCACGAAACCCCCAGAAGACATTAAGATATAAAAACAAGTAGAAATAGGTCGGCACAAATTAAAAGCCAACTTGTCTCCCTTCAGAGCCGGACTGGTGGTCATCGTAAGTGTGTTTCGAGCTCATCAAGCTAGCCAGAGAAAAAGCAGTGGACTATCCAGTAAAGATAAGACTAAAACGTTATGAGACGAACCTTAGCACACCTCCTACACTGACCTATAAAAGCACCAACCTTTTAGAAAATGAAGTACAAAACCCGTTTATAGAATAAAATGAAACGTAAAGTTCTACCTGAATCAAATGAGGGAGAGCGCTATAATAAGATCTGAGAAACAAAGTGACGTAAAGGACACAGAGCACTAAGTCCCTTTGTTTCTTAAACCAAAACGTAACTATTGGGACCAAAATCAACGTTGGAACGTTGGCACTCTATTTGTTTTTGGAGTTTTATTTGTATTGGGACCAAGAATAGCAAGGAGAGATAAGAAAGGCCACCAAGCTGGTCAAGGAGAAAGGCGGAGTGACCATGCGGTTACACTCTTTGATCCAACGAGGACAAGACGGTTCTCGGGGATTCTCTGGAGACCTGCCGTGTAGTACGTGCCCAGTGCACACTGTCCCTGTGTGCGCGCAAAGGTCAACCCCTGACCGCGCTCACAATGAGATCACCGCCCGCGTGTCCATCTTCTTCGACTGTGATCAGTCACTATGCTGGCCAGAACGGACCTCGGTGATTGGTGTCTACCATTTCTTTGAAAATTGGTGTCTCCCGTGTCTTTGGTATTAATAAGTACAAAGGTGACCTGGTATCTCAGTTGGAAGAGCACTGGACATGCAATCCGTGTGTCACAAGTTCGAATCCAGCCCTGGACGGACAATGATGACACGGGGGTGGTACATGAATACCGTCTCAAAGTCTGCACATAAAGTTGACCCGCGTCCGCCCCGGCCCCCGATTTCGAACCCGTGACCCGCGGATAACAAGTGCATGTGCTCCACGAACTTAGACACTCGATGATCATCAGTTGAGGGGTTGTGTTAAAAGAAGGAAATGACTAGACGAGAAAGGACAGTAACAGTTAAAAAGCAAAACTTCGGGGAGAGGGGGGGGTGTGTGAGTGTGTGAAGGAGGAGTATGTTGAAAGAATTAGTGAGAGAAAGACAAAACGAAGCAGCTTAAACTTTAGCTCCAGAACCAGTCTACAATGCAAGCACAGGCAACACGATGATGAGCGAGCACCTACACGCTCACAACACAAGGCAGGAAACAGCTTTATTTGACGGCGCTGCCCGAACTGATCATCTCTCTATCACCTTCCATCGATCCGCCGGTGAGACTAAATGTTTCCGCTCCCTCTTTTCCCTTCTCCAACACCCTTAAGCCTGATATTAATTGGGAGAAGTCGACTTTGCGCAGTCTACTTCACGAAGCTCGCCGCACGAAGTTTATAAGCACTCCATTTTCGGTTAAAAAGAAAGAATTCGCACCAACCCCTTACCCCTTATTCTTCTTAGCCCAGATAGTTGTTTTTGCTCCATCTCCCCTACCCCTCTCAATCTACCCCACACACCCCTCTCCCTTACTGTCCTCAGCCAAGCTATCTGTTGTTCCCGATCTCCCCTACCCCTCTCAATCTACCCCACACACCCCTCTCCCTTACTGTCCTCAGCCAAGCTATCTGTTGTTCCTGATCTCCCCTACCCCTCTAAATCTACCCCACACACCCCTCTCCCTTTCTGTCTTCAGCCAAGCTATCTGTTGTTCCTGATCTCCCCTACCCCTCTAAATCTACCCCACACACCCCTCTCCCTTTCTGTCTTCAGCCAAGCTATCTGTTGTTCCTGATCTCCCCTACCCCTCTAAATCTACCCCACACACCCCTCTCCCTTTCTGTCTTCAGCCAAGCTATCTGTTGTTCCTGATCTCCCCTACCCCTCTAAATCTACCCCACACACCCCTCTCCCTTTCTGTCCTCAGCCAAGCTATCTGTTGTTCCCGATCTCCCCTACCCCTCTCAATCTACCCCACACACCCCTCTCCCTTTCTGTCCTCAGCCAAGCTATCTGTTGTTCCTGATCTCCCCTACCCCTCTCAATCTACCCCACACACCCCTCTCCCTTTCTGTCCTCAGCCAAGCTATCTGTTGTTCCCGATCTCCCCTACCCCTCTCAATCTACCCCACACACCCCTCTCCCTTTCTGTCCTCAGCCAAGCTATCTGTTGTTCCCGATCTCCCCTATCCCCCTCAATCTACCCCATACACACCTCTCCCTTTCTGTCCTCAGCCAAGCTATCTGTTGTTCCTGATCTCCCCTACCCCTCTCAATCGGGGACACCCCGAAGCGTCCCGGTACCAAAGCGTCCCGGTACCGAAGCGTCCCGGTACCAAAGCGTCCCGGTACCGAAGCGTCCCGGTACCAAAGCGTCCCGGTACCGAAGCGTCCCGGTACCAAAGCGTCCCGGTACCGAAGCGTCCCACTATAACGCGTCACAGGACTTAGACTTTTTATTTTTAAAACCTTGACCAAGATACAAGTTAAACGAAGATACAAGTTGACGGCGCCTAAGCCTCTAGGGGGGTCGGGGGGCATGCCCCCCCGGAATTTTTTTTATCCAAAGAAGAAAAATAGAGCTATCTGGTGCATCCTGAGCCAATAAATTACCTCTTTTTTGGGGGGTGGGGGGGTTACGTAACCCGTGTAACCCCCCCCCCAGATCCGCCCTTGTTGACCTTGATTTGATCTTGACTTGACTAACCATATTTATTTTTTTTAAATTTAATCTTGACCTTGATTTGACCTTAACTTCACTGATTTTTTTAATTTTGCACAGACCTTGATTTGCTTTCGGTAAAAAAAAATCACTTTTTGCCCAACTTTTCCCCAACTTTACTTTAGATCTGTACTCACATTACACCAATTTAGAAATACTGTACCCGTGTGGACAAGTTCGGGGGAAAAGTCCGGAGGCTTCCGTTCACAAGAGGGATATGTCTGTTATCACACACGCTTTCTGGCTTCACTAAGCGTGAGCGTCGGAAAAAGTCTTTTCAGTTCTGCCTCCGACTTTTAAATAGTATCATTTGGGTTAATTTGGGTTTGTTTGGGTTCATTTGGGTAATAAAAAACGCTCGCGCTGGACCCCAGTACTCTTCAGACTGGCTCGCTTCCCCCAGTATGACAGTTTTTGTCTTGTGCACGTTTAAGACCAAGTGATTGCTCTGTGTGAATTACAGGCATTCCCTTTGCTTTATAAATACATTGGCATGCGAGCCGAGGATGTGCGTGGTGACTTGTACCGGGACGCTTCGGCATCGGGACGCTTCGGTACCGGGACGCTTCGTGCCCTACTGCGCGGGAGCGTCCCGAAGCGTCCCGGTACCAAAGCGTCCCGGTACCCCTGTGACGCGTTATAGTGGGACGCTTCGGTACCGGGACGCTTCGGCACAGGGACGCTTCGGTACCGGGACGCTTCAGTACCGGGACGCTTCGTGATATACCCTCTCAATCTACCCCACACACCCCTCTCCCTTTCTGTCCTCAGCCAAGCTATCTGTTGTTCCCGATCTCCCCTACCCCTCTCAATCTACCCCACACACCCCTCTCCCTTTCTGTCCTCAGCCAAGCTATCTGTTGTTCCCGATCTCCCCTACCCCTCTCAATCTACCCCACACACCCCTCTCCCTTTCTGTCCTCAGCCAAGCTATCTGTTGTTCCCGATCTCCCCTACCCCTCTTAATCTACCCCACACACCCCTTTTTCTTTCTGTAATTAGCCCAGATATTTTCTTTTGCCCCATCTCCCCTACCCTTCTCATTATGCCCCATCTCCCCTACCCTTCTCATTATGCCCCAAACACCCCTTTCCCTTTCTCTTCTACCTCATCAATAGTTGGGATAATTGGGGAAAGCGGCTTGCTCGGCGCTTTGTTCTTTCCGCGCTCGAGTGCGCAAATAATCACCTGGCTCCGCTTGTGCGCCTACCAATGGCGTGATTTGTTGGACGCCATGTTGGCAATGACGACCTATGACATGCATTCAGGCGAAGCAATGATTGATTTATTTGTGCGTGACATGCTACGATGTCTGTGTACCGTTCCATTCTTTCAACTGGCACGTTCAACATGTTCTCGGGCATGTCGGTGGGGACAACGACAGCCTGGAACTACGATCCTGTGACTAGGCATGCATCCAATGGCAGCTCATTTTTTTCAGAAATCCAATGCAATGTTGTTTTGTTGTTGTTGAAGACTGGACCGGAAAAGTCATAAAACAACACATAATATTATAAGCTAAGAAGAAGCATCAGTGCGTAGATCTTTCAACTGGCACGTTCAACATGTTTGTGGGCATGCTAGTGGGGACTACGACGTGGTGTAGGACAGCCTGGAACTATGATCCCGTGACTGGGCATGGATCCATTGGCAACTCATTTTTTAGAAAGCCATTGCAATGTTGTTGTTGTTTTTGTTGAAGACTGGACCGGCAAAGTTCTAAAAAACACACCGCATAAAGCTAAGAGGAAGCATCAGTGCGTAGATCTTCTTATAGAACTCAAACTACTATGAGATACCTTCTTCATTACGTTACCAATAGCCCAAATCTAAAGTTATTCGGACCAGAATCTTTAAAAAAAAAAACCACAGACCCACATTACAACAAATATGTCTACAAAGAACAGACAAGACGATGAACGGTATCTTTCACCAATAACCAAATTTCAACTCGAATGTATTCCTCCGCACCCGAATCACGCCAATCGCTAGTCCAAAGCTAGTTAAAAAAAAAACCTGAAAAGACGAAGAACGATCTCTTGCAATATGTCACCAAGACCCAAATTCCAACTGCAATGTATTCCTTCGCACCCCTTTGCAGCCAGCAGCGAGTCCACAGTTCGTCCAAATCCACATATTCCCTCGGACTGCACTCTCCACCCTCTTGTTACTCCCGTTGATTGATTTTCACTCGGGGTCCAAAGAATTCATCATCAACAATGACTCAGACCAGAAAGATGATGAAGGGGTAGCGAAGGTAAGGGGGGGAGGGGTGGTGGGAGGGGCGGGGGAGGCAAAGGACAGGTACGGTGGATCGGAGAAGCGATGGCCGACGCCCTAAATCGAACTCGAACACTTGAGCATTGGCGTTCTTCGTGAACAAAGCAGTGGAACAGACTTCTTTTGCAGCCTTACATTAATTGGGTAAAGTCGACTTCGCGGCGTCTACTTCATGAAACTCGCTGCGCGAAACTTTGGCACTTATTTGTCGGTAAAAAGGCTTCGCGAAGTCTTCGGGCTCTATCAAGGAAGGTCTTTATGCGTCCTCGGAAAGATCAACTACGAGCAAGCAGGTAAAACGGCGTTGTTTCAAAAGTTCACAGACACTACCACGCAAATAATGGTAGCTAACACAACCACACCCACACACACCCGCACACATACACACACACATTCTCACACACACACACACACACACACACACACACATACACACACACACACACACACACCATCACCACTCTCTTTACACCTCTCCTACCCCTCACTCGCATCCATCAAACAGGTCATCAGAACAATCACACAGAGAGTATGGAAAGCCGTTTGGCTCATAACCATTACACGCGTAATAAAAAATAAATACACGCGTAATAAATGATTAATACGCGTGTAATAAATGATTAATGCGCGTGTAATTTATCTTTTTTCTTATGCTATGGAATAGCATAATGATTAAATACACGTGTAATAAATATTTCATACGCGTGTAAGAAATGATTATTACGCGTGTATTAATTATTTCTTACACGCGCATGAAATATTTATTACGCGTGTATTAAATATTTTTTACACGCGCATGAAATGATTATTACGCGTGTATTAATTATTTCTTACACGCGCATAAAATATTTATTACGCGTGTATTAAATATTTCTTACACGCGCATGAAATATTTATTACGCGTGTATTTAATCATTTCGTACACGTGTATGACATTTTTATTCCACGTGCATTTAATCATTTCTTACACGCGTATAAACTATTTCCTGCATGTGTATTTAATCATTTCTTACACGTGCATGAAATATTTATTACACGCGTATTTAATCATTTCTTACACGCGCATGAAATAGTTATTACACGCGTATTTAATCATTTTTTACACGCGTAAAAAATGATTATTACACGCGCATTAATCATTTATTACACGCGTATTAATCATTTATTACGCGTGTATTTATTTTTTATTACGCGTGTAATGGTTATGAGCCAAACGGCTTTCCATAAGAGAGTCCTGGTCGGCAGGGGAGAGATGGGAGGAAGGAAAAAAACAACACGCATGGCTGACTCCAGCATCAGCAGCAGACCACTCATCCATCTCAGACCTCCTCTACTGCATCTTCATCTTCTTCAACACAGCTCTACAGTGGAACCCCCCTTTTAAGACCAATACAAATCTTTTAGAACTTGAGGGGGGAGGGGGGGTGTTGGGGTGACGGTGCACGTTGTCTTAAATCGGGGTGGGGATGGGGCTGGGGCTGGGGGATGGAGTCTTTCATCGGTGAAGTCCGAAATCTAGGGGTCTAGATTGGGGAGGAAATGAAATCTGAAATCAGGAGGTGGGCTGTGTTCTAAAATCGGGAAAGTCTTGAAAGCAGGGCTCCACGGTCGCGATGATGGAAGAGACAAAAGCCCCGCAGCCGCTGCGACATCAAAAGCTGCGCTACCCACATATTCTACCCGTTCCCACATTTCTACCCGCTTTACCTGGCCAGTTCAATCTGTTCACCTGAGCTTCGTATTCTCCTCCGGGAATTGCTATCTACTCGCCCGTCCAAAACGAGTGCCCTGGATCGATGGGGGGAGGGGAAAGCAAAGGGAGAGAAGCTGGGAAGGGAAGCTGTGTGTTATCTCCCTTTTGTTAAGGCTCATCGCGAAGGCTTTTTATTACATCGGCCGCGCAGGACTGCAGAGAGGCTTGACGAAGGAAAGAAGGACTTCGATTTTTGCAAGAACGTCGTGAGGGTGGTCTTTCTTCTTCTGCACTTCTATGGAGGCACAGGTAACCAGGGATTGAAGGTGTGTGTGTGTAGAGAGGGAGGGGGGGGGGGGGGGACTGAGTGGAGTTTTGTTGTTTCTCTGTGCGCTGAGGGGTAGGGGGTTGGGGGTGGGGAGGAAGATAGAACGGACTAGTGGGCAGCTGTTTCAGTCAGAGTAAGTTTTGTGGGTGGTGTGGGAGAAGTTATTGTTTGAACGTTGCATTTATTGGGATAAGGGAGGGGGAGTTATAGGCCCGGCGGCGTGGTTGGGTTGGGTCTGTTTATGGAACGAGTATGACCGCAGATCCAGAAAAAAATAATGGCCACACACAATTTTTGTGAAAAATACCACACATGAACACAAGAGATTGTGAGGAGAAATCAAGGCACATGTACGCGCATCCACGTAAGATAACAATACATACTGAAAAACCAAAATGGCAATCCCCAGAATAGACGAACTCCGGAAATAAGTGTGTCGGGTGTGCGTGGGTTGAGAAAGAGAGCTTGGTGAGGCAAGCTTAAGCTTTTCACAACAGCTCTCCGTCCTCGTGTTTCCAACACACCCCTCGCTGCTGATTCGCGTATAATGTCAGCTTGACAAGTTTGACTTTGAGTTAGGGAGAGAAAGTTTAAAGCGGATCACGCACTCACAGCAAAACCATTAGAGGCATGTGGGACGACTTTGAGTTATTTCTGAACATTGTCTATTGTCATCATTTTCACGAGTTTTCATTCACCTGGTAAATAAATCTCATGTTCCCCATGACTCCCCAATAACTCGAGGTGGTGAATGGGTTTGAGCTTTCATGTGAAACGTGGATTGTCAAAGAAAAAGCCAATCAGGCTGATTGTTTGATGTGTGGAACCATCGTGGCTTTGGATTTGTGTTTCCGAGGACAACGATTGTGAGCATTCACTCTCAAAGACCCAATCAATGTTGATAATTACCGCGGCGACTCATGGTCAATTTGCAACTTATCTCTGTAATCGCAAAATCCACAACGAAAAGTCATAAACACTTAAAAGAAAAGAAATATGCTCAACACTTACTCAATTCACAGGTATGATCGCAGCTCTGTACATTTTCAGACTGGAAGAAAAATGATGACAAAAACGATGTTTGGTAGCTTGTTGTCAGACCAGCACTTTGTTGTTGGTCCTCGGGAAGCATATCGCCTGTTGTCTCATATTTATCAACCGCGGCCTTCGGCCTTGGTCGATAAAGATGAAACAAAAGACGATTTGGTCCCCTTGGACCAACAAAAAAGCTGGTCTGTCAACAAGCCACCAAACATCTTATATTAGCTCCGTTTGAGGTCTTTCGTTTCTGAGTCAATCTCAAACTGTTCACCCTTATTTTAAATTTTCAGTGTGTGACGTCGCCACAAATGTCATCTCCATTCAGGACTAATTCTGGAGATAGCCACAAATGTATAGGGGACTAGATGATTACCCGCTTCGCCGGGTACCGGCTTCGCCGGGAAGAAGTAGAGCCGAATACCAGGCTGCGCCTGGGACCCGGCTTTGCCGGGTGCCGGCGCACGAAGGAAAGGAGATAAACGCGCAAAACACTGGAGACCTTCTAAAAATAGTAACGTGCAGTGACCTTCTAAAAATAGTAACGTAGTAACGGGAATATGGATTGACGCCACACGGAGGAAGGGAGATAATCGCGGCTGAAAACACTGGAGAAGATAAGGAAGAGTTACTGGTAGTGGATCCCGACAACAAAACAAAAACAAACAAAAAATCGGTTCAGCGCGCACAGCGCTGCGCGCTGAGAGCACGTGTTGAAATATCTCATCGATGAGGTTGTGTCCGGGGTGTAGCTGAATACGGTGTCCAAATTTGAAAAAGATCCACCGAGAACTTTGGCCGTGCATCGCGAACAGACAGACAGACAGACAGACAGACAGACACTAGTCGTATATATATATAGATAGAAGGGCTCCTAATATGGACCACTTTTTGTTTCATGCTGATAACTAGCTTGTTTTCTTGCGAAGAAGTTTCATTTTGTGTTTGGTAGTCCTTCTCTCTTAGGTTAACCGTTAGGCCTAATTAGAGTGAAATAACTTTGATAGACATTCAGCAAAAATTGAATACAGAAAAATTCACAAATGGTCCATATTAGGAGCCTGGGCGCCTAATATGGACCAGTGAAGCGGCCTTCACGAATCACTGTAAAAAGCCCCCTATACTTCAAAATAACATGATACAACTTGGTGTACACGTCAGACTAATTCAAATATGCTTTAGATTTATCTGTGTCGGGTTGATGAGAGCATTATTTAAAGCACACCAGAAAACTAAAGAAGCTTATCAAGAACAGAGTGAAAATAAGTGAAATTATCAACTTCCACGAAAAGAAGACTTTTTGTTATATTTCTTTTAAATCTCGAGGGCTAGTTATAGGTTATTTCCAGCAAGCTTCTTAATGAATTGATGAAAATAGCCTTTAGCTTTTATTTTCTTCGATTTGTTGAAGGTGGTCCATATTAGCGGACTCGCACATACTTTGAGATTTTGCTATTATTTTTTGTTTGCAGTAGAAACGCGGGGTCAACACTGCTAAAAATGTAACAAATGCGGTCTTAGCTGTCATATATAGCAATTTTTGTGTGATAAAAGCTCTCGTCTCGATTCCCCCTCTATGTTAAAACATTTAGTCAAAACTTGACTAAATGTAAAAAAAGAGAAAAAGCCTAACGGTTTTGAGATGTGTGTTTCTGCAACTGTTTTGACATGCGCAAGTTATCCAGAGAGGGTGAATACAGCGAATACAACTTTTTTGAGCGCTCTAGCGCCGTTAGTTTGTCAGAACAGGAGGTGGTCCATATTAGGAGCCGGTCCATATTAGGAGCCCTTCCCCTACACATAGAGCTAGAGTTTCAGACAGTTCCAGACTGACCTTTACCGAAGTCGTTGCTGGGTAACGCAGACTCGGCGTGTGTAGAGGGGGACGTCTCCGTGCTCATGTCACTGTCGGCACTGGACAGGCTCTCCTGCAACACAGAAAGGACACACACTTTGTCACTAATGACGTCATTTCTAATACGTAATTCATGACGTCATAAAACATATGTCGTGTTCAAGGACATAAATATCCAGGTTGATCTCAGTGTGGACATCACACTGAAATATATTGTTGTTATAGCTGACAATACCATTCAGCATGCCTTGGGAAGTGGTAAGTATTTGGTGTTTGTCGCTTCCAAAAGAAGACAGATGGCACGACGTTCTACTAAATATAGTACCCAAACCAAAGTAGTGTGCTGTGCGAGCAAGAGGTAGTAAACTAATCCTGATTAAAGTTCTATGGTCGTGCAAATCAGATCATAAACGTATATATGGTAGTCTACATTTTGAATTACTCGATTTTGCTCTTTTGCAACTCGCTTTCTTCAGACTCTCCCACCGATGCTCTGTCAATAATAGGCAATCGACTTTATTCAGTTCGCATACATTTATTAAAAATACTAGAGGCTTCGCCGGGGTGAATCGCGAGACAGAGACAGACAGCGTGGCGGTTCACCACAATCACCTTTGAAGGCGAAGTCCTGTCAAACGGGATTGAGAACTTTAGAGCTTATTTCTTAGCCCTATATTATCTGTTATGGCTTCTCAAATGCCAGAACATACAGACAGACAAAAGCCGCCAGACCCCATCACAAACAGAACTCTACAATCCACAGGTGTTGCCTCCACACACACACACACACACATAGACACAGACACAGAAGCCGTATATATCTATCTATATATATATAAATATATAGAGATAGATGACAGTGGATTTTTCGATAAACAGATTCGACCTTTGCACTTTTACAGTGAGGACAACTTACGGGTACATGCAAGGAAAGCCCACAACTTCTAAGGCGAACAACTCTGCAGAGTCTGCTGTGAAGGGCGACGGTAGTCTCCCTGTCACACTCGACCCCCTTTGAATGAACTTAGGTACCTCCCAGGTGAAATGGGAAAAGCACGAAAATGATTCAGTGGCCTGAACATTTCATGTCGAGTCCCATCGCTGTCGACGACGCCAAATGTAACCGAGTGCCAAAACACCACAATCACATTTGAAGGCGAAGTCCACTCAAACGGGATTGAGAATAACTGTTATGGCTTCTCGAAGGAAGGCCTGAACATACAGACACACCAAAGCCGCTAGACCACATCACAAACAGAACTCAACAATCCACAGGTGTTGCCCACACACACACACAAACACACACAGAAGCCGTATATATATATATATATATATATATATGTATATCTATATCTATAAATATAGCCTTTGCCATTAAAAACGCGACAAGCGATCTACGGCGGTTTTTATGTTACTTGTTATAACAAGCACCTGTGGTTTAGACATCGTCAAAAACAAAAAAGTGCACGGAAAACTCATGTCAGAAGACGCGTATAACACGTGGCGTTTAATTCAGTAAAACGTTTCATTCACTCAAAACCCGTGACCTTTATTACTGTCAATGCCACTGTCGGTTGCTTTGGCCACAACTTGTGTTGATTTGAAGCTGTAAGTACCGATAATGGAAAACACGTGCAGTTCTCGACAATATAACCCATTCATAACTCCAGCTGTTTCGTTTCAATTTTGTACTCAATGAAACGCCACGTGTTTTATGTGTCTTCTTGAATGAGTTTTCCGTGCAGGTTTTTGTTTTTGTTTTTGACGAAGTCTAAACCACAGGTGCTTGCTATAACCAGTAACATAAAAACCTCCGTCGATCGTTTTTAATTAATTTTTAAGCCTCCATGCTGAAATGCAATACCGAAGTCCGGCCTTCGTCGAAGATTGCTTGGCCAAAATTTCAATCAATTTGATTGAAAAATGAAGGTGTGACAGTGCCG
Source organism: Littorina saxatilis (assembly GCF_037325665.1). Lineage (NCBI taxonomy): Eukaryota > Metazoa > Mollusca > Gastropoda > Littorinimorpha > Littorinidae > Littorina > Littorina saxatilis. The sequence goes on from NC_090249.1 coordinate 51,388,832, forward strand.
CCTCAACTTTTACAAAAAGCCGGATATGACGTCATACAAGACATTTATCGAAAAAATGAAAAAAAGGCCTGTGGATATCATACCCAGGAACGTTCATGTAAAATTTCATAAAGATCGGTCCAGTAGTTTACTCTGAATCGCTCTACACACACACACACGCACAGACAGACAGACACACACACACACATACACCACGACCCTCGTCTCGATTCCCCCTCTATGTTAAAACTTTTAGTCAAAACTTGACTAAATGTAAAAAAAGAAAGAAAGAAAGGGACACGAAAAATGGACCAGCAAATGGTTCGAAACAATACCCTGTGCCATCTCAAATTCTTCTTTATTTCGAGAATTTGTTCTGAAATTGAGTTCGGATTTTAAAATCCTCGAGACAACTCTGAACTTTAAAAAAAAACATTTTACCAAGTGTCGTCGCTTGCTAAAACGTATAGACAGGAAAGCAATAGTCACAAGACACTTTTCCAAAATTTACAACCTTCGTTTTTGGTCTCTTACGGAAAAAGACCAATTAAAAAGAGAATTCAGAAAGTCTTTGGCACCACTGACTATTGGCATACGTGTGAATGCCCCTGCTAAGGAGCCTTCTGTGTATCTAGATTCTTTTTGTTTTGCTTGTGGTTTTTTTAGTCATGCTTCTAGCTTGACTCGCATGCGACTTTCCGTGGTGGTGGCTTTCCCTTTTTGTTCTTTCACTTTTATTATCTTATTTTACTTTTGTCCCTTTTTGTTCCCATTTTGCAGCCACCTCTGTAGGTTCGCGTGCGGGTCTAGCTCGCTCTTTATCTTTTATTTTTCTTTATCAAGTATGAGCGTCCTGGTACGAACTTTGTTTTGTTTTAATGACGTTAAATATTGTAACGAACTAATTTATAAACAAGGTAGTGTGGCCGGCGTTTTTCTGATATTAATTTCATGTGCCTGTATGGCTCACGCTGGACAGCCTATGGAGTTTTTCCCCGGAGAGCACGGGACGCATGTTTTGCAACAGTAATATTGTAGTAACGCGCAGTAATTTTTAGTTCACCTCTGTGGTGGATAGCCTGTATTCGTCGTCACTTACTGGGAAGCCGTTCACGGAACAAGATGTTTTAGGATAGATAGATTTTTTTGCTCTGTTCCGGGGCCCAGTGTTTTCTGCCAGCCTCCAGTTTTGTTTTAAGTTATTTTGTAGTTCAGGTTCAGTTGCTCGCCTTGAGTCTGTTTTAGATTATTGATGCTGTCAAAGGCGAGTATCCATTTCTGACTATGTTTCTTTTATTTACCGAATTCGTGTAATTTTCGTTTCGAATCTTTGTTTGTTATGACTTTCTGTCCGTTTCTGTGTCTTCTGTCCGTTTCTTTGTCTTCTGTCCGTTTCTGTGTCTTCTGTCCGTTTCTGTGTCTTCTGTCCGTTTCTGTGTCTTCTGTCCGTTTCTTTGTCTTCTGTCCGTTTCTGTGTCTTCTTTCCGTCTCTGTGTCTTCTGTCCGTTTCTTTGTCTTTTTTCCGTTTCTGTGTCCTACGTTTATTCTATGTAGGGTTTTTCTAACATATTTTTGTCTTGGTGATTTTTTATTGATTTGCCGCCATCTTGTTTCGGCCGCCATTTTGTCGTCCATCTTTGATGTTTATGTTTTTAGGACACCTTTGATGTTTAGTTTGATGTTTCGAATTCTAAGTTTAGTTTTTTCTTTTCTATCAGTTTCCACCGCTCCGCGCTTCTCGCTCACCGCTCCGCGCTTCTCGCTCCATGCTCCACGCTTCACACTCTACTGTTCTGCACTCTCACTAAGCTAGTTCTTTCTACTTCACATTTTAGCTTTAATTCACTTTCTAAACTTAGATTAGTTTTTCCGCCACGCTCCGATATAGGTTACTTAGCCTCTCCATAGATTTATGTTTAGCCTTTTATATATTGATATTATGAGCTGATTCCGAATTACTATGACATCGACATATTCACAATAAACTTTAATTAATTTTCTAATTCTAGTGTTCGTTTTGTTTTGTGAGCGCGTCGGTTCTTTATAGCACCAAAATTACATCCTCCAGAATTTATATAAGCCATCACAGAATCTTACAGCTACTCAAGGGCAAGCACAGTGGAAACTTTGACATTTTTTGGAACATTTTGGATTGTTTTCGACAAAGAACTTTATGAACTTTTGTAGGCCTGTGATCATGGCCGCTGACTTTTGAACTTCTTATCCTTACGAATCTTGTGGAGAGATCATGAACCTTTTGTCTTAAAGGAACTGTGTTTCGCATCTAGCGAACAGTATTTTAATTTATTTGTCGGGCCCAGAGCAGAGCAACTTAGGTATTATTTTAGGTTTGTTGACCATAGCATTGCACACTTCGTACTTCGTATTTTTCTTCCCCTCTAGTGAGTGACCCGAGGTGTGCCGTTTTTTGAATTTTGTTTCTCTATATTTCGCAAGTCTTTGTTAACCTCTACGTTTTCACTTGACTTAAAGTATGGATGAGAAATTACCTTCTCATGAGAGTGCCGAGCTATCCCCTTACACTTTGAAGTTAGAAAGGGATGAACACTTTGCTTCGGACACTGATAGTCGTAAGAATGAAGGCGACCATGATGGCGCTCAGGGCGAGCCTCTAGCTGGACCCTCTCAGACCCAAGACACTTTGAATTCAGATAACATTCCCCCTCAAGCTGAACATTCTCCCACACAGGAAGATTTAGGAACTGAGCCCACCCAACAGGCTGCAAGTGCAGAGCATCTCGCTCAACGAAGTAGAGAAGAAAGAGGCCCCGCCATTGTTAGGGCTAGACTTAATGCTGAGGTTAGGGAACTGTCAGACAAGTACTGGGCCATGAGCCGAGCTCATAAGATTATGATCAGCGAGTTGTGCACAGCCTTTAGGGAAACACCAGGCCAAAGGAGAGTCCTTAAAGCTCAAAAAATAACCCTCTGTGAGCGCCTAAACGAGCTGAATGTAGCGAACTCGAGGCTTTGTCAAGTGGCTGAAAGTGATGTAGCTATAGAAGAGGATTTGAGCGATATGCACATGCAAACGGAGACGCTCAAAGAACAATATCGCAGTCTCTTTCCCAAGTTAGACCCGTACGCCTCCAGCTCGGACTTGACTTCCACAGTCGCTTCTGGAGGTGCTAGAGAGGTTTCTCTAGATGCTTCTTTGGCGGTTAGTGCAGCGAGATTTAGGTCCCAGCAAATGGTCGCAGATGAAAGGGCCAGACAAGAAGAGACTCTTTTGCTTTTAGAGGAGAAGGCTTCTAGGTCTAAAGCTTTGGCTGCTGAGAAGAAGGCAGAGATGGAAAGAGAGTTGGAAAGAAGAGAGATGGAAAGAGAGTGTGCTCGTTTAGAGAGAGAAGCTCAAGATGAAGAGTTAGCTTTGAAGAAAAAAGAAAAGGAAATTAAGACTGCACTAGAGAGGGTGGAGAGAGAAGGCAAGATGCAAGAAGAGCATGAAGTTTTTAAGATCATTAAAACTGACATAGAAGACCAGCAAAGGGCTAGAGAAAGATTCATGCCCCAACTACCTCGTGACAGCCCCATTGATAGGTACCTAGGTACTCACAGCACCCTGCATGTAGGTACACACATAGAGAGCATAGGAGATGTGGCGGTAGGGTATGATAGGCACACACAGCACACACAAGATACACATAAGCCTGCGACAGCCGACACCTACGCCCGCCCGCGTCACCAGCCGGGAGCCAACACCCTCGTCTCCGCGCAGCACCAGCCTGCGGCAGCCAAGCCTGGACTCCCGCCACTTCAGCAGCCCACGGAGGTCAGGGCTTATGCCCCTTCGCATCTCCAGTCGGCCGCCGAGGATATCCGCGACACTCTTCGAGGCATCTCCAGGACCCTTGCCCAACCTGTCTCCGCTTTTCACCCACTTCCAGCAGCGGTCACAGCCACGGCTCCTACCACTACGACGATGACTACAGCCACCACGATGACGACAAGAGTCGGAGGCCAATTCGCGACCTCCTTTCGGCCTCAGTTTGTCAAAGCTGAGATTCCAAGCCACGAAGATCGTCCTCGCCAGATCTACGCGCCTTCCCGTTTCCCTCACAAATCCCTCAATCCATCAGCGAGACCTTTTCCCGGGCCTTTCCCTGGTCCTTTTCCTGCCATGACCTCCCGAGAGTCTCCGACCTATGTGCCAAGCTTTGCATATGGGCCTTCTGTCATGCATCCTCCCATGCAAACACAGCAATATGACCACGCTGCAAGCTTTGCTCCTGACACTGACTACACACAGCATGGTTTTCAAGAGGCTCCGGTCACGAGCCCTTCAGACTACTACGGGCAAGATGCATACCTTCCTCAGATGCAAGGCCAGCCAGCGCTCTCCGAGGGTTCTGCCCTAGCTCGTACTCTAGCTGAGGCTCTCCTGATCAACAGGTTACCGACGCAGGAGCCCACTACGTTTTCAGGAGATCCTTTGACGTACCCTCTCTGGAGGTCCTCATTCACTCTTTTAATTGAGCGGCAGGGCGTTTCTGCAGAGGAAAAGCTCCTCTACTTGGAGAAGTACTTGGACGGTCCGGCGAAGGATGCGGTCAAGGGACTCTTTCTGATCAGGGATGCCCAGGCCTATCAGCAGGCCCTTCAGACGTTGGAGGAAAGGTTCGGCAGTTCTTTCGTCGTTGCCAGAGCCTTCCGAGAGAAACTAGATGCATGGCCGGTAATCAAACCCAAAGATGGACAAGCCCTCCGTGCCTTCTCGGACTTTCTTGGACAATGCCTTGTGGCGAGCCGAGTGATAGGCCAGCTACAGAATCTAGAAGACCCAGCCTATCACAAGACACTCATGACCAAGCTTCCAGATTGGTTGGTGAGAAACTGGGTGCGGAAAGTAAACAAGACCAAGAACGAGAAGAGACGCTACCCTACCTTTGAGGAGTTGTCAGCTTTCATCAAGACAGAGGCAGACATCCTTTGCGAGCCCCTTTTCTCCTCCAGCAAATCTGCCGCCTCTTCCACCTCACAGACCGCCAGTTCAGCAGTCCCCAAGAAAACATCGTACAGTACGGATTGTTCTACTGCATCTGCATGTCAAGAGTGTGACAAATGTCTTTGTCAGCACCACGCTAAAACTGTCCTGAGTACGAACTGCGACGAAGTCTGTCCCTTTTGTACCGTTCGTTTTCCGACCAGCTCTTCTTCTCATCCTCTACTCAGATGCCAGAGGTTCGATGAGATTCCCGTTGAGGACAGGAAACACTTCATGTACGAAGCGTCCTTGTGCTTCTCCTGTGCTAGAAAGACTGACCATAGAAGTGTAGACTGCACTACCAGGGCGATATGTGACAAGTGCCAAGGCCCACATCTCACTATGCTGCATGGAGCGCCCAGCTACAGGAAGAAGATTCCCAATCAGCAACGAAATGCACGGGGACCGCCAGACTCTTCAAGGTTTGTCTGTCTCAGTCAAGATGCCCGTGTTTCTGCCTCTGGACCAGCATTCGCGACGACCAACAAGTCAGACAGACCAGTCAGAGCTACCATGATTGTTCCGGTCAGAGTTTCGACGAAAGAGAATCCCACGGTAGAGCATACGACATACGCGCTGCTTGACACCATGTCTTGCATCTCCTTCGTTACTGAATCTTTGAGTGACAAGCTGAACACTCATTCTGAGCCAGCGTCATTGAGGCTGAACACTATGACTTCTCAGAACACTCATATTGAATGTCAGAGAGTGACCGGATTGTGTGTCAAGGCCCTCAACTCCAATGTTTCCCACAACCTGAAAACGCTCTACACGACGGACCATCTCACCAATGACACTGAGAACATACCAACATCAGAGACTGCTCGTAACATCAAGCATTTGAGTCATATTGCCAGCGAGATTCCCCCGTTGCTCGAAGGCTGCACTCCCGGGTTGTTGATTGGCTACGATCATGCAGAGCTATTCATGCCAGAGAGAGTCATCAAGGGAGACCCATACGCCGTTCTCACACCGTTGGGTTGGACGATACTGGGACAAGTGTCGCCGAAGCAGTCTGTCCATGACGTGATGCACGTGTCTTTAACAGAACATTGTCTCAGCGAGTACGAAGGTGAATCAGTCGCTTCCGTATACCGCACGACACTCGCCGAACCCAGCATCTCCGACCCCCTCCATGCCATGGAAAGGATTTTGAGCAGACCACTACGAAGAAGACCACTACGAAGAAGACCAGTACGAAGAAGACAACAACGAAGAAGACAACGACGAAGAAGACCACGACGAAGAAGACCAGTACAAAGAAGACTAGTACAAAGAAGACCACAACGAAGACGACCACGACGAAGAAGAAAGTGGCTTCTTCCCCAACGAAACGTTGCTGTCGGAGATGTCGTCGTGCTACGTGACGAAGCCGTATGCAGAGCAGATTGGCCTCTTGGACTCGTGACGGAGGTTCGCCCCAGCGACGATGGACTCGTGCGAACCTGCAAGCTCAAGACTGTCAAGGTCACCTCGAAGACGAGCCATTCCACTTTCTACTACTGGCGCCCCATCGCTAAGCTGACCGTGCTGGTGAAGGCAGACCCGGACACTCAATGACTTTCCCAGTGAACTGTTTACTGTTTTCGACAGACCGTTTGTGCATGTTTGGTCTGACGTAATCCGTTCGCCTTTTTTGACAGGTGGCACTGTTTTGATTTGGGGAGAAAATTTCGTCTTAATGCAAATATTTTTTGTGACTTTGTGGTTTCTCTCCATTTGTATATATGTTTTTGGTTCCGCATTTTGGAACGAAAGCTCTTGACAGAGGCAAGCGCTTAATGAATCGGTTTGTTTAGTCCTTCCCGCGTGCGGATGCCTGTGCTTATGATTAAGAAGACGGAAGATGTTTTTCATTTGTATTCTTCTGTAGGTTGCGACTACAGTCTTTCATACTGAGTTGCGGGTTATGTAAAGGTGTAAGAATAATGTTGACACGATATGTTGACAGTGACGGACCGACGAAATATGATGTTACATTTGTTGAAAGAACACGTGTGATTTTTTAGATTGAGACTCATAGAGAGTGCGTTTCGAACAGCTACGTTTTGGATAATGCCAAAAGGATTTTGTAACGTTTCGGATTTTGTATTTTGAACCACGTATGAGAGTGCGTTTCGAACAGCTACGTTTTGGATAATGCCAAAAGGATTCTGTAATGTTTCGGATTTTGTTTTTGGACCACGTATGTATTCGATGATTTTTGTTGATTTTTTATGTCGACTTTTGTAAAGACTAAGATGTCTTCGAGGGGGGAATGTGAATGCCCCTGCTAAGGAGCCTTCTGTGTATCTAGATTCTTTTTGTTTTGCTTGTGTTTTTTTTAGTCATGCTTCTAGCTTGACTCGCATGCGACTTTCCGTGGTGGTGGCTTTCCCTTTTTGTTCTTTCACTTTTATTATCTTATTTTACTTTTGTCCCTTTTTGTTCCCATTTTGCAGCCACCTCTGTAGGTTCGCGTGCGGGTCTAGCTCGCTCTTTATCTTTTATTTTTCTTTATCAAGTATGAGCGTCCTGGTACGAACTTTGTTTTGTTTTAATGACGTTAAATATTGTAACGAACTAATTTATAAACAAGGTAGTGTGGCCGGCGTTTTTCTGATATTAATTTCATGTGCCTGTATGGCTCACGCTGGACAGCCTATGGAGTTTTTCCCCGGAGAGCACGGGACGCATGTTTTGCAACAGTAATATTGTAGTAACGCGCAGTAATTTTTAGTTCACCTCTGTGGTGGATAGCCTGTATTCGTCGTCACTTACTGGGAAGCCGTTCACGGAACAAGATGTTTTAGGATAGATAGATTTTTTTGCTCTGTTCCGGGGCCCAGTGTTTTCTGCCAGCCTCCAGTTTTGTTTTAAGTTATTTTGTAGTTCAGGTTCAGTTGCTCGCCTTGAGTCTGTTTTAGATTATTGATGCTGTCAAAGGCGAGTATCCATTTCTGACTATGTTTCTTTTATTTACCGAATTCGTGTAATTTTCGTTTCGAATCTTTGTTTGTTATGACTTTCTGTCCGTTTCTGTGTCTTCTGTCCGTTTCTTTGTCTTCTGTCCGTTTCTGTGTCTTCTGTCCGTTTCTGTGTCTTCTGTCCGTTTCTGTGTCTTCTGTCCGTTTCTTTGTCTTCTGTCCGTTTCTGTGTCTTCTTTCCGTCTCTGTGTCTTCTGTCCGTTTCTTTGTCTTTTTTCCGTTTCTGTGTCCTACGTTTATTCTATGTAGGGTTTTTCTAACATATTTTTGTCTTGGTGATTTTTTATTGATTTGCCGCCATCTTGTTTCGGCCGCCATTTTGTCGTCCATCTTTGATGTTTATGTTTTTAGGACACCTTTGATGTTTAGTTTGATGTTTCGAATTCTAAGTTTAGTTTTTTCTTTTCTATCAGTTTCCACCGCTCCGCGCTTCTCGCTCACCGCTCCGCGCTTCTCGCTCCATGCTCCACGCTTCACACTCTACTGTTCTGCACTCTCACTAAGCTAGTTCTTTCTACTTCACATTTTAGCTTTAATTCACTTTCTAAACTTAGATTAGTTTTTCCGCCACGCTCCGATATAGGTTACTTAGCCTCTCCATAGATTTATGTTTAGCCTTTTATATATTGATATTATGAGCTGATTCCGAATTACTATGACATCGACATATTCACAATAAACTTTAATTAATTTTCTAATTCTAGTGTTCGTTTTGTTTTGTGAGCGCGTCGGTTCTTTATAGCACCAAAATTACATCCTCCAGAATTTATATAAGCCATCACAGAATCTTACAGCTACTCAAGGGCAAGCACAATACGTATATTATTTTCATATAGCTGTGTCTGTCTGTGTGCCCGTCTAAATGACATTAAAACAAAATCGATAGACTGCTAACTTTTCAAAATCCAGAATAACAAACAACAACAAGTTTGTTATTGGAACATTTCATTTTTGGACAAAACAATTTTCTTCCTTGTATTCAAAAAAGGACATTCGGTATGAAAAAAAAAGACATTTTCGGAGTAGTGTTTTGTAAATAAGAAACGTACCAATAACTAAACTACACGCAAACATTTGCAGTTTTGTTTTTACATTTAGTCAAGTTTTGACTAAATATTTTAACATAGAGGGAGGAATCGAGACGAGGGTCGTGGTGTATGTGTGTGCGTGTGTGTGTCTGTGTGTGTGTGTGTAGAGCGATTCAGACTAAACTACTTGGCCGATCTTTATGAAATTTGACATGAGAGTTCCTGGGTATGATATTCCCGGATATATTTTTCATTTTTTCGATAAATACCTTTGATGACGTCATATCCGGCTTTTTGTAAAAGTTGAGGCGGCACTGTCACACCCTCATTTTTCAATTAAATTGATTGAAATTTTAGCAAAGCAATCTTCGACGAAGGCCGGAGTTTGGTATTGCATTTCAGCTTGGTGGCTTAAAAACTAATGAGTGAGTTTGGTCGTTAAAAATCGGAAACTTGTAATTAAAATTATTTTTTTATTAAACGATCCAAAAACAATTTCATCTTATTTTTCGTCATTTTCTGATTCCAAAAACATTTACATATGTTATATTTGGATTAAAGACAAGCTCTGAAAATTAAAAATAAAAATTATGATCAAAATTAAATTTCCGAAATCGATTTAAAAACAATTTCATCTTATTCCTTGTCGGTTCCTGATTATAAAAACATATAGATATGATATGTTTGGATTAAAAACACGCTCAGAAAGTTAAAACGAAGAGAGGTACAGAAAAGCGTGATTATATGTATTATGCAGCACAGCGAAACCACTACCGCGCTGAACAGGCTCGCTCGTCAGTTTCACTCCGTTTTGCACAAGCGGCGGACTACGGTCATTGTGAAAAAATGCAGTGCACGTTCAGTTTGATTGTGTGAGTTCCACAGCACGATTAAATGTAGTAATTTCGCCTTACGCGACTTGTTGTTTCTTTCTTTCCCTTTGCCTTACTTTGTTTCGTTTTTATTTGTATTTTTTGTCATTCTTAATTATCTTCTTTGAAAAGAAAAAAGTCTTACATAATTTCCTATTCATTTTAAGTCTAATGTTCCAGATAGGCTCAAGCATTTAGAAATTCAAGAAAAATAATGAGCAAGTCGTGAAAGTCCGTCGACTCTCGCGAGAAGCACACGCTGCGTCCTCCATTTGAAATGCGCGCAGGGTCTTTTTGCCCAGGCCCAGGCAGATTAGCAGATGTCTCTTCGATACCGCGTAGCTGTCGTGGATCCACTCGAACAGGGCGTGTCCGCTCTTACCTGGATAGTTGTGGGTGGGAGGGAAAAGGGGGGGGGGGGGAGGAGGTGGGTAGAGAGAGGCTGATCGGATGCAGAAGCAGAGAAGAGTATATCGGCACTTAATTTTTGGAATGACTTATGGGCTCTGCGACAAGTGTATAGCTTGGTTTGAAGATGCCGTGTGCGCGCGCGTGTGTGTGTGTGTGTGTGTGTGTGTGTGCGCGCGTGTGTGTGCGTGTGTGTGTGTGTGTGTGCGCGCGTGTGTGTGTGTGTGTGTGTGTGTGTGTATGTGTGTGTGTGTGTGTGTGTGTGTGTGTCGGTGCGTTTTCGAGCAAATCGTGCCGCGTGCGTCCAGATAAAGGTATAGTGGATTTCCCAGATTCTTCAGATTCGTAAAATCCGAGAAAAAAAACAACAACAGAAAAAACAGAAAAAACAACAACCACGAAACAAAACAAAAAAAACAGAAGTCAGATCAATCGTATCCCTTTTAATTATATTTAGTCAAGTTTTGTTAAGTGTATTATCAACATACCAGAAGTGCGTAAGATCACACACTGCACAAGGTACGTTCCTCTCACATGTTGTACATTTAACGCTATTCTCGTATATATTTAAACGATTCGACGTATCATTTCAGATCTCTCCAGGCTTTTACATGTGATATAACAGCGCATTCTGTTTCTAGTGCCAATGTTTTGAAGAATTGAATTCTTTTGAGAGAGAGAGAGAGAGAGAGAGAGAGAGAGAGAGAGAGAGAGAGAGAGAGAGAGAGAGAGAGAGAGAGAGAGAGAGAGAGAGAGAGATATCAGAACGGTGTATTGTACTAAGGCCACGGACCGATATACAAACCAAGGGGAATGGGGGAAGAACAAAAACAGAGAGAGAGAGAGAGACAGAGACAGAGACAGACAGAGACAGACAGACAGACAGACAGACAAAATCCTTTTGAAATACACGAGACTATCAACAAAACGTGCTCACGTAAAAGAAACGAAACCAATCCAATTAGATTATGATCCTATGCAGCAAAGCAAATCTTTCGTGCAAGGGAAAAACTTCAAAACCTACCTTCTAAATGCACAGAAAAGGTAACATTTTGAGACATTGTCTCGCGTTATGCATGCTTCGCGACATTTGAATACTTTTAAACTCACCTTGAATAGAAAGTACCGCAATTTCTTGTACCTGCTAGGTAGGTCATGCGAGAGAAGCTTTTCATTGAATCTCACAGCCGCACGTACGTTTTCTACCTGACTGCTCATGGCACGACGAGAGAAAATTTAAATCACCTGAGGAATATCTGGTATTTTTTTTTGCTGGCCTCAGTTCTAGTTTCATAAAATCAAATACACAATTCCTTTACACATTTTTAATTTTTAAAAATATTGTTTTTAAGATTTGAAAAGGAGTGAACTTGCTGTCCAAATATATGAACAGTAATTTGGGATGTGAGCAAAACGATTATCCCACAGTGACTCTGTCTTGGCAATGATCTGTTAAAAGTGTTGTCGAAAATGAGTTTTAAATATAAGATCAGACACAGATATACACTTGCTCAAATAAATCCCTATGTCGACTAGGTTTTACAAATGCTCAATGTTTACTTTGTTATTGTTTGTCTTCTGCAGTGTTTTAACACCTAAGGTTAACAATAGAACGGCAGAGACAAACGGAGTGGAGTCACGTTTCGTTCGTTGAAGAGATTAAACCACAATGATTAACACTGACACCAAGTCACCATGCCTTTCTCTACTGACACTCTTCGTCAATTACTGCTGGGAACTAAGATCACACAAAACGCAGGAAATGTTCCAGGAAAATGAAGGCATACGAAACAATACGGCTTTTATATTTATAACGCCTACATGCAAGTATTGCAGCGAACGGCATGAACGAGTTATGACATTCGTTATTTTCCGCGAGCCTTGGCTTGACTTCCGGCGACAGCCACGCATGCTCAGAGCCGGCCTCCTTCCAGCGATTCCTACAACTCCCTGACCTTTTACTGACTTATGTCGGTACATGATTGTGTCCTCTGACCAGTCCAGCCCTTCTGACCACGTGGGCACATTGACAGTGACGCCTTTGGTGTTCGTTGGTCGGCACCCCACGGAGTGGACGCAAAACTGCTAAGTTCCTGCCATCCACCGTGCGTCATAGGTGTGTGGAGACAGTTGCGGAAAGGGGATAGGGGGTTGAACAGGGGGAAGGTGAAGGCAAGCAGATTTTAAAAAAACAAGTGCCGTTCGTTGCACTAATTGCATGCAGGGGTTATGACTATAAAAGCGGCATCATTTCGTTTTTCGTGTGATTCGGGTGTACAAATCTAGTTTCGAAACATCGTCCAAAGTCGCACGCGTTTTACCACATTGAAATACTGTAGAGAGAAAGAATTGAATTGAATTGAATTGAACTTTATTTAACAAGGATTAAGATTTAAGGCTACGCCTTTTCTTACAATCTGTCCTTGGGACGCACAGACACACAATGATAAAATTGAAAAATTAAAAATTAAAAAGTTAAAAAGTTTACCAATAAAAGGAGGTCAGAGAGGGGAAGCAAGGGTAGAGAGAGAGAGAGAGAGAGAGAGAGAGAGAGAGAGAGAGAGAGAGAGATGAGAGAAGATACAGAGAGAGAGAGAGAGAGAGAGAGAGAGAGAGAGAGAGAGAGAGAGAGAGAGAGAGAGAGATGCGAGAGAGAGAAAGCGAGCGAGCAATAAGACAGGGAGAAGAGAAAGATAGAGGATGAGAAAGGGGGTGGGCGAGAAAATAGGGAGAGAGAGGTGGGTAAGGATGGGAGAGTTAAGGAAGAAAACCTAGGAGAGGAAAGGGGAGGGAGAAGGGATTGTTCACTAATTCCTGTTGTAGCTCTGGTACTAACACCTTCAAAGGGTCATTCCAAGGCCATCACACCTTTCTCCATTTGTTTTTCGTTCACTTTGTCTTCATTTTAATGTGAGTTATCAAAATACAAAACACAGACAGAGAGACAGAACGCACGCACGCACGCACACACGTACGCACACACACACACACACACACACACACACACACACACACACACACACACACACACACACACACACTCACCCTCACATCCAACCACCCCCCACCGCACTAACACACAAACCCACACACACACACACACCCCACACACACACACACCGGACTGTAACACCCCAGGCACACCTTTACGCTCTGTACCCTTTCCACAACAGTGCCAGGAAATGGCCTCGGCTGATTAGTGCTCTTAATTAAAACTTCGTAATTTGCGAAGAAGGCTGCGCCAATCCTACAACTTCCAGTCCCCTTGCTCCAGGCACCGGGCTGACCTTGTGGATAACATATTACATATGTTATATATTGTATATTTATATGCGAGCCCTGAGGTGCTTTCTTGTGGGAGGAAAGGTTATAACCTTCGCTGGACATGACGAAGATAGCTTGACCGTGTAGGAGTCTGATATACCTTGCTCGAGGACTAACCTGAAGAGATATGTCTGTTTCATCATCAGACCGTACCTTCCCCCTTAATGCATCACCTTCGGGTTACATTCATGTGGAAATAAACAGAAGGTCGTGCAGCGCGTGCGTGCGTGTTTGTGTGTATGTGTGTGGATCTGTAAAATGCCTTTGTGTGTGCTTGCTCCAATGCGAGTGTGCGTGTGTGAGAGACGAGTACACGGAATGGACATGTTATAGACAAAATCAGTCCTCCTCTCTTCACCTTCTAACCCCTGACTTTCCCCGTCTACAACACGCCTACCACCCATCACCCACTCACCACACCCCCAAACCCCCTCCTTCCTGTCCGTTTCTCCAGTCCTTACCCATGTCAACGTCTTAATTTCTAACGTAGGCAACAGCCACAAGCAATGGCTCTTCATCATAAAAAACCGCAAGCTCCTCGCATCGAAAGGAAAACACGAAACAATACCTAGACCTGACATTTCCTTTGTTCACCGTCTCCCGGCGAAACTTCTCTCGGCAAGGCCCCATGCTGGTCTTTTGAGCGGACTTGTTGAAAAAGAATCCAAGTTAACTTCATCGAAACCTAGAGGCCTTTTTTAAACCTGAGCTGTCAGCACGGAAGCCATGAGACAAAAGATTGCGAAGCTGACGTCCGTTCCTTGCGAAGAAAAGTAAAAGAAACGGAGACGAAAGGTGAGGCAGGCAATGGGATGAAGAAAGTGATTGTTGCGTTGGGGGGAGGGGGATATAAGTGGGGGTGGGGGTGGGGGGGGGGGATAGGGAGCAAAAGAGAGAAAAAGAAGATCTTGGTCGAAAAATGGTGGGAGGGAGAGAGAGAGAGAGAGAGAGAGAGAGAGAGAGAGAGAGAGAGAGAATTGAATTGAATTGAATTGAATTGAATTGAATTGAACTGAACTTTTGCTGTATTATAAAATTGTAAATCGTTTTACCCCAGAATATTTATATTCCAAACTGCCGGTCCTGGTTTCAGATGTAAATCCTTACCACAGACGACGCCCTCTTGAACGTAAGGTTCCATTGTGCAGAAGTGAGTTATATAAATCTTCATTTTTTCCTTCAACGACAGCTTTGTGGAATAATCTTCCAGAAAATATACAACAAACGCAGTCAGTTGGTGAATTTAAAAGGTATTTGACCGATGGAGATGTTGTTGTTCCACAGTATTATTATTTAAGCAACCGCCAGGCACAGGTACTTCACAGCAGGTTGAGATTAAACATGAGCGATTTGCAACAAGACTTAGTTAACCGACACCTCTCTGATAATTTAGAATGTACGTGTGGAGCATGCCCGGAAGATTCTGAACATTTCTTGTTACACTGTCCAAAATTTAAAGAACATAGAACCATTTTATTTAATAGTCTGCCAACACACGTTCTAGACTGCAAAACACTCTTGTTTGGAAATACTGATTTAACTATATCTTTGAACACGAAAATATTCTCTGTTGTACAAGACTATGTTATGTTAACTAATCGCTTCGGCTGATATTATATTAACTGTGCAATTGATGTAGCCAGGCATTCTCTCTCTCCCTCTCTCTCTCTCTCTCTCTCTCTCTCTCTCTCTCTCTCTCTCTCTCTCTCTCTCTCTCTCTCTCTCTCTCTCTCTCTCTCTCTCTCTCTCTCTGTCTCTCTCTTCATCTTATTTGTATAAAATATAATTAAAGATTATCAAGATAAGTGTTGAAGCTATCACTTGTTCGCCATGTTTTGCTATCGGAATGTGTATTGATTATCATTTCAAGAACGTGTCCATAAGCAATCTGCTTGTTAACGTTCTTAATGTTGTTATTGTTTGAAACGTGTGGATGAGAAATTGAATAAAACACGCTTAAACCAACTGAACTTTATTTAACAAGGATTAAGATTTAAGGCTACGCCTTTTCTTACAATCTGTCCTTGGGACGCACAGACACACAATGATAAAATTGAAAAATTAAAAATTAAAAAGTTAAAAAGTTTACCAACAAAAGGAGTTGAGAAAACTTCAGCACGTGATGATAAAGATGACGATGATGACGATGATGATGAAGATGAGGCATGAAGAGCATACATTATGTGGTTATTCATAAAATCAAATGCATACTATGCAAGTAATTATAAGTACAAGCTGGTAGCAATCGAACATGTAGCAAAAAAAAACCCCAAAAAATATATTCAGAATATACAATGCACAGCATATCTTTGGCGTAATACTAAGTGTGGTAAATCAAAACGCGTTAAAACTACTCAGACATTAAGTGTTTTTTGACACATTTTTAAAAACGTTTTAATGACTTTAAGTGCTTAAAAGATGATGGAAGTGAATTCCAACTGATGTACCCGAAAAAGCAAGACTGGTCTTATAAAGGTCAATTCGTGGAATCGGTGGGATCAAGTTGACCGACCCATATCTGTCGGTAGCTTTGTCGGTAATGATGAGAGAGAGAGAGAGAGAGAGAGAGAGAGAGAGAGAGAGAGAGAGAGAGAGAGAGAGAGAGAGAGAGAGAGAGAGAGAGAGAGCGACAAACACACACAGACACACACACGTCCCACCCCCACTCACACACACACATCACAAAACTGGCAACCAAGACGATGTGTTCGAGAGAAGCAAAACTATTGAGAAGCTAGCGACCTCCCCCCATATGATCGACGCGGTACGTTAAATCGTGAGTTTTGTTTGTTTGTTTTTGCTTCGTTCAAAGGAAATATGACAGACATCCGATATTGTTTCTGCTTCTTCCCGGAGAAGCTAATGAACAGGAAATTGGAAACTGTGACGGTAATTAAGACACAAGAGCATACTCTAAAACAACAACAACATGTTTGTTTGTGTATGTTTGTTCGATTGTTTTCTTGGGGCAGACACTCAGGGAAACAAAGACAGAGAGAGGGAGATATACCTCTATGTTGGAGTTAAACAGAAAAAAAAGACCAATGAAGAAGGATGCTAACTGCCTATTTACAAGAGAAAAAAACAAGTCGCGTAAGGCGAAAATACAATATTTAGTCAAGTTGCTGTGGAACTCACAGAATGAAACTGAACGCAACGCAACGCAGCAAGACCGTATACTCGTAGCATCGTCACTCCACCGCCCGTGGCAAAGGCAGTGCACGTGGAATTGACAAGAAGAGCGGGGTATTCGTTGCGCTGAGAAGGATAGCACGCTTTTCTGTACCTCTCTTCGTTTTAACTTTCTGAGCGTGTTTTTAATCCAAACATATCATATCTATATATTTTTGGAATCAGGAACCGACAAGGAATAAGATGAAAGTGTTTTTAAATTGATTTCGAAAAAAAATATTTTGATAATAATTTTTATATATTTAATTTTCAGAGCTTGTTTTTAATCCGAATATAACATATTTATATGTTTTTGGAATCAGCAAATGATGGAGAATAAGATAAACGTAAATTTGGATCGTTTTATAAATTTTTATTTTTTTTTACAATTTTCCGATTTTTAATGACCAAAGTCATTAATTAATTTTTAAGCCACCAAGCTGAAATGCAATACCGAACCCCGGGCTTCGTCGAAGAGTACTTGACCAAAATTTCAACCAATTTGGTTGAAAAATGAGGGCGTGACAGTGCCGCCTCAACTTTCACGAAAAGCCGGATATGACGTCATCAAAGACATTTATCAAAAAAATGAAAAAAACGTTCGGGGATTTCATACCCAGGAACTCTCATGTCAAATTTCATAAAGATCGGTCCAGTAGTTTAGTCTGAATCGCTCTACACACACACACACACACACAGACACACACACACACGCACACACACACGCACATACACCACGACCCTCGTTTCGATTCCCCCTCGATGTTAAAATATTTAGTCAAAACTTGACTAAATATAAAAAGAAGAAAAAAAGGAAGGAAAAAAAAGGAAAGAAAAAAGAGAGAAGAAAACAAGGAAGGGTTGAAGCAGCCTGCATGCAACTGAGGTCCCCCCCAAAAAAAGAGAGGGAGAGAGAAAGAGAGAAAAAGAGAAAGGGACAGTTTGACAGTCAGACAGATAGGAAAGAGAGAGAGAGAGAGAGAGAGAGAGAGAGAGAGAGAGAGAGAGAGAATAAGAGAGAGAGAATAAGAGAAAGAGAGTAAGAGAGAGAGAGAGAGAGAGTAAGAAGAGAGAGAGAGAGAGTAAGAGAGAGAGAGAGAGTGAGGGAGAGAGAGAGGGAGAGAGAGAGAGAAATGGATGGATGGATGGATGGAAGGATGGATGGAAGGAGAGAGAGAGAGAACGAAAACGTAAAAAGTGCTTCATGGCGAGGGTAGTGGAAGATGCAACACCAGAGAGGTCGTGAGAATAGGCTGTAGGGGACCTAGTGTGACTTCCTGTGTAAATGTAGGTGCTATACCTGGCCACTCACCTGTACACAACAATCGATACAGACACGTGCGTGTATTATCGCACTCACGTGGGGCCCAGGAGCCCAGTATGGGTAGAGAACTGATCTTGTGAACCACGGGTCAAGGGTTCAAATCCGGTTAGGGACGGACAAGGGTCAACTTTATGTGCAGACTTAGAGACGCTCATTCTGCCATATAAAAGTGCAGGTGGCTGCATGAATACACCTAAACCCGCACACACCTGGGTAACGTGACCCTGTTGCCGCAAGCTTTCCACTGGGAGGAAGCGACCGAAATTCCCAGCGATTGGACAATTCGAACAGTTATGAAAATGAAAAAAAATCCACCTCTCTTACTCATCTCCTTCCCCCTCTAGCTGCACTTTTTTATTTCTTGCCTCCTCGTTCCTCTACCCTTACCTCGTCTGTTTTACCACCTCTTGGCTGGGTTTTTTTTCAAAGTATGTTTCGAACAATATTTGTTTGTTTCTTTCATTCATTCTTTCCTCCATTCTTTCCTTCTCTGTCTGAGTGTCTCTCATTCTCACTCCCTTTCTTTTCTCTCTGTCTTTCTTTTTATATTTAGTCAAGTTTTGACTAAATATTTTAACATCGAGGGGGAATCGAAACGAGGGTCGTGGTGTATGTGCGTGCGTGTGTGTGTGCGTGTGTGTGTGTGTGTAGAGCGATTCAGACTAAACTACTGGACCGATCTTTATGAAAATTGACATGAGAGTTCCTGGGTATGAAATCCCCGAACGTTTTTTTCATTTTTTTGATAAATGTCTTTGATGACGTCATATCCGGCTTTTCGTGAAAGTTGAGGCGGCACTGTCACGCCCTCATTTTTCAACCAAATTGGTTGAAATTTTGGTCAAGTAATCTTCGACGAAGCCCGGGGTTTGGTATTTCATTTCAGCTTGCTGGCTTAAAAATTAATTAATGACTTTGGTCATTAAAAATCTGAAAATTGTAAAAAAAAAAAAAAAAATTTATAAAACGATCCAAATTTACGTTTATCTTATTCTCCATCATTTGCTGATTCCAAAAACATATAAATATGTTATATTCGGATTAAAAACAAGCTCTGAAAATTAAATATATAAAAATTATTATCAAAATTTTTTTTTTCGAAATCAATTTAAAAACACTTTCATCTTATTTCTTGTCGGTTCCTGATTCCAAAAATATATAGATATGATATGTTTGGATTAAAAACACGCTCAGAAAGTTAAAACGAAGAGAGGTACAGAAAAGCGTGCTATCCTTCTCAGCGCAACGAATACCCCGCTCTTCTTGTCAATTCCACGGGCACTGCCTTTGCCACGGGCGGTGGAGTGACGATGCTACGAGTTTACGGTCTTGCTGCGTTGCGTTGCGTTCAGTTTCATTCTGTGAGTTCGACAGCTACTTGACTAAATATTGTATTTTCGCCTTACGCGACTTGTTTCCTTTCTGTCGACAAATATTTCCAAGACGGTGACAAAAAATCAAACGGAACCAAACATTAATGCATTAGTGAATAGATAAATAAATAGACACATAAAAACATAAATAAATACATATTACATAAAAACAAAAATAAATACATATTACAGTTTGTTTGTCTGTCCACCGTCAAGACCATTGGGTCGATGTACTTGTGAATATTTTATTTGTCAAAAGTTTAACGTTTCATTAACTAACCAATTTTGTTTTTTTAGTCTGAATTTTGGAACGTTAGCAGTCTCCCTGTTTTTGGATTTTTACATACCAAAGGAACAGTGTTACAAACGACCAGCACATCCAGACACAGACCAGGTATGCGCGTATCCCCAAATAACCCTCAGAAACGGCTGCACACGGTACTCCAGGCCGCTAGCCAATCAATATAGCTTTTACAGACACCCCAGCTAATCAATGGCGGGCTTATATCCGCCCAGGTAAAGAAGATGACACCCTTAAGAGAGCACAACAGACAGGGCTGGCCTGCAGAAAGGAAGGTCGAAACGGCAACGAAAGATAAAAACACAAAATCGAATATGTGGCATGTATGACTATGAGTCTGAAAATCAGTCACCGCATACGATTTAAGTTAAGATATACGAGGTAGTGTTTGTAACATTTTTGCCATAATGGGGGTCACATTTTGGAAATGCTATTGAAAATCTTAGAACATTATCAAAATCGATCCTAACTAAAAGATAAAAATTGTGGTTTGACCTTGTCTACCAAAAAGATGATATTTATCTCTATCCTCTGCGTGTACATATTAATATGTCAAAGTTTGCGTGCATCCTTTATCCAAAACTGACCGCATAATACATTCCTCCGCCCCCCCGCCCCC